>NC_058131.1:233194634-233215585 GCF_016433145.1 Gracilinanus agilis | reverse complement strand
GAGGGATACAGGGTGAGAGGGACAGAGAGAGACACACACAGACAGAGAGAGGGAGGGAGGAGGAGAGAGAGAGAGAGACAGAGAGACAGAGAGAGAGGAGAAGGAGGAGGGGGGAGGAAGGTGGAGAGAGGGAGAGGGAGAGGGAGGAAGGGAAAGAAAGGGAGGACAGAGACAGACAGGGACAGAAACAGAGACAGTCAGAGAGAGGGAGGGAGAAAGGGAGAGTTAGAGATAAAGATAGAAGGGAGGAAGGGGGAGGGAAAGAGAGAAAGAGAAGGAGAGGGATATAGGGAGAGAGAAACAGAACACACACAGAAACACACAGAGACAGAGAGAGGAAGGGAGGGAGAGAGAAAAGAGATGGAGGAAGGGAGGAAGGGAGGGAGACAGAGAGGGAAGGAGACAGAGAGAGCCTGTGTGGGCTGGAGGGGAGGGGGACATATGGAGGAGAGCATGGAAGCTGGAGAGGAAGGGGAGGGTTGAGGCTGGGAATGGTCCCTAGATGTGGGAGTTCCTAAGTCATGCCACAGAGAAGGAGGAAAGCCTCTGTTAGTTGTGGATGGAAGTGAGTGCTGCACAGAGGATGAGCAGGCGAGCTGCCAGCAGCGGGGAAAATCGGCCCCACAGGGGAGCACGACCTCATCAGAGACTCTTTTAATCAACCCAACATTAACTACTGCTTCTCCCTTGGCCCTGCTGGGCTGGAGCACCGCCTTTCCTCTCCTTCTCTGCCAGCAGAAACGAGGTGGAGGAGGGGAGAATGGCAGTGATGTAGAGAGCAGCTAACTCTGGGTGGGCTAGAGATCCAGAGAGCTCTCTGGCCCTGGCCAGGATGCAGCAGTTGGAGGGTTTTTCACTGTCATATTAGACAAGAAAGTGGACTCAGATTCTTTGGAGCCCAAATAGATTAATATTGACATTACCCTGACATTTCTGTGACCCAGAATGTTTTCATGTGTCTACTATTTCAAAGATTTGTTGTTTAGCCAAATCTGATTCATCATGACTCTATTTGGAGTTTTCTTGGTAAAGATGCTGGAGTGATTTGCCAGTTCCTTCTCCAGCTTATTTTACAGATGCAGAAACTAAGGCAAATAGGGTTAAGTGACTTGCCCAGAGTCACAGAGCTAATAAGTGTCTAAAGTGAGATTCGAACTCAGAAAGATGAGTATTCCTGATTCCAGGCCTGGCACTATATCAACTACAACACTTAGCTGCCCCCATTTCAAACATGCTGGACCTGAAAAGATTTGACTAGACTTTTGGAGGATCATAGGACCATTCATTTAGAGCTTTAAGGGGCCTTACAGGCCCTCAGTTCCTCATCTTACAGCAGAGAAAACCAAGGCCCAGAGAAGCAGTGACTTGCACACAGACATACAGATAGTACATGTCAGAGAAAGGATTCAAACCCAAACCATCTGGCTACAAATCTAGCACCCTTTCACTGTACTTCACTGCCCCTCCTAGATAACTGCCTAGGACTTTTATAAGTGAGGACCAGCTAAGTTCAGAGAGGCTAAAGACCAGAAGTTTGGATACAGAACAGTGAATCCCTCAGCCTCAGTAACTCAATGAAGACTGATAATCTCTTGAAACATAGAGGGGGTGCAGTTTGTATTGGTGGAAGGATTACTGACCAGAGAAAATGCTGATCCTTAAAGGATTGAAGAAAATAAATGGCTAAGGAAACAGACTCAGAGAGGGATGAGTTTGGATGGAGATAAAATGGAAGGAAGGAAGGAAGGAAGGAAGGAAGGAAGGAAGGAAGGAAGGAAGGAAGGAAGGAAGGAAACAAGTTTTTGTTAAGTGTCTATTATGTGTCAAACATTGTGCTAAGTACTTTTCAAATATTATTTCATTTGATCCTCACAATAGCCCTAGGACATAGGTGCTATTATCATCTACATTTTATAGTTGAGGAAACTGAGGCAGGCAGATGTCAAGGTGACTTACCCAGAGTCATTTAGCTAATAAGTGCATGAGGCCAATTTGAACTCATCTTACTGACTCTAAGCCCAGTGCCCTAACCACTGTGTAATCTAGCTGCCTGTGAAGGATTGGTGAAGGTTCTTGATTCCATGATTTATAATGATCAGTTGAAGGAGCTTGTGAAAGATGACCCAAAAACTATCTTCCAGTTTTTACGTATTGGGGCATAGTTTGAAACTCCAAAAGTCAGGAACAGAGCCAAGAGGAAAATGTAAAATGGGAATAATAAAATTATGAACCCCACAGCACTGAGGTGAGGCTCAAATGAAAATGCTTTGCAAACTTTAAAGTATTATATAAATGTTAGTTACTATTATCACTGTCTCACTGGATTGTTAAGGAGCTCAAGGGAAATAATACATATAAAGATTTTATGAAACAATATATATATATATACACTCTGTACAACACACACATACATATATACACATATAGATATAGATATATAGAGAGAATGTTAAGTGGTACAGTAGATATAAACTGTCTCAGTTACTGTATGCGTGACGCTGGGCAAGTCACTTAACCTTTGTTAGCCTCAGTTTCCTCATCCATAAAAATGGGGATAATACTTGACTTTCCTGCCAGGTTTGTTTGATAGATCAAGGACATATCAAGAATAGATTGAGATAATAGTTGTAAAGCATTTGCAAACCTCAAAGCAATCTATAATGCTAGCCATCATTATGATTAAAGTGTTTTGCAAACCTTGAAGTGTCATATAAATGTTAGTTTTGTTATCCGTATGACTATTAATAGAAGTAAAACACTTTCCAAGGAAGTCTCTTGACACCAGTGAAATCACAGGGCTGACCAGAAACAAACTGAGTGGGACTAGATGTCTCTTTCAGTGCTCATACTCTTTGATGCTGTGATTTTGAGAGGTTAAGCAACTTGGTCATGGCCACAAATTATCAGAGGCAGACTTCAAACTTAGGGTTCTCTTGACTCCAAGGGGAGAATTCTTTGACCTAGAAGGTCCATTCCAGCTCTAAATTTGATGCTGTGATCCACCCTAAGGCACTTAATGTGTCCAAGCCACAGTGCCCTCATTCCTAAGATTAGGTCTCTCCCAGGGCAAACAATCTGTTTCTAATACCTGGGGAGGCTCTTAGCACTGCAGGTACTCTTGATATTCTGAATCTCCATGGAGAAGCTCTTAACAAATGGTGAAATTGAGGTTTAGAACCTATGATGGAATTTCCCCACAGCCATACAGCTAGGAGGTGTTGGAACTGGACTCCAAAGGGCATTGAGTCCAACTCTCTGCATTTCAGGAATCCTGTCATCTGGTTCAGGCCATCTCTTCCCCATGTTCTAGTGTAGCTCTCTCTAGTGCTATCTCAGGGTGATGGGCTAGCAAGAGCACTTGGGTTTAAAAAGTCAACTGTACAAGTAGAGGACTCAAATGATGAGAGTCAGTTTAGATGAAAAAGTTATTGGACATACTGGCTGACTGGCCAGTACAGTGGAGCGACCCTCAAATCTCAAGCTACAGTAACCGATATAAAGTCTTGATAGCAAGGGAGGTCATAGAATCATAGACTAAAGAGTTGGAAGGGACCTCAAGGGCCATCTTGCCCAACCAATATTCTCTTTCTTCTTAAATATTCAACTTAATTAAACATTATGGAACCATCCAATGTAGGGGGCAGCTGGATGGCTCAGTGGATTGAGAACCATCCAATGTAATGGACTTTACTATTAGTAGCAATACCATAATTCAGGATGTTCCCGAGGGACTTATGAGAAAGAATGCTATCCACATTGAGAGAAAGAACTATGGGAGTAGAAACACAAAAGAAAAACTTACCACTTATCACTTGTTTATATGGATATATGATTTGGGGTTTCAGTTCTATGGTAAAAATGAATAATATGGAAATAGGTATCATGTGATAACATTTGTACAGCCCAGTGGAATCCCATGTTGGCTTTGGGGGTGGAGGGAAGAGGGGAGGGAAAGAAAATGAGTCATGTAAACATGGGAAAATATTTTTAAAATAAAATTTAAATTAAAAAATATTCCACTTTACCTATTTTAGCCACAGTTTCTTCATCTTTAAAATAGAAATAATAATTCCCTTACCTTGCATCTTCCTCCCAGGGGTATTGTAAAGATCAAGTGAGTTGGCAAGTATAAGGTGCTTTGCAAGCTTTACAGCACCAAAAATGCTAGCTATTACCATCATTAGAAGAGGATTAGTAATAATGCATTTTGAATTGTACTGAATTATTCCAACTTATATCCAGAGGTTTTATTATGCCATGATTTAACCTCAGAGCAGTGTAACAGAATGGAGAGGGGGCTGAAAGCTGAATCCGGAACACTTGGCTTTGAATCTTGCTACTGATAATTGGATCATAGGTTTAAAGCTAGGAGGGGGATTGCAGAGGTCATTATAATTAACCACTTCATTTTACGGGTAGACAACTAGGTGGTGCAGTCAATAGAGTACTGGGATTGGAGTCAGGAAGACTCATATTCCTAAGTTCAGATATGGCCTCAGATATGTATTGTGTGACCCTGGGCAAGTCACTTAACCCTGTTTGCCTCAGTTTCCTCATCTATAAAATGAGCTGGAGAAGGAAATGATAAACCACTCTAGTATCTTTGCCAAGAAAACTCCAAATAGGATCACGAAGAGTCAGATATGACTAAAATAATCAAACAACAACAACAATAACATTTTATAGTTGAGAAAACTGAGTCCCAGACAGGTTGACTGTCTTGCCCAGGGTCACAGAGCTAGTGGCTATCTGAATTTGAACCCAGCTCTTCCTGACTCTGAGTCCAGTGCTCTCTCCACATAGGCAAGTCCCTTGATCTCTCTGAAGTCCTTCCTTTCCTCATCTATAAAATAGAAATTAACCTACTTATCTACCTAACCAGATTATATAGTAAGGCTAAAATGACATAATGTATGTAATATTCTTTGCACATTTTAAGTCAACATGTAAATTATCCTTTGGTATTGTCATTAATATCATTTTAATTTCCCAAAGCCCAGCTGCCTTAAGCATATAAGGCCCCCACCTCTTTTTTCTTCCTCTTACTCCACAGGGCTAGAATGGAAAAGTGAAGTGGAGAGGGAAATCTTAGCTTCAGACATTTGAACATTTTTTCCCTAAACTGCAAAAGTACTTTGAGTCTGATGCTGGAGACAACTGAAGAAGTCAAAAGGGGTCAAAAATCTTAATGGGTATTGAGAAAGATAGAGGCAAGAGACACAGGGCTACTGGGGCTTTGGCCTAGAGAACTAACATCCAGGGGAAGCATGTTCCTTCCTGAAGAGGCAGCAGTCATCCCTGCATCTTGATTCACCTCACATTCTTTTCCAGGTAACTATCCCTTTTCCTTCCAACTATTTTTCCTCCAGGGGGGAATAAAATGATAACTCTGGCTGTTTATATACTGTTATATATAGTTATAACTGGCTAGTGGGCTAGGGAAGAACAAGCCAGAGCAAAAGGCAGAGTTGGGGTGAAGTCTGAACATGGGGCATTGGCCACCTAGGGGACTATGGGAAGGAAGATAATATATAAGCTGAGCTGGTGTCTTCACTATAGTTCTGTCTCTATCATGCTGTTTGGGCAGTAGGGAAAGAGGGAGCAGGGAGGGAGAGTCTGTATCACTGGATAGAGTGCTAATTAATACCAATGAGATCAGAGATCCATCCAAATATCTAAGTAGGCTTATCTATTTGACTTATGACAATGACTTCTGATCTGTCTTAGTATAATTTCCTAAAATTTGTGGTGTGGCATAGTGGAATTGTTCTTGGTCTTGGCGTTTAGAGTCACAGGTTGAAGTTGAGGCTCTGCCACTTACTAGCTGTGTAATATTGGACAAATTCATTATGACCTCTATAAGCCTCAACTTGTTAGCCATTAGCCCTAAAAACTCTAGGTAAGTCAGGATAAAATAGAAGCTATTCTATTTGACTTTTAAATCTCTTCACAACTTACTCCCAGCTTATATTTCCAACCTTACTATACAGAACTCTTCTTCCTTCACCCTACTGCCCAGACAACTGGTCTTCTCCCTGTTCTTCACACATGGTGCTTGATATTTCTTCTCCATGCATGCCTTTGCATTGGCCATTCCTCATGCCTAGAATACGCTCCCTCCTCAACTTTGCCTCATAAAATCCTTCACTTCAAGATGCACCACTTTCTATATAAAGTCATCAGTGATTTCCTCAACTCTAGTATCCTCCTTCCCTCCTTAGTTTGTATTTAACTTTTATTGTTGTTCAGTTGTTTCAGTCACGTCCAATTCTTCATGACCCAATTTAGAGTTTTCTTGGCAAAGATACTAGAGTGGTTTGCCATTTCTTTTTCCATATCATTTTGCAGATGAGAAAACTGAGACAGAGTGAAGTGACTTTCCCAGGGTTACACAGTCAGTACATGTCTGAGGATACATTTGAACTCAGATCATCCTGACTTCAGGTCTAGTGCCCCATCCACTGTATCATCTACCTGCCTTTGGATTTAACTACCTTGTGTTTATTTTGTATTTACTCTGTACCATTGTGTATCCAGAGAGACAATATATAGTGTGCTAGCGAGCCAACCTTGAAGCCAGGAAGACCTGGTTTCAAGTCCCACACCTGACATATACAGAGTATATAACCTTGGGAAAGTCACTCAACCTCTCATTGGCCTAGGTTCCTCTCTAAAATTCTCAGTTGCTAATGGGAATATAAGGCTATATTTTCTGCCTTCCTTGACTGTTCCCTGCAACAGTGGAACCATAGTTCCATTCCCTGGGTCTATACTTCTATATACACATGGTAGGTAACCTCCTCGAGGGCAGGAACTGTTTCATTTTTGTTTCAGTATCTTACTTAGTCCAATAACTGGTGCATAGTAGGTTAGTGCTTCTTTTTTGAATGATCGTTCTGTCAAGCGGGTATAATGTTATTTGTATTCCTTCTCTACCCACAGGGTTGTTTGTGAGGAGCCTAGTCTTATCAAACTCATTCAATAACCAATACATTCATTGCCTACCCTGAATCCAGTATCTGTTACATATAGGAGAAGACACAAGTTTAGACAAGACATAGGTCTTGCCCTTGTGAACCTTAAAATCCAATATGGGGATGAGATACAACATAGATACCTGTAATAAACAGCAGTGCTTTGCAATCAATCAATCAATCAATATTTATTAAACATCTAGGTGCCAGCCACTGTGCTATGTCTTGGGATACAATACGAAGAATGAAATAATCATACACCATGAACACTTCAATTAATTTAATTCACTCATTACAGAGTTGCATACAAAATATTATGGTATGTCTGAGGTGGGGGAATATGATTATTGAAACAGGGAGTGGTAAAGGAAGTCATCCAGAAGGAAGTAGCAATTTGACTTACACTTTAGAGGATGGGTAGGAATTCAACTAGATGGTGCATTGGATAGAGCGCTATGCTTGGAGTCAGGAAGATTGATCTTCCTGAGTTCAAATCTGGGCTCAGACACTTACTAGTTATGGGACCCTGGACAAGTCACTTAACCTCTGCCTTCCTCAGTTTCCTCATCTGTAAAATGAGTTGGAGAAGGAAATGGTAAACCAGTCCAGGATTTTTGCCAAGAAAACCCCAAATGGGTTCACAGAGAGTCAGAACTGAAATGACTAAGCAACAACGAATAATAGTCCCTAACTCCCAGGGTGGCTGTGAGAATAAAGTGGCACAAATCCTTCACAAATCTCAAAATGTTGCATAAATGTAGGCTGTTATTGTTCTTATTGTTGTTATTATTAGCTTGCTCAGCAACCAGCTTTAGCTGTCTCCCCCATTCTCTCTTGGAGAGTTTAGGGTCCCAGCTTGAGGAAGAAACATCAGGAAGATGGGTATGGGGGAGGAGCTTAGACCCATGTGGAAGGAAAATAGCAAGAGATGGCAAAGAGGGGAGTGGGTTAAATAATTAGACCTCATTTTTCTTTCTTTATCAGTTCAATTCAATGAACTTTTATTAAGCAATTTTTTTAGGCACTGTCCTGGGCCTGGGATACAACCACAAAAAGCAGTCTTTGCTCTTAAGGGGTTTACTTTCTTTTTATTCTCTTTCATGACTCCAGGGGCAACTCAAATAGTTCTTTTCTCATTTTGCCTTAAATTATTTGCCCACAAAATGGAATTGATTTAGGTAGTCTCAGGGACACTATCTTTGTGCAAACCCCAAATTAAAGGCCGTGAGGCATAGTGGAATTTTACAATCAGGAGAAATCTGTTTGAATCCTGACTTTAACAACAGGAGTTATATGACTCTGGGTAAGTTGAATACACCAGTGGAGTCAAATTTAAAAAGAAATGGAGCTACTAAATTGTACACAAAGGATTCCTGAGCGTCACAGAATTGACTAAGAAAATCATATATTAATGCTATCTTTGTTTTATCATATTTTTATTTTGTTATTTATTTTCTAATTACATTCTTAAAGAAACCCTTATCTTCCATCTTGGAATCAATACTCTGTGTTGGTTCTAAGGCCAAAGGTAAGGGCTAGGCAATGGGGGTTAAGTGACTTGCCCAGGGTCACACAGCTAGGAAGTGTCAGGCCAAATTTGAACCTAGGACCTCCCGTCTCTGCTCTTGGCTTTCAATCCACTAAGCCACTCAGCTGCCCCTTCTAACTGCATTTTTAATGTGGTAACAGGCCTTACTCAAGAATGTTGTGGACTGCATGATGCTAGCAGGCTATGTGTTTTATACCTCTAACATACTACACTGCCCTTCACCCTCAGTTTCTTCATCTGTAAAATGGGAGTAAAATACTTGCTGCATCATCATCTTTTTAGGGTTGTTTTGAATAAAGTTTAAAAAAAACTTTATATCTGAAATGTAAGAAGAAATGTGAATTATTATTTGAGTTAATTATTATTTAAGCTAAGAGTAATCCAGCATCTGAACACTGTGTTCTCTGTTAATACAAAAATTCAGTTTGATAAAGATGAAAGAAATATGGATATTTTTTGTCAATTTCTACAAGCACCATGCAGAGAATGCTGCAGGGGAAAAGTACACCTTGGAAGACGCTAAGAAAGATAGCAGTATACCCAGTCATTGTCTCTTATCCTATCCATCCTGACTGCCCCCCTTGCTAATTGCTCATGATTCAGCTGCTGTTCAGAGACATACCTAGGAATCCTAGTGCCTGGGGCAGGTGTGGGAAAGGATTAGGGGAGACAATATCATGGGGAAGACAGAGAAGTTGTTCCTGGGGAGGCCACCAAGATATGGAACAGAGAGGGGCCAGGCTGTGAGCAAAGGACCTAGAAGGTTACCTCTAGCATTTGGCCTGACTTCATTTTCATGGTTCCATGGCTAATTTTAGTTTGAACCTCTGGGGGTGGAGGGGTCAGGTGCAATTGTATGAAGGAAGGGGAAGCCTGGCCTCTCCAGAGAGTGTGCTTGCTCCTTTGGTACAACCGATGACCCCTTTGTCTCCTAGCTCCTGGGAAGAAGTCAGAGAGGCAAGCTACAGGCGTTCAGGAACTAAAATAGGGGTAAAGCACAGCAGCAACCATCATCTCCCATCAAGCCAGAATGAAATGAGAACAATTTGCAGACCTGGTGGGCCAGAAGAATTCCAGACCTTTAGGAGTGCCATGAGAGGGAATATGTCTTCTAATATTTAGAAGCCTGAGGCAAAGCAGCTCTGTTGTAATCTCTCTCCCTACAAGTAGCTTATTCCCTTGGGGTTCCTGCCTCTCTGTTGTAAAAGAGGAGAAAGGAAACTCAGCTCCTCCCTCCTCAGCATTTGCTCTTCTTTGATACAGGACAGGTAAAGAAAGCAGGTTTTTGAAAGATTTTTGGATCACAAAATACTACTTCTGTCATATAGGATTCCTCTGCCTGGAAGATGAGTTGAGGATGTGCTTTTCCCCTACATTTCTCCCTTGCTCCAATCCTCACTTAGTGGAGGTGGATTCCCACCAACATGCTAATACTAATAATAAAAGCTGGTATTTATAAGGTTTTCAAAGCCTTTTACATATTTTATCTCATTTGATCCTAACAACCATCTTGTGAGCTAGGCACTATTTGCATACCCATTTTACAGATGAGAAAACAAAGATTAAATGGCTTGCCCAGTCACACAGCTAAGTAAGTATCTTAGACAGGATTTGAACCTAGAGCTTCCTCTCTCTCCAGTACACCCCCAAAATCACTGTCTGAAAAGTGAGATATGTCCTCTGGGCTTTGGACAAAGGGCACCATGGACAGGTCCTGAGGCAGAGGAATGGTCAAGAGACAAGAGAAGCTGAGATGAGGGAAAAGATAGTCATGGAACACATGGAGCACGTAGAAGAGAGGGTATCTTAAGAGTGAAGACAGCAGTGTCCCAAGGGGGATGTGGAGAGGGAGCAAGGGTGAGAATCATGAATAGGGCTCAAGGAAACACACAGGCTGATGCACAAACCTCACAGATCTGAAGCTGGTCAAGATGGTCTGTGTCTGCACTCTAAGCCTGGGCACAGGTTCACCCCAGCCTCCTTGAGCTTCTTCAGTCTGGGGTACAACTTGAACATCTGTGCCTATTTGGGATCAGATCCTCAACCCTGTGTGTGAGTGAAGATGGTGGGGGGAACCACAGAAATCTGGCCAGAACTAATCTCGATCTCAGGGTCTGCAATCTTACAAGGGCTGCTTCCTGTGGCCAATTCTCTTCAGTATTGGTCTACTGGGAGATTCTGCTAGCCTCTTCCCAACTGCCACCTTATTCAGAGATCAGAATCTTTTCTCATTCTTCTCCAAAGCCCCCTGCAACCAGATGAATTCTTACCCAACTCAAGAAGGAGCAATGAAGAATCACAAACGTAAAGAGAGATAGGAAAAAAGGGCAGAAAGATAAGGGGGGAAACAACACAGACAAAGAGATATAGAAACAGGGAGAACCCTCATTGCTCAAGAAATCCAAAGAACCAGCCTAGCTAGAGGCAGGCGTTATTATACAATTCAAACCCCCATCTCCTAGGGTTCTGCAGAGAACTTTTCCTCTGCCCTCCACCCCAATCCTCCTCACCCTCCTGAGTCCTGCAGGTGCTATTCCAAGGGGCTCAGAATATTTCAAAGTGAGGGAGGGATCCCCTTAAAAACCCACATCTTGGAAAGCGAATAGGACTGGTCCATACCTCGGAAAGTGACTTTGGCGATGCGATCACCCTTGCCCTTCAGTTCTGTGATGGTCTTCAGATGAACTATGAGAGCCATGCTGGCCAGTGAGGGCCACCTCCAGAGTGGGTAGGCAATGGGCCAGTGCCACTGAGGGGCAGCTGATGTGATGCAGCCTGCAAGCCTCTCTCACTCTGCTTCTTCCCTCTGCCTCCTCCTCCTTCACCCTAGATGCTGCCCACAGAGACCCAAGAAACAGGAGCTGCTGTTCTTCACCGCCACTCATCAGCAGAGCAGCCTCCTCCCCCCTCTTTAGCTCAGAGTTGTCAATCCAGAGACACCGTTCCAAGAGTGGGCTCTGTGGATGAGCGTGTGACTGTGTGTGAGTGTGTGTGTATCTGAGCCAGTGTACATGTGTGCATGCATGCATGGGAGGACTACATAGCCAGCACAGAGTCTGGGAATGAATTTTTCACGAGCTGCCTTCTCCCAGATAAAGCCCTGCTCAGCTTCAGGTGTCTTCTCCCAGAATCTTATGGCTCCAGCAGCCCCTTCCACTGCTTCTGAGGAAGCCTTAGTCTTTGATTCTTTTTGTCTGTCAGGAGAGATGTCAGTCGGGAGCAAGGGGTAAAACTGTAACAGGGAGCGGGGGTGGGGTGGGGGGAAAGGGGGAGGCAACACAAATTATTTCTGTGCCCAAAGAGGAAGTTGCTAATACCTGTGAAGAGAACTGAGCTGAATCCAGTTCTCTTAATTGTGAAAAGCAGACATGTGGATGACAGCCGGTTTACATAGGATTTAGCTGTCAGAAGTATGCTTTCAGGGTAATCTCCTCCCAGCTGTGCTTGGTGATGCTCAGGACACATAATGGTGTCTCACACCCATCCTTGGTGCTAATTCGAGGCTCAATAGGCCTTAATAGACGTTACCGGAGTATGTCAGACTTTACTCAGGAAGATTCGTCACCTATTCTGTAACATATCCTTCCATACTGGGCAATGTGGAGATTTTATTCCAGGAGTCCCCAGCAAATAACTAAGGATCAAGAAGATGATCTCAAAGCCTTGCTTCTTACTCTTGGAGATTTGAGAGAAGAAATAGGTGGCACAGTAGATAGAGCACTGGGCACCCAGCTTCAGATACTAGCTGTATGACTCTGGGCAAGTCACTTAACCCTGTATTCCTGTTTTCTCATCTAGAGAAGGAAATAGCAAACCATTCCAGTATCTTTGCTAAGAATACTCCAAATGGGGTAGCAAAAAGTCAGACATAACTGAAACAGATGAACAACAAAAATGGATGCTCAGTGAACTTACTTAGATAACATTTATTGGTGTCTATTGATGTTTATTGATGTATATGTATGTAACACAGAATGTAAATTCCCCAAATGGAAGGGCTTTTTTTCTTTGTAGCTCCACTGTCTAGCATAGCACCTGACATATGAATGCTTGTGAAATCAAATTGAATCAGAGCCCACATATGATGAGGGTGTACATGCTTGAGGATGAAAAATGAAACCCAGAAAATGCTTGTTCAATAGTTTTTCACACGAAGTAGGTGATGAATAAAGATTTATTCCCCTATGGGGACCAGTTTGTCCTGATGTTGAGAATGTACTGTGACCCATGCCTAGCCAGGAACCAGGAGTTCTACTCTGCACTACGGACTGATTCAAGTGGCTTGTGGGTATAGGGACATACAGTCTGACCATGGGAGTAATCGTTCATTACTGTGGAGTAAACAGTCAATCCATATGTATTTAATCAACTTGTTTAACAGTAGCTGTGTAATGGGCTGTGTTGTTTGACTGCTCCTATTTGCTCTTCAATCTCTCTACTGCTGACACATTACCTAGATGAGTTTCCCAGTATAATGCTTCTCTTCTTTAGAAAGTTGTATTGAGCAATCTGTAATTCTAAATATTTCTATATATTTTTGATCTGAGCCCCCAGCCAGATAAAAATGCCGGTATTAGATCTCTTTCTCTCTCTCTTCTCTAGGGATTGATCTTCCTCAATCACCTCCTCCCAACTGCATTCCCAACAAATACCTTTTTCTCCCTCCCTCCCTTTCTTCCTCCCTCTGTTCCTTCCTTCCACCCTTCTTTCCTTCCTTCTTTCCTTCTTTCCTTCCTTCCTTCCCTTCCTTCTCCTTCCATCCCTTCCTTCCTTCCTCTCTCCCTCTCTTCCACATAGAATACATTATGCTAGATGTTGTGGGATAAGCCAATAAATTAATAATGTCTTGTCCTGCTCCCCCCAAAGGTTTATGGTCCAGTAGAAAGAATGGAGAAAAACAATAACAGAAGCACAAAGAATAGGAATGGAGAGGTGGGAGCTGAGGGAGCCTATGGAAGGCTTCATAGATGAGGCAGCATTTAAGATAAGCCTTGAAGAAGAATCTTGAATTTGACAGCTAGGAAAAAACAGCAGCAAGAGCCCAGGCATAGGGGTGGGAAAGGCTAAGCCATACTCAGAAAACAGGGAATAGTCCAGTTTGCCTGGAAGAAAGGTTCATTGAAAAGAAAGAAATAGGAAGAAGGTTGGCAAGATAGGTCAGGGTCAAAATGAGGAGGATCTTCCCACAGAGAAGTTGGGGGCGTTTTTCCTGTCCACTGTGAAGAACCCAAGCAAAAGATACACTATAATCAGGCAGTGATAACTGATAGAGTAAAATGATTGGGGCTTTGTCTCTGGGTGCCAAATTCAGAGGATGGTCCCCTTTCCTCTGACCCCCTACCCAGTACCTGTGATCTTTCTGCATATAGAAACAAAGAGCTAGGTAGCTAGTTAACCAGAGTAGTTAAAATAGAATCTTACTGGACCATGGACTGGGATGTTACCCCCCTCTCCAATCTGAATCTTTTTTTTTCTCTCACCCCCTCACCTTTATTCACTCTTAGGGAGGTGGTACGTCATTCCTTCATATTTACATGGTATATATTTTGTATTTACATATATTTATGTCCATGTTCCTTCTGATAGAATGTAAGCTCCTTAAAGAAGGGTTTTTTGGGGGGTGGGTTTGTCTTTGTATACCTAGCACAGACCTTGAAATGGACACTGGCATACAGTAGTTACTAAACAAATGCTTGCTAATTGTTTGACTTATGCCTGCTTGCCCTCCAAACCTCCTTTTTTGATCCTCCCTCCCTTCCCAGTGGACATGAACTATCTCCTTGGCCTTTCCTGAAGTGGTACACTCACTTACTTGTTCTCATTTTTACTGTAGTGATTTGTGTACTTGTCTTAGCCTGTCATCTCTTATCTTTGTATCTCCCTAAGAGACTGCTTTGTACATTAAAGATGCTTAATAACCATTTGCTGAATTGAATAGAATTGTTTCAGGGAAGTCTCTTGTGACTTCCACTAGCATCTTGCCTTTTATAGTCAAGTATGTAGGGGGAATAGTCATAGTAGCAATTTTCCTTTTGCCAATTTTTTTTCAGTCTAACAGGAAACACATCATTTGGTTCTATTAGAGACAAGATCCAGGTTTGAAGAGTTGTGGACTCTCTAACAGTCAAGTACCAACTTGGGCATGAAATCTTTACTGATCCCACCTCAACTGTTAGTGTCCTCACTTCCAAATTACCTTCATAAGAACAGTTAACATTTTGTATATATGTTATTTCAGTTGAACCTCACAACAACTTGTGGTGTGTGGGTACTATTTTACATATGAGTAAACTAAGACTGAGAAAGGGTAAGTGATATGCCTGAAATCATAGTGCTAGTAAGTGTCCTCTGCAGGATTTGAACTCAGGACTTACTGAAACCAAGTCTAGGGGTCTTATTCATTGAGTCACTTAGCTGCCCCTCCCTGACTTTGACTGTTATTGGTCAACAGAAATTTATTAAATGCCTACTATATGCCAAGCACTCACACACACAAGAGTACACAAGGTAGTCCCTGCCCTCAAGGAGTTTATAATCTATTGAGGGAAAGTAATGCAAAAGGAATTAACCATTCAAAAAAAAATAGATAAAGGATTCCTTCTAAATTCTTTTTATGCCACAAATATGGTTTTGATACCTAAGTCTGAGAGTTTAAAAACAGAAAGGAAATTATAGGTCAATTTATTTAATGAATATTAATGTAAAATTTTAAAATAAAACACTAATAAGGAGATTGCATCATTATATCACAAAGATCATACACTATAACT
Source organism: Gracilinanus agilis (assembly GCF_016433145.1). Classification (NCBI taxonomy): domain Eukaryota; kingdom Metazoa; phylum Chordata; class Mammalia; order Didelphimorphia; family Didelphidae; genus Gracilinanus; species Gracilinanus agilis. The sequence goes on along the minus strand of NC_058131.1, from coordinate 233,200,292 downwards.
AGGTAGGATTTCTGCTAGGAATGCAGGACTGGTTCTGTATTAGGAAATACGTGAGTATAATTGACCATCTTAATAACAAAAACAACAAAAATCACATGATTATATTGATAGATGCAGAAAAAGATTTTGACTGTTATGATTAAAAATGATAAAGACTGATATAATAAGAGAAAGTAGTAGTTTAATTAAAGCCAAGGCCATGTTGGCAAAATATATGTGACCACGCCTGCCTAGCTTTTAGATTTACCTCCAGAGCCCATCCTCTCCGCGCATCAGTCAGCTCCTCAGGAAGACCAAGAGGCATTCTTTTGGCCCTCCTCTGATTTAAACTGCCCCCTGCGTGGGGACCTTTGATGTCCCCACGCCCTAAGACCCATTGGAATCATGGGTAACGTAGTCTCAAAGTCTCCCACATGTCCATAGGGAGTCTGCTAGACACTTCCCTGAATTTAAAACAAACAGACATAATATAACATCCATTCCTATTTAAAACACTAAAAAGCATGGGAATAAATGGAGCCTTTTAAAAACAAATAGAATCTATCTAAAAAACAGGGCAGCTAGGTGGCACAGTGAACAGAGTGCTGGCCCTAGAGTCAGGAGGACTTGAGTTCAAATCTGTCCTCAGATACTTTGCTATGTGTCCCTGGGCAAATCACTTAACTCTGTTTGATCTCAATTTCTTAATTGCTAAAATGATCTTGAGAAGAAAATAGCAAATCAGTCCAAATTGGAAACTGAAGAGTCAGATACTACTAATTAACTAAACAACAACATCTATCTAAAACCTAGAGTAATCATGATTTGTAACTGGATTAAACTTGAAGCCTTCCCAGTAAGATCAAGGGTAAAGCAAGGATGGACATTATTACTACTATTATTCATTATTGTATTAGATATGCTAGCTACAGCAATAAGAAAAAGAAATTGAAGGAACAAAAATAGGCAATAAGAAAATAAAGTTTTCTCTCTTTGCAGATGGTATAACAGTATACTTCGAGAACCCTAGGGAATCAACTAAGAAAAACTAACTGAAACAAATTAACAACTTCAGAAAAGTTGCAAAATATAGAATAAATTCACAGAAATCAGGAGCATTTCTGTATATTATGAACAATATCCAGCTGGAAGAGATAGAAAGAGAAATTCTATTTAAAATAACTGCTGACAATATGAAATAGTTGTAATTCCACCTACCAAGACAAACCAAAAAGTATATGAACACAATTACAAAACACTTTTCACACAAAGACAAATCTAAGCAATTAGAGGCATATTAATTGCTCATAGATATGGCTAGTCAATATAATAAAAATGACAATTCTACCTAATTAATTCAGTATCATGCCAATCAAACTATCTAAGAATTATAGAGCTAGGAAAAATAACAAAATTCACATAGAAGAACAAAAGGTCAAGAATAATCGAGAGAATCAATGAAGACAGAATGTAAAGAAAGGTGGCTTAACAGTACCAAATTTAAAACTATATTACAAAACAATAATCATCAAAACAATCTCTGGCTAGGAAGTAAGTTTGGTAGATCCAAAGATCCAAGCTTTCAAGGTTAAGAACTCACAATTTGACAAAAATTACTGGGAAATCTAGAAAGCAATTTGGAAGAATTTAGGCATAGACCAACCACTCATTTGATATACCAAGATAAGGTCAAAATGGATAAATGATTTAGACATAAAGGATGATAACATATGTAAATTAGGGGAGCTTGGGAAAATGTATCTGTCAGATCTTTGGATGAGGGAAGAATTTATGACCAAACAAGAGATAGAGAGGGTCACAGGAAGTAAAATGGGTAATTTTGATTGCATAAAACTTAAAAATTTTTGCACAAATAAAACTAATGCAGCCAAAATTAGAAGGAAATCAGGAAAATGAGGAAGAGAATTTATAGCAAGTTTCTGAGAAGAACTCATAGAGGCAAATTTATAAGAATACAAACACTTCTCCAACTGATAAATCAAAAGATATGAACAGGCAGTTTTCAGAAGATGAAAGTTATCAAGTCACATGAAAAAAATGTTCTAAATCACTATTGATTAGAGGAATACAAATTAAAATGACATGGAGATACCATCTCATACTTTTCAAATTGGCTGGTATGACAAAAAAGGAAAATGACAAATGCTGCAAGGGATCTGGAAAAATTGGAACACTGATGCACTGTTAGTGGAGTTGTGAATTAGTCCAACTATTGTGTAGCACAATTTAGAACTATGCGCAAAGGGCTAACAAACTGGGCATACCCTTTGACCTAGTAATATTGCTACTAGGTCTGCTTTCCAAAATTATCAAAGAAAAGAGAAAAGGACTTATTTGTTCAAAAATATTTATATCAGCTCTTTTTCTGGTGGCAGAGAATTAGAAATTGAGGGGATGCTACAGAATAGCTGAACCAGTTGTAGTGTATGATTATAATAGAACACTATTGTACTACAAGAAAAGATGAGCAGAATAATTTCAGAAAAACTTGGAAAGACATATGAACCGATGTAAAGTGAAGTGGGTAGAACCAGAACACTGTACATAGTAAGAACAATAGTGTAATGAAGTTCAACTGTGAAAGACTTACCTACTCTGATTAAGACAATGATTCAAAACAATTCCAAAGGATGCATGATGAAAAATGCTATCCACTTCCAGAGAGAGACCTGATGAACTCTGAGTGCAAATTAAAGCATACTTTAAAAAAACTTGTAAGTTTTTCTTGTTTTGTGTTTGTTTTCTTTTACAGCATGCCTAATGTGGAAATATATCTTATATGACTCCACATGTATAATTGATGTCATATTGCTTGTCTTCTCAGGGGTGGGGGAAGGGAGGAGGAAGAGAGAATTTGGAACTCAAAACTTTTAAAAATGAATGTTAAAATTTGTTTCACATGCAATTGGAAAACATTTAACAAAATAAATGAAAAATATTTTTTAAAAGATGATATAAAAGGACTTCCAGTTAAGATGGCAGTAGAGTAAGGAGCAGCTGCTCGATCTCTCCTAACCAAAGCATACAGGACTCCTCAAGGGGACATAAAAACATATCCAGACAAACGAAGGGACCCCACAACAGGGCGCAGCATTGAAGGTACACAGAATCGGGGCATTTCCACACTATAAAAGGGTGAAACAGCTCTCACTAAAACACGAGAGGAAGAAGCCCCTATCCCACCCCCCACACCATGCACAGCACCAAGACCAGCCCACGAGAATTAAAGCAAGCCAAAATCAAGAACTCCAGAAGAGAAAGATTATCAAGAAGAACTCTGTAACACTTGACAACTTTTACACAAAGAAAATCCAGACAACAGAGGAGAACAAACAAGAAATCATATCCAAACCTTCCCAAAATAATGAAAACTGGTCACAAGCTATTTAAGGGTTCAAATCTGAGATGATGAGAAAGATTGAAGAGATCTGGCAAGAAAATAACAGTTTAAAAGGCAGAATTTCACAATTGGAAAGTGAGGCTCAGAAATCAAATGAACTGATGAGCAAATTGAACACCAGAAATGACCAGATTGAAAAGGAAAACCAAAAGATTATAGCTGAAAACCAGTCCCTAAAGGCTAGAATTGAGCAATTAGAAGCCAATGATCTCTCAAGACAGCAAGAACAAATAAAACAAAGGCAAAAGACTGATAAAATAGAAGGAAACATGAAATATCTAAATGAGAAAGTGACAGACCAAGAAAACTGGTCTAGAACAGACAATTTGAGAATCATTGGTCTTCCAGAAAAAGCAGAAATTAATAGAAACTTGGACTCCATACTAAAAGAAATTATTCAGCAAAATTGCCCTGAAGTTCTACAACAAGAGGGCAATATAGACATTGAAAGGATCCATAGATCACCCTCTACAGTAGACCCTGAAAAGACAACCCACAGGAATATAATAGCCAAATTCAAGAGCTTCCAAGTAAAAGAAAAAATCTTACAAGAAGCCAGAAAGAGACAATTCAAATATCAAGGAGCAACAATCAATATCACACAGGATCTGGCAGCCTCCACGCTAAAAGACTGCAAGGCTTGGAATATGATATTCAGAAAGGCAAGAGAGCTGGGCCTTCAAACACGGATCAATTACCCATCAAAACTGACTATATACTTCCAGGGGAAAGTATGGGCATTCAACAAAATTGAAGATTTCCAAGTATTTGCACAGAAAAGACCAGGACTAAATGGAAAGTTTGATATCCAACCACAAAAATCAAGAGAAACATGAAAAGAAAAAAAGGGAAAAAAAGAAAACTCATAATTTTTTTAATTTGCCTCTTTAAGGACTTCAATAAGATCTAATTATCTGTATTCCTATGTGGAGAAATGCTATGTATAATTCTTTGTAGTGAACTCTATTCACTATTATAGTATTCACTATTATAGCAATCAGAAGAATAATTCATAGGGAGAGGGTGGAATACTAAATGGTCTAAGATGACAGGAGGGTGGGAAAGAGGGGGGTGAATAGTAGGGGACACCAAGAGAAACTTGAGTGAATAAAAAAAATAGGATATTCTATTACACACAAAGAGGGCATGGGAAGGGGAGGGGACAAACACTATTATAAGAAGGAGAGGAGGAGAGCATTAAGAGGTAATATTTAAACCTTACTCTCAGTGTAATCAACCTGGAGAGGGAAGAGTAGCTATATTATCCATTGGGATAAAAAACTCTATCTAACCCTACTGAGAAAGTCAGAAGGGATAAACCAAGGGGAGCAGGGGAGTGAGGAGGTCATAAAAGGGAGGGGAGAAGAAGGGGGAGGGAATTCATTAGGCCTTTAAAAATAAAAAGAGGGGAATAACAAGGGAGGAGGTAGAAAGAGAAGTTAATCAAAGGAAGGGATAAGGGATACCAGCTCAAAGCAAACCACTGGTTTAAAAGAAAATAGTGTAAGAAGAAGGGGTGGGACTAGGGGAGGATACAAAAATGTCAGTGAATGCACAACTGATAATTATAACTCTGAATGTTAATGGGATGAACTCGCTCATAAAACGGAAACAAATAGCAGAGTGGATTAGAAACCAAAATCCTACCATATGTTGTCTATAAGAAACACATATGAGGCGGGTAGACATACACAAGTTTAAGGTTAAGGGTTTGAGCAAAATCTTTTGGGCATCAAATGAGAAAAAGAAGGCAGGAGTGGCTATTATGATTTCTGACAAAGCCAAAGTAAAAATAGATATGATTAAAAAAAGATAGGGAAGGTCATTACATCCTGATTAAAGGCAGTATAAACAATGAGGAAGTAACACTGCTCAATATGTATGCACCAAGTGGTATAGCATCCAAATTCATAAAGGAGAAACTGGCAGAGCTCAAGAAGGAAATAGATAGTAAAACCATAATAATGGGAGATCTAAATACTCCTCTTTCAGATCTAGATAAATCAAACCAAAAAATAAAAAGAAAGAGGTAAGAGAGGTGAATGAAGTCCTAGAAAAATTAGATTTAATTGATATGTGGAGAAAAATAAATAGGGACAAAAAGGAATACACCTTCTTTTCAGCTGCACATGGTACATTCACAAAGACTGACCAAGTAATAGGGAATAGAAACATTGCAAACAAATGCAAAAGAGCAGATATAATAAATGTAACCTTCTCAGATCATAATACAATAAAAATAATAATTAGTAAGGGCA
>NC_058131.1:233167715-233189636 GCF_016433145.1 Gracilinanus agilis | reverse complement strand
GTGCTTTTTGTGGTGGCAAAGTACTGGAAAAGGAGGGTATGCCCTTCAATTGGGGAATGGCTGAGCAAACTGTGGTATATGCTGGTGATGGAATACTATTGTGCTAAAAGGAATAATAAACTAGAGGAGTTCCAGGTGAACTGGAAAGACCTCCAGGAACTGATGCAGAGCAAAAGGAGCAGAGCCAGAAGAACATTGTACACAGAGACTGATATACTATGGTAAAATCGAATGTAATGGACTTTTGTACCAGCAGAAAGCAATGACACAGGACAGTTCTGAGGGATTTATGGTAAAGAATGCTACCCACATTCAGAGGAAGGACTGCAGGAGAGGAAACATATAAGAAAAACAACTGCTTGAACTAATGGGTTGAGGTGGACATGATTGGGGATGTAGACTCGAAACTACCACACCAATCCAACTATCAACAATTTGGAAATAGGTCTTTATCAATGACACATGTTAAAACCAGTGAAAATGTGCATTGGCCATGGGTGGGGGGAGAGCGGGGGGTGAAGGGGAAAGTAGGAGCATGAATCATGTAACCATGTTAAAAATGAATATTAATAAATGTTTAAAAAATTTAAAAAAAGATGATATAAAAGACCTTAAAAAACCCTTATCTTCTGTCTTAGAATTAATTTTATGTATTGCTTCCAAGGCAGAAGAGAGGTAAGGGCTAGGTACTGGGGTGAAGTGACTTGCTCAAGGTCATGCAGCTAGGAAGTGTCTGAGGCCAGATTTGATAAAGACTTTAAAAATAATATTGGGTTAATTGAAAGACCATTGAATATATAGGACCACTAATTATTGTTCATGGGATGATAACAATGACAGATGGAGAAAACAAAGGATTATTTAATTGTTAAACTTACTTTTAAAGACTTATTGTCCTTATTTTCTCTATCAAGTACAATGATCTTCAAATTTGAAGCAGTAGAACTAAGAGCAATGGGTCAAAATTACAGAGTTAACTCTAGATAACTACTTCTTTAACCACTTCCTCAATTTTTACTTATCCTGAAAGATGGGCTCCCCATAAAAATGAATATTACTTAATCTCCTCAATGTCCTAGAAGTAACTCTGAGGGGTTGAGAGTGTTTCTAGTATTGTTAATCACAAGCCCCCATCAGTGTGTTTCCCTATTGATTATCAGAGTTAATTATCTTTTTAAAAGGGTATTTACTGGGGGAAAAAGACCAAAAAACAGTGATTACAGAAAACTCTCTTCATATTGGGAGCACATTTCCCTTGTACATACACAGGGCTCTTGTTGAAAATAGGCTCAGCATTAGAGAGCGCATGTAACCAATGGTTAAATTTACAGTCCCTGTTTACTGAAAATCCATTTCTCCTTTCGTGTAACCCCTATGAAGTTTCCCTTTGGTGTAGCTCTCTGTTGGGCTATTAGGGCTAGTGCCCTTTTCTAAGTCTGAAGCTGCCTTTCCTCATTGTGTCATCTTTGTCCTCACTGTGGGTTTGATTTCCCAATGTACATGCTGTCATTGGACACTGCTGCTCTGGGGATCACTGCAGCGGATACTGCTATTTGATGGTCATGGGAACTTCAGAATTTCCAACTTATCAAAATTTTCATTGTTATTTTTCCTTGTCAATGTTGAGGAATGGGGAGTGAGAGAAGGGAGAGAAGAGAAATTCAATCCTACTGCTCCTACTCTAGCCAGGTGACCTTTAGTTCACTTCATATTGGATTCAATCACCCACTTGACTCACTTCTACTGGAATGTGCAGTTTAGAACTGGTCTACTTGATCCAGTCATAACACTGCAGGGTTTGTACCCCAAAGAGATAATAAGGAAAAAGATCTGTACAAAAATATTTATAGTCTCACTCTTTGTGGTGGCAAAAAATTGGAAAATGAGAGGGTGTCCCTCGATTGGGGAATAGCTGAACAAATTGTGGTATCTATTGGCGATGGAATACTATTGTGCTAAAAGGAATAATGACCTGGAGGAATTCCATGTGAACTGGAATAACCTACAGGAATTGATGCAGAGTGAAAGGAGCAGAACCAGGAGAACATTGTATACAGAGACTGATACATTGTGGCACAATAGAATGTAATGGACTTCTCTACTAGCAGCAATTCTGAGGGACTTGTGAGAAAGAACGCTAGCTCTTCACATCCAGAGAAAGAACTGTGGGAGTAGAAACACAGAAGAAAAATATTTGTTGGATCACATGGTTCATGGGGATCAAGGAAATAGACTCTAAACAATCACTCTATTGCAAACATTAATAACATGGAAATAGGTATTGATCAATGATACATGTAAAACCTAGTGGAATTGCTTATTGGCTACAGGAGGGGGTGGGAGGAGGGGAGGGAAAGAACATGAATCATGTAACCATGGAAAAATATTCTAAATTAAATTAATTAATTACTTTAAAAAACTGACCTACTATTATCCATAGACCCAAGGGTGTGGCTGATTCTTTCAATCTATCATGAGATATTTTCTGTGTGGAATCATCTGTTTTCATGCAATGATCAAAGAACTTGACTCCAAAAATGATTGAGGCATTTTATACCTAACTTACACTGTGGACATGGAGATGCAGTCTGACAATTATACTTGCATTTTCTACAGCCACAACTACTAAAGGTGCAGAAAAGACAATTCTTGCCACTTAAGACCATGTGTGTTGCTGGCAGGAAAGATGTCCATGTTTGGGGAATGAACCACTAGGAAAGCAATCTGTTTCCAAAAAGTTACAGCTATAGCTTCGATGACCAATATTGTAAAAAGTCCTCTTGGACTAGATACTTCCAATAAAATGTTAGTGGGCAATATTGATGATGTGTCTATTACTAGGGATAGAACAACTGTTTCTGAAGTTGCTTGAGACAGAACCTCCTGTAGCTAACGTGCTCTGTGAATTGGCTGATCTGCAAGTCAAAGAAGCTGAAGATAGGACCACATCTGTGGGAAGTTGTGTGCTATATTAATGAAAACCTCATCATTAACACAGATGAACTGTGGAAAAAGATTGTCTCATCAATGGTGCAAAAATATCCATGTCTTCTAAGATCACTGGAATCGATGGTACATCAAATTGTGTAGTAGCATTATAAGGTATGCCCAAAAGAATAGTTAATGCAAAAATTGCTCACCTGGACTTTAGCTTACAGAAAACAAAAATGAAGCTTGGTTTGCAAGTGATTATTACAGACCCAGAAAAAGTGGATCAAATTAGAAAAAGAGAATTGATATTACCAAAGAAGGAATTCAAAAGATTCTAGCCACTGGTGGAATTGATGATATCTGTCTAAAGTACTTTGTCAAGTCTATGACTACAGCAGCAGAAATTTTAGAAAGGATCCTTAAATGAATTGCTAAATTATCTGGAGCAACCATTTCGTCAACCCTGGCTAATCTGGAAGGTGAAGAAAGTTTTGAGGCTTCAGTGTTTGCAGGCAGAAGAGAAAGTACAGGAAAGAATTTGTGATGATGAACTAATCTTGATCAGAAACACTAAAGCTAGACATCTGCCTCAATTATCTTACAAGGAGTAAATGAATTCATGTTTAATGAGATGGCACACTCTTTATATGATGCTCTTTGTGTGTCTCAGAGAGTCCTGGGGTCAAAGTCTGTGGGGAAGGCAGTGGAGCTTTAGAAATAGCTCTTTCCATTTATCTAGAGTGCTATGCAAGCAACATAGGATCATGGGAACAACTTGCTATTGCACAATATGTCAGATCTCTTCTCATTATTCCCAACGCATTGGCAGTTAATACTGCCCAATACTCTACAGATTTGGTTGCCAAGTTAAGAGCTTCTCATAATAAGGCTCAAATTAACCCAGAATTCAAGGAGCTATGGATTAGTCTTGGCTTAATCAATGGCAAACCTCAAGCCAACAGGCAAAAGTGCATTGGACATGTGCATTTGAACCTACCATGATTAAAGTTAAGCGTTGGAGATATGCAATAGAAGCTGCAATTACCATCTTTTGAATTGATGATCTCATTAAGTTACATCTACAAAGTAAAGATGATAAAAGAGGAGGAAGTAAAAAGATGCGGTTTACTCTGGAGCTATTGAAGACTAATCTGATTTTCTGTATTTATAACAATGTTACTGATTAGTTTCCTCTTGTATCATTTTGTCTTGCATTAAGTATATAAGACATAAAAATATAACAACCTGTCATGTTGACTTGATATTTTTAAGGGAAATAAAAAAAGAAAAGAAAACAACCTTTCTCGGAAAAGGAAAGGAAAGGAAAGGAAAGGAAAGGAAAGGAAAGGAAAGGAAAGGAAAGGAAAGGAAAAAGGAAAAGAAAAGAAATTAATATAATTTTATCAGAGGAAATGAAGTTAAAGAAGCATTAATAGGTACAGCTATTTAAAGGAAAGGAAAGGAAAGGAAAAAGGAAAAGAAAAGAAATTAACATCATTTTATCAGAGTAAATGAAATTAAAAAAGCATTAATAGGTACAGCTATTTAAAGGATAGAAAACCAGGACCAGAGATAGGAGGTCCTCTGTTCAAATCTGAACTCATATTCTTCCTAGCTGTGTGACCCTGAGCAAGTCACTTAACCCCCAAACATAGCCCTTACCACTCTCTTGCACTGGAACCAATATCTAGTATCAATTCTAAGAAAGAATGTAAGGGTTAAAAAAAAAGCATTAATATTTGCTTTGCCACTAAACCCTACAGACTATGGGACTTTTCCAGCTGACTTGAAGCTGAAGCTTTCCTTATATGTTGTCCCACCATTAGAATGTGAACTTCTGAGATGAGAACTATCTTACATTCCTGTTAGTATCTCAGAACTTATCACCATGCTTCACACTTAAGTGCTTTATTGATTGATTGATTCAATGGAAATAGCTGGGCCTTCTTTGATTACATTAATTGGGGTATGAGCATAGAAATCCCCACCCTTACATAAGGAAATGCACTTTAAAATTTAGAACTATCCAAAAGGGGAATGAGTCAGCTAGAGAGGTGGTGAGTTCCTCCTGCCTGTTGATATTCAAGTACATGTTGGATAGTCATTTGACTGGGATGTGGTAGAAGGAAATGCCTATTTGTGGGCAGCTAGATGGTGCAGTGGATAGAAAGTATCTGTCTACCAACAGGAAGACTCATCTTCCCAAGTTCAGTTCTGGCCACAGACACTAACTGTGACCCTGGGCAAGTCACTTCACTCTGCCTCAGCTTCCTCTTCTGTCAAATGAGTTGGAGAAGGAAATGACAAACCACTCTGGTATCTTTGCTGAGAAAACCCCAAATGGGGTCAAGAAGAGTTGGACATAACCAAACAGCAACACTGCAACATAAATAGCTACCCAGGTTTGAGCTGGACTGCATACAAATATAAATAAAATTCTGTGATTCTAACAGATACCCAGTGGCCTTGGGAAAATAGATCACTATCAGATAGTTCTCAGGTTGCAGTCTTCATTGTCTAAGGTGAAGAGATAGTCCAAAAAATCCCATATGGATCCCTGGAGATTAATTTTCTAAGGAAGCCTTTCTAATTTATCTAGATTTCTAAGCGCTGACCCAAGACTTAGCTCTGCTAACTTTCTTCCTCTACTCACTTTTATTCATTTGTGTATTTGGATGTATTGTGTATTGGATGATGAGATAAACTGGCTCATAGAATCTTCATTGGAAGGAACTTCATAAGGCATCTAATCCAACCTACCCCTGAATAAGAATACCCACTATAACATGACCAACAAGCGGTCATCCAGCTTTTGCTTGAGGCTTCCAGCGAGAGGGAACCCTCTATCTTTCCAGACACCCCTTTCCACTTCTAGATTGCTAATCATTAGGAAGATTTTTCCTTACCTTGAGCCTAAATCTGTTTCTCAGGAACTCCCACCAATTGCTTCTTATTCTTGCCCTCTAGGGTCCAGAGTTATTGTTGTTTTTGGAGGAGAAAAAATATATAAATATCTTTGTACAAACCAGTTATATTTAGGACAAATAGGACAAAATCAAGAGACGGAAGGCACTAGAATCAAGAAGAACTGGGAAAGGAATGTGTGTGCAAATTCAGGCCTGATATTTGGGAAAACTTCCCAAGGACAGGGATTATAGGATCATAGATGGAAGGGACCTTACAGGACATTGGGTCCAATTCCTTCATTTTACAGATGAGGAAACTTGGATCCAGAGAGGGTAAATGAATTGCATGGGATTCCATATGTAACCAGGAAGTAACTGAGGTAGAATTTGAACCTGGACCTTCCTGACTCCAGGTCTAGAGTCTTATCTGTTGTTGTTATTGTTCAGTCATTTTCAGTTGTGTCTGACTCTTTCTGACCCCATTTGGAATCTTTTGGGCAAAGATACTAGAGTGATTTGCCATTTCCTTCTCCAGCTCATTTTACAGATGAAGAATGGCAGCAAACAGGGTTAGGTGACTAACCCAGGATCACACAGCTAGTAAGTGTCTGAGGCTAGATTTAGACATAGGAAGATGAGTTTTCCCAATTTCCAGCCCAGTGCTCTTCCCACTACACCTCCTAGCTGCCCATATTAGTCTTATCTAATATACCACATTATACAGCTGTATTCTTCTTTTGTGTTTGTTTCATTCAGAAATCATTCTCTGATTGTTCCCAGCCTCCTAATTTCATGGTTGTCATGTTTGAGAAATAATCTGTTGGATAGTTTGCTATGTAGAAACTTGAACTTTTTCTTCATTTTCACCACTGTTAGCAATTCATATTTAGTGGCACCCACTGTGAGCAGAATACAATACTGGGGAGTTAATACTGGAATTAATAAAAGACATTCATAGAGCTCACATTCCATAAAGTGCTGTATATTTTTATGCATGGAGCATATAGATAAACATACAAGAAGCAACTATGTTGAAATGCAAAAAATAAAATGAAAGTGCATGCTTTCACATATTTTGAGAAGTTTTTAAAAGTTTTGTGGCATCTTCACAATATCCCAGTCTCCACCCTCCACCATCTTTTATGTAGTAGTTTAAAGGGGTAGGCATTATGGGAAACAATAGGGAAACTGACAAATGGTCAAAGGATATAAACAAACAATTTTCAGATGAAGAAATCAAAGCCATCAATAATCAGATGAAAAAATGTTCTAATTCCCTCTTGATTAGAGAAATACAAGTTAAAACAACACTGAGATATCACCTCATGCCTATCAGATTGGCTAGTATGGCAATAAAGGAAAGTGGTATATGTTGGAGGGGATGTGGCAAAGTTGGGACATTAATGCATTGTTGGTGGAGTTGTGAACTGATCCAACCTTTCTAGAGAGCATTTTGGAACCATACCTGAAGGGCTATAAAACTGTGCATACCCTTTGATCCAATAACACCATTCCTGGGCCTGTATCCCAAAGAGATAATAAAAAAGGGGGAAAGAACCTACTTGTACAAAAATATTTATAGCTGCTCTTTTTGTGGTGGCAAAGAATTGGAACCCATCAATTGGGGAATGGCTGAACAAATCATGGTATATGTTGGTAATGGAATACTATTGTGCTATAAGAAATGATAAGCAGAATGATTTCAGGAAAAGCTGGGAAAATCTGCAGGAACTGATGCAGAGTGAAATAAGCAGAACTGGGAGAACATTGAACAAAACAATAGCAATATTGCTCAATGATTATCTGTGAAAACTTGGCTACTCTCAGCAATGCAATGACCTGGGACAATCCTGAAAGACTTAAGACAGGGAATGCTCTCCACCTCCAGAGAAAAAACTGTTGGAGTTTCCTTTCACATCAGTGTATCTTTGGTTTTATTTTGGACTTTTAGTTATGTATGAGTGTGCTCTTACAACAGTGACCAATGTGGAAGTGTGTTTTGCATAACAATAATAAAATGAGGAAAAACAATAGGAGAGAGTAGTGAAAATATTGTGTCCAATAGAATGAAAATTGGTACCTTGTACAGGAGTTTTGTATTAATGCAACCCAAGAAATAACAACAAGGAATATAAAGGCTGAATCCAGGCTGGAATAGTCTGGTTTTGTCCCACATTGCAGAAATTTGGAAGATGCTAACAGCACTTGTACTACTTCTAAGAATGGAAAGAACTGAATTTAGTATATAGCTAGTAAGAATAATTAGTTTTAAAGGGAGGTTACCCCTCGCTCCCCAAAGATGCATGAATTTCTCTCAATCTCACCCCTTCCTTTTTATCTCTAGGCAGCCTCACCAGCATCAGATGCCTTGTAGGTTCCATGGGATCTCTGTTTCTCCTCACAGAACCATGTGTTCTCCCTGAGATCTCCCTCCAATTTCAATTCAATTCATCTTAAAAAGTTGATTTCTAGAAGGCTTTGATGAAGCTTTTCCTGAGACAAATGTTGTCTTGTCTACCAAAGACCCCAGAATTGCTCACTCAACATAGGAGCAAACAAAATGCTAATGACTGGCAGTAGATAGAGCAAGTTGGGCTGGGAAGCAAACTCACAGTCACAGAATCTCAGAGCTGAAATGGAATCCGGTGGCCCTCTAGTCCAACTCAAACCCAGATAGTAATCCTCATTAAAATATACTCTACTTGTGTCACCTATCCTGTACTTAAAGACCTCCATGGATGGGAAACCCACCAACACTCAAGAAGTACTTTCATAATATCATAGATCAAGAGCAAAAGGGACCATAGAGGTCAACTATTCCAACCCTTCATTATACAGATGAGGAAACTGAGGCCTAGATGAATTCAATAACTTGTGCATGTGTAGTATGGATTGAAATTGGGATATGAGCCTGAGTCCTCTTACTCTGGAGCTCCTGATCGTCTGGAACCACACTGTGTTCTACTTTGTTATAAAACACAAAGCATTCACCAGTTTTTCTTGACATCAAAGTAAATTTGCTTCTTTGCTACTGATCCCCCTTGTTCTCAGTTCTGTCTCCTGGGACCAAGCCAAGAGAGCAAGTCTCTTCCACATGATGGCCCTTCGACTACTTGAACACAACTAAAGTGGTACCTTGATACAAGAGCACCTCATGTCATGAGTGGATATTTGAATCACAAGCTCCCATCACCCTCCACTAGATTACCCACCTAACGTTCAGTTTCACAAGTTACACGAGGCTGTCTCATTTAGTTCAGTGTTTATATGGCCGTTTGAACATCTGTATTGAACTGCTTTTCCTTTCTTCTTTATTTTTGTCTTTATTGTCAGTTTTGGGGGCAAATTTCTTAATTTTTAACCATGGGTCCTGATGATGGAGGAATTGAAGGAGTTATCACAATAGCAGCATATGGAGGTTTTGCAGGAAATTAGTAGGGAGGAGCCTGAGGTGAATGAGGTAATCAGTATAAGCGAGATTTAGGAAATGTTGAGGATTTGGGAAAAAAATTAAACAGTTTATTGAAAAGGCACACCCAGAATAAGTTGCAACAGGTCATGTGTTGGAGACATTTGTTTCACACATTATTGTGTGTAGAGAGTAAGTTATGTTGTGATAGCACAAAAATTAAAACCTCTGCTAGCATCTGACCTTGAATGTAAATAACATTTCATAAGCAAGTTTATTTGTTTATATTCTTTCTTGTTATCTCTAAAAATTTGTTATTTATAAAGTATGTTTTCATATTTAAAAGCATATAAAACAAAAAATTCATGTGGTTTTTTGGGGCCGGAACATAGCCCATAGCCAATGAGCAGTTCCATTGGGCTTTACATTTGCCTGACATCAAATTTAAATTTCCATCTCTAAATTTCACATATCACTTTGAGTTCTGCCCCCGTGTGACAGGGCTTCAAATACTTGGAGATACCTTATCCTCCCTGACTCTTTTCTTTGGGCTAAACCCTGGACTCAGCCTTGACAGGTTCCTTCAACCAACCCTTTTAAGTCATGGACTCAGGACACTGCACTATCTTGAAAGCTCTCTTCGTTCAACCCTAATGCCTGGAACTGAGCACAATGGCCAAATAGTTCTGATTAGGACAGGGTCCAACGGGACGTTTCCCTCTCTAGTTCTGGAAACTATACTCCTCTTTTTATTTTTTTTTTCTCTCCTACAATCCTAATGTAGCCCAAGTTCTTAGGTTTGTTTTTTGTTCTTTGTTTTCGGTTGTCGTATTATACTAACTATTCACATCAAACTTGCAGTCCACTAAAACCCCAAGCTCGTTTTCAGAATCTCTATCTATCCACGGTTCCCTCAACTTAAACGTGTAGTGCTGACTTTTGGCACCTCAGTGAAGCATTTTACATTTCTCTATTGAATTTCATGTTATTAGATTCAACACAATTCAGAGGAGTCCTTTGAGATCTCCATCTTGTCATCCTGTATGTTAGCTATTCCGGCCAGCTTTGAGTCATCCGCAAATCTGATGAGTCTGCCATCAATACAGGAATGCAGATTTCGAACCCAGGTCCAGCAAGGAAGATCCCGAATCAAGGGCAAAACACGTCAAGTTTGGGACAAGCAGGGAAGGCTGCAGGAGCAGAAGAAAAGGCCAGCCTCCCCCAGAGAGGCGTGCATTTTGCTGGACACAGTTGTGGACGCCGGTTGCCAGGGCCGGCGTGTCGTTGCCAGGTGACGGGAGTGCTGTTTACTTAATCGCTGAGGTTGCTGGGGCTGGAGTGAGCTAGGGAGGGACCAACACTTCCCTGAGTCTTAGCGTAAGCAAGAGTCCGGGGCACCAGCTGCGAGCAAGAACCCGGGGCGCCAGCCGCCTGGTCTTCTCCTCGCCTCTCCTGTCCTTAGCAGCCCTCTGCGTGCCGGCTGTCCCTACCTACGACTTTCCTTGGCCTTGACCTCGAGGCCATGGCTTCACGCGCCGCCGGCACCCTGCTTACTGGCAACAATGCCTGCTATGTGCCGCCTAGCCTCATGCCTGGGTAAGTCAGCGGGGGTTCAGCGCTTCTCCGCACTCCCAGCTGCCCGGGGCGGGCTCGGGGCGCGAGGGAAAGAGACAAGGTGTGTACAGAACAAGTTCAGAGGCCGGCCTCGGGGCTGCATGGGCAATACCAGGGCTTTCAGGCAATCCTGTCTCCGATGCTTGCTGTGCCACCAAGAGCAGGTCTTTTAACGTCTCGGATGTTACCAGATTCAGAGGTTTCCACATCTGTAAAACCTAGAAGGTGACAGTGCCTACCTCCCAGGGCTCTTGCAAGAATGAATGTAGCCTGCTAGAGTGCCCCATTGATGTCACTTATTATACTAAGGATGCGCTGGTGACTGGGCAGGGGCTCATTCTCCCAGGGTACCCCAGGAGGTGGAAAGTAAACAAGGTTCCAGGGGCTTGCACTCTAAGGCAACACGCGCCCACTCTTGGCTGGGGAGCTGAGGAGGTGATTGAGAGAAATAATTCTACCAGAAAGGAATGAAATAGATGGAAACAGACAAAAACCTTATTCCTAGATGGAAGAGGGACCAACTAGGCCCATTCTTCAGAGGACAGATCAGTCTCTCTCCCGAATCCCAGCTTTCTCATCCTTAAAAAAAAAAAAAAAAAAAAAAAAAAAGCCTTACCTTATTCCTTAGAATCAATGCTGTGTATTACTTCCAAGGTGGAAGAGTGGGAAGGGCTAGGTAATGGGGGTTAAGTGACTTGCCCAGGGTCACACAGCTAAGAAATGTTTGAGGTCAAAGTTGAACCCAGGACCTCCTGTTTCTAGGTCTGGTTTCTTAACCCACTAAGCCACCTCTGGTCCCCTCCATACTTTTTCATCTTGATTGAGACAGTTGTACATTGACTCTTGAGATCTTTTAGGAGAAAGAAGGGTTGTTCCCTGCCATAACAAGCCTGATCACATTCACATCCCAGAGACACAATCATAGGGAAGCTCAAAATGTTGAAGTTGGGAGGGATCTTAGAAGCAGCCTCTTCCAAAATCACTCATTTTACATATGAGGAAACTAAAGCCTAGGGAGTAAACATAGAGATCCTGAGGTATGGTATAATAGAGAGCCCAGATACAGAAGGTAAGTATGGAGTCCTTGTGTACCTTCACCTAGTTCTGAATACTTTTACAGAATTGGTCTCAGTCTAAGTCTTACAAGATTTTAGGGAACAGCTAGGATAGATAGAGAGATGGACCTGGAGACAGAAGGTGCTGGGTTCAAATCTGACCTCAGATGCTTCCCAACTGTGTGACCACGGGTAAGCCACTTCAATTACCTACCCCTTGCTGCTCTTCTGCCTTGGAACCACTGGTACAGATTCAAAAATGGAAGTAAGAGCTTAAAAAAATAAAGTCAGGAAGATTTAGGGTCGAATCCAAAGAAAGGGAAAAACTCTGCCCTCAAGGAACTCACATTCTAGTTGGGGAGATAGCATATAATTAGGCAGATATGGAAAATATAAAGAATAAATGGGAGGGGCAGCTAGGTGGCTCTGTAGACAAAAGTACCAAAACTAGAACTGGAGGTCCTGGGTTCAACTCTGATCTCAGAAACTTCCTAACTGTGTGACCCTGTGTGACCCAACTCCCATTGCCTAACCCTCACCACTCTTCTGCCTCGGATCCAATACACAGAATTGATTCTAAGGAGGAAGGAAAGGGTTTTTAAAAGGGCTATGTAGAGACAAGTGGCTGCCTGTTTATGTGTTAGAATTCTTTTTTAAAAGGACATACCTATCCTTTCCCTATTTTCCATTTTCACTCAGGCAGGCCTTCAGTTCAAATACTTGTCCAATTCTCCTCCCACCTCCCTCCTGCTTGCTGCCATGTACTCCTGTTGTACTTTATAACTGCTACTCCCCAAGGTCCCCACTGCTGTTCTCACCTCCCCACCCCCTCCTCAGCATTTCACATCACCAGCCTGTATGTGCAGCCAATGCCAGAGATCTGAGGACCTTGTGGCAGCCACGGAAGGCATGACACACTACTAGTCACATCAGAATCTGATTTTCCTGAAAGGAGATTGAGGCAGGGAAAAAAGAATACAGAGGCTGGAGTCAGAGGACCTGGCTTCCAATCTTCCTCTGACACTTAGTAACTGCATAATCTTGGGCCAGTCTCTGAGTCTTAGTCTCTTCCTCTGTAAAAAGAGGGATTTGAAATAAACAGCTTTGAGGGTCTCTTCCTGTTCTAAATCCATGATCCAACAAATATCCATTTGGAGTCTAGTAATGTCATAAACTTAAAATTAAAGGGTCCTCAGAGACCATCTAATCCAATCCCTCCATTTTACAGATGAAGAGCCTGAAGCTTACAGGGCAATGAATGACTTTCCCAAGGTCACAAAGGCAATATGTGTCAGAATCAAGGATCTGAATCAGGCCTTCATGCTATGAATTTACTTTACTATGTCAGAGTCTGAACTCAAACCTGTAGGTGATAGGAGTCATTGTAGGTTTTTTTGTTTCTTTGTTTTAAAACCTTTACCTTTCCTCTTAGTATCAATCCTGTGCATTGGTTCCAAAGACAGAAGAATGATAAGACCTAGGCAATGGGGGTTAAGTGATTTGCCCAGAGTCACATAGCTAGGAAGTGCCTGAGGTCAGATTTGAACCCAGGACCCCCGTCTCTAGGCCTGGCTTCTGAATCCATTGAGCCATGAAAATGCCTCCAGCCCATTATAGATTTTTTAACAAGGTGGGGGTGTCATGATAAAAATGGTGTTTCAGGAAGATTAACCTGCCTGAAATACAATAAAGGATGGATTGGAAGGGAAAGCACCTGGAGGCATTACTAGGAGGCTTTTGAAATGGTTTAGGCATGAAGCTGTAACTTAGGGTTTGATCCAGTTCAAGGCTCAAAGTCACATGTCTAGGAAATGGCAGAGCTGGATTAGAACCCTTGTTCTTTGCCACGTGCCACTGTTGGGGCCGCAGCAGTCATCCCTTGACTCGCACAGGCATACACATTGGCTTTTGTTTTTTTCAGGATTCAATTCCAGACTTAGAGCTACTAAGCAGGTTAGAACTTCTATTGGAAGTGTTTTACAGTTCTCAAACACCCCTTAAGAGGCTGTTTGTACATTTCTCAAGTCACTGCCATCTCTGCTCATTCCCCCATAAGACAATTTGTATAACTAACAACACTGCCTCACTCTACTCTGCATTTGGGGAACAAGTCCAATTGAATTCAGTCGATCAGTGTGCCAAGACAAAAGTTCATGTCCTCCACTACCTTCTAGAGGAATCGTATGGATTGTCTTGAGTGGCCAATGTGTCAGGATGCTGCTATATTAGGTATAAATATGGTGTTTCCTATGGCTGAAGTCTTCATTACCTCTCAGCTAAACTATTGCACTAGGTTTCTTTCCTTTTTTGTTTTAATTCTTACCTTCTGTCTTAGTATTGGTTTTAGGACAGAAGAAGGGAAAGGTCTTGGCAATCAAAGTTAAGTGACTTGCCCAGCACAGCTAGGAAGTATCTCAGGCCTAATCTGAACCCAGGACCTCCTGAAGCCAGATTTGGTGCTCTGACCACTGAACTACCTCACTGTGCCTGCAATAGGTTTCTAACTGGTTTTCCCTGGCTGTTCTCCCTCCCCTTTGCCATCCATCCTTCAAACAGCTGCCAAATTGACATTTCCAAAGCCCAGGTCTCTCCATCGTATCCCCTTGCTAAAGAAACTTCAGTACCTCCCCATTAGGGATCAAATATAAACTTCACTATTTGATAGTTATCTTTGACCCCAGTTCCAGACTATCTTTCCAGGCTGTTTCTTATTTTCTCTGATCATGCTGGCCAACTTGCTTTTCACAATAATGCAACCTTCCATCTCCCAGAAGAGTGTCTGGCACCAAGTAAATGCTTAACACATGCTTTTCATTTGTTCATTCCCATCTACATGCCTTTGCACAGCCTGTGACTCATACCTGGAATGCTTTTTCCTCTCCTCTGCCTCTTTGGACCCCCAGCTCTCTTTAAGGTTTAACTCAAGTGCTCTTATATACAAGGAGTCCCCCACTGTTAGTGCATCTCCCTCCCCCAAAGCTGTTTTTTTTTTCCTTATGGATCCTCTGATTCTTGACATGTTTTTTTTTTCACTTTTTGTTATTCACAAATTTATATTTTTCGAGCTTTTCCCTCCTCACAGTTCTTTCCACTATACCACACTGTCTCCTACTGAAATCACAAGTCATATGTAATTTTTGCCCAAACTTATCTGCAGACATCTGCTTTTTTCCTGAAGAAGGTGAGTGTTTTGAAGTGATGGATTCTTTTTTCCTTGTATTTCAGCACCTAGAACAGTGCCTTGTAGACAGGATAGGATGGAGACTTGGTTTATGATTTTACTGGTATAAAGAAGTCCCAAGTCCTTCTGCCTGTAAAGGTTGGCAGTTTCTTTGGCAGGTTTATTCTTAGGGAATTGCCTAGCATTGAACTGACATGTGGAAAGCCTTCCCGAAGGTCATTTAGGTAATAGGAGCCAGAGCTAGGTAAATCTTGATATTCCTGTCCTAGGTGCCAGCTCTCTAGGGCAGTGATGGTGAACCTTTTAGAGATGGAGGGTGGGAATACTTTTCAAGAAGGGTCACTAGAGTACATCCCCACCACAGTTACACCCCCTTGTCAGAGCTGGGCATGCAACAAGCCATAGAAACACACTCACAGCAGCCTCAGAAGGGAAGTCAGGAAGAGTCCTGGGGGAGGGAGGAGGAGAGAAGGCTTCAATTTGGATGCAAATAGTCTGCCATTCCATGAGTGGGAAAGCAATGTGCAGAGGAGGAGCAGAACTGAGTGTTTGGGGGTGGCTACAAAAAGAATGGCAATAGCACCTCAAATGTCTATTGCACCTTTCTCTAGAAGAAGCCTGAATCCTACCAGGGACAATGATGAATTACTGGAGGAAAAGCTTATAGGTCATAGAAGACTTAGGATAAGAATGAAATAACTTCTTGTCTTCCTACATCTCTGCTGACCTTGTTTATCCCCAGTATCCCTACCCCCAACTCCCATCTCCCCATTCTCTTAGAGAAGCAGAGATAGAATTGGTGCTTTAGATTGAATTTCTGTCTCTGGTTTTTTAATTTTTTGTGGTAGGAGTAACCCAGTCAGAAGCAAGGGAGAAATTTTAGGCCTTGATTACAGATGGGGGTAGCCAGGAGAATTCTGGCAGAAGAATACCCAAGGCAAGGCAATCAAAGCCTAAATCCAAGGGCTGATATTGAGGAATAAGGTGTTTCATGTCCTATTGGGGTCCAGGGACCATTGTTCTTATGCGTCTTGTCTTCCAGTCTTCTGCCAGCCATATTCCTAATTGGAGATGAGGTGGGTAGAAAAGCAGGCCCATGGAGAGAGATGGAGGTTGCTGTCAGAAGAGGTAAAGAGAGGAGGGAGAGAAGATGAACCACCCCTCCTGCCCCCATGATTGCACCTGTGATTAGCCTGTATCATCTAGGGCCTGTATTTTTTCTGCCTTTAAAATCCCTTTCCCCTTATATTTCTCCCCAAATTCTTTATATTTTTCTCAGCTATAGCCCTTCCTATGTCACATCTGTTTCTGTTTTCCTTTCCTACTATACCTTTTGGAGTCTTCCTCAATTGTTAACAGACTCTTTTACCCTGGATCTCTCCTTTTTCTCATTTTTCTATCTTATAGTGCTCACTAAAGTCTCCTTTTTTCTAAAGCCCTTACCTTCCATCTTGGAATCAATACTGTGTATTGGCTCCAAGGCAGAAGAGTGGTAAGGGTGGGCAATGGAGGTCAAGTGACTTGCCCAGAGTCACACAGCTGGGAAGTGTCTGAGGCCAGATTTGAACCTAGGACTTCCCGTCTCTAGGTCTGGTTCTCAATCCACTGAGCTACCCAGCTGCCCCCTAAATATAGTTTAAATTGTAACTCCACTCAGTTTATCTAGGGTCTATATAATTTGATTTGTTTCTTTAGGGAATGTACGAGATTGTGACCTTTTGTTCAACTTTTATGAAGTGGAAGAAAGCATGGGATTATGAATCTGTCTTTTTTAAATTTTATGGCCTAAAAGAATGTAAAAGATTGCAATATGTAAAAGAATTAATATTCTGTCTCTCTGGTATAATTTTCTCTTTTAAAATTTGCAAGAAAATTCTGATCTCTCTTCAAGGGTTATTTTTCTAGCCCTCTGATCTTGGGCTTAAGCCTAATAAAACCCAGGTTTCTACCTCAATAGTTCACATGTATGCATTTCTGCATTTGAACTCAAAGAGGAGATATATCTCCCATCATAGTTTTAAATTATAGTTTTATTGATATTTTTGGTTCACTTTCATTACTAAAATATCCACCATATCCCTTCCTCTCCATCTCTCAGAGCCATCACATATAACAAGTTATATTTTTTGAAGAAAAATTATTTCTAAAGAAAATGTTTTAAATTATTTTTTAAACCCTTAACTTCTGTGTATTGGCTCCTAGGTGGAAGAGTGGTAAGGGTGGGCAATGGGGGTCAAGTGACTTGCCCAGAGTCACACATCTGGGAAGTGTCTGAGGCCGGATTTGAACCTAAGACCTCCCATCTCTAGGCCTGACTCTCAATCCACTGAGCTACCCAGCTGCCCCCTAAAAATTATTTTTGAATAAACAAATAATCAAAATTGTTCAATAGAAAGGTCTGAAAATTGTTTAAAGTATCCCAACCATGAATCTCTCATCTCTGCTAAAAGGTGAAGTTGGGTCAACTCTCTCTTTTTTCTCCCTTACAGATGAAGAAACTGAGGCTCAGAAATAAGAAATGAGTTGCCTGTGTCATGCAGTTAGTAACTGGCAGAGCTAGGACTTAAACTTGAGTTCTTTGACTTCAGAACTAATCAATCATGTTGGAATTTGGACTTGAACCTCTAAGTGACAGAGAGACATTGGAGAGTTTTTTGTTTGTGTTTTGTGTTTGTGGTTTGTTGGTTTTTTGTTTTTGTTTTTGTTTTTTTTGTGTGAAAGGATAATATGATGGTAGTTAAAGGAAATAAATCTATTTACAATACATAGAATGGGTGAGATGAGAAAGAGACAAGAGAAAAGTAGGAAACTTTTGAAGTAACTCAGATATGTTGTGATAAAGGCAATGGAAATAGAAAGGAAGAAATGCTTATGAGAGATATTGCCAAAGAATATTTAGGATTTGGTGACTGACTGAATATAGAAGACAAGGAGGAAAGAGTAGTAAAAGATGATTCTCATATCTTAAGCCAGCATGAAAGGAAATTGTGATGTCACCAGAAGAAATAGAAAAGTTAGGAAGAAGTATTGATTTGGGGGTGGGTGGGGTGATGGGGGGTGATGATCAACCAATCAACCAAGACTCATTAAGTACCTGCTCTGTGTCTGGCACTGATGAGTTGAGTATATCTATATATATCTATACTATATGCATTTGAAGTGATGGAGGATCATCTGTGTAGAAAGTCCAATAAGTAGCCACAAATGCTGGATTTGAGTTTGTAGGTAAGAGATGCCAGGAAGATAGCTCAAGAGTCATCTGTTTAGAGGCAAAAGTGGAAATCTTCCTGAACAAGAAATGCCTGAACAAGGAACTGTGTGGGATATGCCCACTTTCAGAAGGTAAAAAGTTGTCAGAGAAATATTCAGAGAGGGAGAGGGAGAACCAGAAGAGTACCCTGTGGTGCAAGCTGAAAGAAGAGAGTTTCAAAGAGGGAAGTGTGATCTTGTAGGGTCAAAAAGACTAAAGTCTGAGAAGTGGGGGGCAGGTAGGTTGCTCAGTGGATTGAGAGCCAGGTCTGGATATGGGAGGTCCTGGGTTTAAATCTTGCCTCAGATATTTCCTAGCTGTGTGACCCTAGGCAAGTCACTTAATCCCCATTGCCTAGCCCTTACCACTCTTCTACCTTAGAGCAGAAGTATAGAAGGTAAGAGTTTAAAAAGAAAGACTGAGAAGAGTCATTGGAATCTGGCAATGAGGAAGTATATGGCGGCTTTCAAGAGAGGGTGTTTTTTGTAATTAAAGAGGCAATAATAAGTTTCCAGGAAATTACAGAGAAAATCAAAGGAAAGAGGCAGTGGTTTTTGACTATGATTAAAGATAATTTAGCTATGGAAGAAAGGAAATGGGTTGGTAGCTCTAAGGGACCATGAAGGGTTGTTTTTCTTTTCAAGACATGCAATTTCTGTATGTTTGTAGACAGATACACTGGAGCCAGTGGAAATAGAGAAATTGAACACTTTCCATGGACTATGGAGAAAGGAAGGAGGATATGTAAAGGAACATGTTTATTTTTTATTTTTAAGTCTTTACCTTCTGTCTTAAAATCAATTCTATATATGGTTCCAAGACAGAAGAGAGGTAAAGGCTAGGCAATGGGAGTTAAATGACTTATCCAGGGTCACACAGCTAGGCAGTTATCTGGGGCCAGATCTGAACTCCCACCTCTCTGGGCCTGACTCTTTATCTACTGAACCAACTAGCTGTACCCAGGAGCAGGTTTAAAGTTTAGAAGGGATGCCAAAAAAGAAATGTATAAAAGATACAAACAGATTGGTTTTGTTACTACACATTTAAATTTATCATTTGGTTTTTAAAAGCCTAGGGAGCAGCTAGGTAGCTTAGTGAATTGAGAAGCAAGGCCTAGATACAAGAAATCTTGGGTTCAAATCTGGTCTCAGACACTTCCTAGCAGTGTGACCCTGGGCAAGTCACTTAACCCCCACTTTCTTACAGCTCTTTTACCTTGGAACCAACACACAACATTGATTCTAAGATGGAACTTAAGAGTTTTTTTTAAAAGCCTATGCCTAAACAGTTCTTAGTTTTTTAAACAATTCACTTTCTTATTCCTGTATTTGTATGCTAATATAAATGCAAGTATTCTTGGATTTGTATACTAAAAAGTTTGTGTTTGTTCATGATTGTTGAATTAGTGAACCATTTTTTTTCTTTTTTAAAGAGAATATAAATTTCAGGATAACTATTCCTCTAATACTGAAGGAAAGGATAGAAGTTAGTATACAGGCATAAAGATATATTGAGGTGAGCAAGAGGGTGAATCAATAGTTCATGCTGGATGGCTTCAATCTTTTTCATCAAAATAGGAAATGAAATCATCCACCAGGAGTGAGGGAGCGAGTATTTGAGAAAAAAATGAAGGCTTAAAACAGCCAGGTCAATAGTGTCAAAAGCACCAGGGAGACAAGAAAAAATGAGGTCTGAGAAAAAGGCAGTTGGATTAGTGCCTTGTGATATTTGAGGATCAGGTAGTTTAAAAGGGGGATTGT
Source organism: Gracilinanus agilis (assembly GCF_016433145.1). Lineage (NCBI taxonomy): Eukaryota > Metazoa > Chordata > Mammalia > Didelphimorphia > Didelphidae > Gracilinanus > Gracilinanus agilis. The sequence goes on along the minus strand of NC_058131.1, from coordinate 233,169,530 downwards.
TTAGCCTGGTGAAGACATGTGGAAGAGATATGACAGCTATTTTCTAGTACTTGAAAGGGCAGTCACTGGAAAGAGACATTAAACTTGTTTTGTTTGGCCCCTGAGGGACAGAACTGTTGCAAACGATGGAAGATGCAAAGAAGAAAATTTTGGCTCAATCTAAGAAAAAGACTTCCTAGCAGTCAGAGCTATTGATGAATGGGCAGCTTCAGGAACTGCCAATTGGAGAATGGAGGAATGGGAAGTGCTTACCTGGGGGGGGGGTAGATCCAGAGGCTGGGTCTTCTTCTGTACCCTCTCTTTATATTCTATCATTACATTTTTTAAAAATGAAAAACATTTCAGCAATTTATTATCTCTATATTTGGAAATTTTAAAAACAAAACTACTTAACACTTTAAAAAGAAAGAGAAGTTATGGAAGTGCAATTGACCAGAAGAAAGATGAGGGATGAAGAAGTAGCTTAGGTTCAGTCAGTCCATCAATGAATGTTTTAAAGTACCCATTATGAGTTAGGCACTGTATTAAGCTTGTAGGGATTATAAGAAAGGCAAAAAACAGTCCCTGCTCTCTAGGAGCCCACCATCTAGTGGGGAGAAAATGCAAAAAACTGCATACAAACAAGCTACAGATGAGATAAATTAGAAGGAACTAAAAGAGGGAAGGTACCAGAATTAAGGCGGAGCAGGGAAGGGCCTCCTAAAGAAGGTGGAATTTTTTTTTATTTTTTAATTTAAATTTAATTTTTAAAAACTTTTACATGACTCATTTAAAAGTTTACATGACTCATTTTCTTTCCCTACCCCCTCCCAGAGCTGATACACAATTCTACTGGGTTGTACAAATGTTATCACTTGATAGCTATTTCCATATTATTTATTTTTACCATAAAACTGAAACCTCAAATCATACATCCATATAAACAGGTGGTAAGTCACAAGTCATAAGTTTTTATTTTGCACTTTTATTCCCATAGTTCTTTCTCCCGATGTGGATAGCATTCTTTCTTATAAGTCCTTCAGGAATATCCTGGATTATTGTATTGCTACTAGTAGTAAAGTCCATTACATTGGAATGTTCCACAATGTTTCACTGTCAGTGTACAATGTTCTTCTGGTTCTGCTCATTTCACTCTGCATCAGTTCCTTGAGGTTCTCCTAGTTCATATAGAAATCCTCCAGTTCATCATTCCATACAGCACCATAGAATTCCATCACCATCAGATACCACAATTTGTTCAGTCATTCCCCAATCGAGGGATACCCTCTCATTTTCCAATTTTTTTGCCAGCAGAAAGAGTACAGTTATGAATATTTTTGTACAGTCACTTTTCCTTATCTCTTTGAGTAACAAATGCGGTAGTGGTCTTGCTGGATCAAAGGGTATGCATTCTTTTAAAGACCATTGTGCATAATTCCAAACTGAGGAAGGTGGGATTTTAGCTGAGATTTGAAGGAAGCCAGGAAATGTAGGTGACAGAGAGTCAGGAGGTTCTACCCCAATTTTCTGTGCCATGAGATAAATGTTTCTCACATCAGAATTCCAATTTCTAATATTGGCTAGCTAAGGAGTCAAAATTAAGAAAACTCTTTGGAAATACTACATATCTTGATTTTGGAAGATTTTCCAGACTAACTGCTGAAAAAAGAAAAAGAAAGAAAGAAAGAAAGAAAGAAAGAAAGAAAGAAAGAAAGAAAGAAAGAAAGAAAGAAAGGAAGGAAGAAAGAAAGAAAAATATTTGAAATGAGAATTACTAGAAGAGCAGGCCAATTTTCAGAGAGGTAGAAGAACTAGAAACCAAATAACCAGCTTGCA
>NC_058131.1:233141771-233158212 GCF_016433145.1 Gracilinanus agilis | reverse complement strand
TTTTATTCACCCCATTCATTCTATCTGAGATGGTTCTCAGGGATACCCTGTCCCATAATTTTTAGGGACAGGAAATGAAGTCTAGGGATGGAGGAAGTTCAGGATAAATTTAGGCAGGGGGTTTTGCTCCTTTAAGGTAAGAGGCCTGGTTGGTGGAGCACCTAGGGAGTTCAAGTTTCCTGAGTTTCCCTAATACCATGAGTCAAGGAGTTCTATATTTTGTGTCCCTTCAAAAGCACCCTAGGGCAAGGACTTTTCCAAGGGAGCTTCCTTCCTGGTCACCCTTGTCCTACTTCTAGATCTTACCAGCCAGTGTTAGTGGAGGGCAGCATTCAGAGTAAGCCCACACAAAGGATAGTATTTTTCTTATCTTTAAAAATATACATTTTTTATTTTTATTTTTATGGAAGCATCACATTTTTATTAATCATGTTAGTTGGTATTTTATAGAATTTAATTAAAATATATTTTATTGATACTTATAAAACATCCTTGCCACTTCTGAATGTCTTCCCCAATTCCTACACACACACACACACACACACACACACACACACACACACACACACACATACATCATCTAGAACCTTCTTACAATGAACAGATTGGCTGTATCTGACCTCTGCCTCTTTCCTTACTTATAAGCAGCCACCATATCTGTTGAGGGAAAGGAGGCAAACTTCATGGTCAAAAACATTAGCACCCATGGTGAGCATGGCACTGAGGTGCTGGGAAGATGTAACATTTATATGAAATATAGATCCCTGCCCTCGCCAAATGGATGGCCTAATGAACACAGTGCTCCCATTGCCCTACCTCTCTGAGGCCCCTGTAGAATGTATCAGGGGGCTTTCTGGAAAGCAAAGCTTCCTCTCAGGATCCTAAGTCTCTGGCTCACAGCTGAGAGACTGGAGGATGATAGAGAGGTAGGTAGCGTGATATTCCTGGTCTGCTACCAGACAGCCCCCCATATCAAAAAAACCCAACAAATCCAACCTGATCCAGACCTAGGATTTCATAATTATGGTGAGTTCTCTTATAAGAAATTCTCTATACTAATGCAGATCGGCCCCTTCTGGATGTTTTCTAGTCTTAGCAAATTGCCTGGAGGGCACTGTAAGTTGAAGTAATATATCCAGAGCAATGCTTGGATAACCATAACTACACAACCAGACTCCAGTGTTATATATAGAGTCAGAGGTGGGGGGAAGTCTTGCCTACTCTCTGTCCTGGGCTTCCTCTCACTCTCATACCTCATATCCAAGAAGTATCTGAGGTTACCATAAATTTATTTTTAAAGATATCTTCAGAACTATATTTCAATGTTATCAATTTCCTTTGCAATCCTATTCATTTTCTTTTATGTGTTTAGAAACATTATTATGAGGAGCCTATAGGCTTCACCAGACTGTCAGAGAGAGCCCGTGGCACAAGAAAAGGTTAAGGACCCCTGGTTTAAATGAAGTGTGCTCAAGAGAGGATGAAATCTCCTCTCCTAAATTACCTTGTACTTATTTTATATACACCGACGGAATGTGTCCCCTGAAGGAATGTAAGCTCCTTGAGGGCTGGAATTTTTATTTGTCTTTGTATCTCCAGCTCTTACCTTGGTGCCCTGCTGTATTATAGGTGATTCATAAATGTTAGTTGATTGATCAATTGATTGACTGAGATACAAGAGAATCTTTGAGATGGCTACAAAGTCTAGAGCAGAGTTGGCAAAGGTCTTCAAGTTCAAGTACTCAAATTGCAACATTAAACTGCCCATGAGCCCCCTGCATTACTCCAGAGAGTGGAGGGAGGAAGTACTCACTTTGGGTGGCTGGACAGAAGGGAAGGGCATGGAAAAAAAATGTCCTCGGTAGCTGGGGAGAAGGGGGGGGAGGGAGAGCATCTCTCTCTCCATACCCCTCCCTTCCAGCTGGGCACATATGCCAATATTTTGCCAACACTGGTCTAAAGTTTATGGCTAGGGTATTTCCCTCCATACCATTTGGCTCTCTTGGACTTGCCTGGTTATATATAGGAGGAAAAGTCCTCGAAAAGAGTCAGAAGAGTTGGTTTTCTATGAGCTCTTCCATCAGCTATGTGATATTGGACAAATTATTTTTTCCTTTGGGCCTCAACTCCCTCTGTTATAATGTGAGGAGATTGGCCTAGATGGATAATCTACAATCCATCCCAGTTTGAAAATCATGACTCCATGACTCTCTAATTATCCCTCAGCATTCCCCTACCCTAAGGAATCAGGGAATGGGATTGGTAAGATAACACAGGTCTTGACAGTGAATGATGCACTGGACAAGCCAAGGATGGAACCACTTCATCCAAAGATCTAAGTTCCATCCTGGAAACGGTTGTGAGGTTTCTTCTCTTTTTTTTCTCCAAGGAGGTGAGATGTAGAGAGGGTGAGGCTGATATAATAGGTTAAAAAGAAACAAGTAGTGTTTCAAGCTAAAAAGGGACTTAGAGCCCTCTGCCCAATTCCTATTCTTGCAGGTAAAGAAATGAGTCCTAAAGAAGAAAAGTGATTTGGTTAAGATTATCCACGATTTGAGCCCAGATCCTCTGACTCCAAATCAAAGGACCTTCCATTAGGCTGCCCTTTTGTTGTGGTTGTTCAGTCTTTTCAATCATGTCCAATCCTTCACGAGCCCTTTAGTACCTAGCAAATCTCTCCCAATATTTGTAATGTGACAAAATCAGGGCCTTGATGAATTCCATTCTATCCAGCAAGCATATATGTGTAAACACCAAACTGTGTTTACAAATATGTGTAAACTGCCAAAGGCATGGAGCTAGATGAAGGGAAGTAAAACAGAAAAATGAAACATTCCCTGCCCTCAAGGAACTTACATTCTACTAGAGTAAAACAACATTTGCACAAATAAGTAACTACAAAACATAAAACAGATGCAAAGTAATTTCAGGGGTGCAGGAAGTACTGGCAATTGGGGGAATCAGGAAAGGTCTCATTGTTGAGCTGGGACTTGAATAGAGCTAGGGATTTTAAGAGTCAGAAATGGGAAGCAAAATTTTTATGCTTGCTGTTGGGTAATGGTGCAGGGATTTCTGAGCTGAATTCTACAAGGTTGTGGCATGTTCCTTTCTGCTCCCCACTTTCCCACTCCATTCTCTGTGAATCCCCTCTTCCCTTGACCCTACCTAATGCCACTTCCCTGAATCTTTGTCTGTCCTCCCAGAGGGAACATCAATGGGATCCAAAGTACCCTGGGCTTAGTATGGCCCTGCCTATACACCATTCTCATTGTTTTGGGCAGGGGACACCCCCCACCCCAGCATTTGTCCTTGCTCTGCTGACAATCGTATCTACTTTTCTGGATTTTAGGAGCCGTTTTCTGAACCCGGCAATGATGCAGAGTTTAAACAATCCTCCAAGGCCTTAAAGAGGTTTGTTGGTCCTTACCTAAATAAGCCAACTACCAAGACAATAGTCCTCAGCCATCCCCTCAAGGGTCCACTGAGCCAAAGGCCTTCAGGGATCCTTCCTAAGGGCTGAGCAATGTGATCTGCTCCCTTCTAAGGTGTGGCGGTGGCCAACATAGCCCATGTTCCCTTTCCTGTTGTGTGTCTTATTTTCCCAGTTTTCCAGGTGAGGAAGGAAGGTAAGGGTTTGGTTGGGATAAAGGGGAGGGGGGAGGAAAGGGGCAGGGGCACATAGTCAGGGAGGGGGGGACGGGCACTTCTGAGATAAATGTACATGTTCTTTAGAACATCCCCCTGGATGGTCTCACTGTGTGTTCTCCCTGCCCCTCCCCTCCTGGAAGTAGAATCAATGCTGATAGCCCCAGAGGAGAAGGGGCAGCTGATGGGGGGCTGCGGGAGGGTTAAGATCTTATTCCACTAAATCTCACAAGATAGCTGATTTTTTTCAGGTACTACGTGCCCCCTAGTGGTCAAAGCAAATCAACTCTTGGTTCAACCGAAAAATCTTTTCTAAGAAAGAGGACCAAGGCGTAATTATCAAAGCTTCAAAGGGGACAAATCATAGAAAGTTGGTGCTGAGGGTCAGGAAGTGGGACCTATGCAATTATTATTAATCATGGAGAATTTTTGCTCCATTAAACAAATTCCCATGTATGTATATATACATACAATTATATGTGTAGTGCATATGCACATATGCATGTATATTTATTTAAAACTATGAACTATAGGGAATCTGTGCCCAATGGAGCCTCAGATTGGGAGGGTAAGGATAGGAGACAGAGAAGCAATCCACAGTGCTGCCTACTGGCCACACTGAAAACGTCTTGCATCCGAGGGACCTGTGGTTTTGAGGATAATGATTTTAAAAAAAAAAAAGCCTATGACAACAAAGAGGCAGAAAAAGGCGATGGGCATTTATATAGCTCCTACTGCATAATCCTCACAACAACCCTGCAATATAGGTGCTATTATTATCCTTCTTTTACAATTGAGGAAACTGAGGTATATGGAAGTTAAATGATTTGTCCAGGGTCATACAGCTAATAAGTGTCTAAAGCCGGATTTGAATTCAGGTCTTCCTGACTCCAGGCCCAGTGCTCTATCCACTGTGCCACCAGCTGCCTATATCACACCACCTTCATTAATTTGGGTCTTCAGTTTTCAAAGCATAATTATATGTACTGTCTCATTTGATTCTCACAACTTTGAAGTGGATGGTATGTGTATTATTATTATTCCCATATTACTGATGAGGAAATGAAATCAGATTGGGAAAGCTAAGCTATTTCTGTGGGATCACACCACAAAGAAGTGGTCCAGGAACCTAAATAAAGACCTAGGTCTTCTGACCAGGCACTAGCCAGTGTTTACTTGCAGCTGAAAGCCAATTGTTAGAATTTCAGTACAAACATTTATATCTCAGAAATTGAGAAATGCTACAAATCAGAGCTTGATTTCTTGTTTTGTGATGGTCAAGACAAAATGATGGAGAAAATAGTTAATAATTTGGATAAAATTGAAAAGTTTCCTGCATATATTTTTTTTTTCTGGAAAGCTGGTTGTTAAATATCTACCAGCACACCCCTGTCCCTAGCTCATTGCACCAAGTATACACTGCCATACTCCCCTTGTTTGTTTCTAACTGTATGTGTTTTTGGAAGGAGGTACATTCGGAGAACTGTGGAGTCTCCTCTAAGGTGTGCACAAAAACACTCTGAAATAAGTTCCAAACTCTAGATCACAGAGCAAGAACTCTCCATGGAATAAGTTACACTGGACTACTAGTCATCCTGCATTTTCTCCCAGTAGATAGAATGGAGTCATGGAGGGGCAGAGAGGTGCCCTGACCTCATATTCGGCAGCTGTAACTTCTCTAGGCCTGGCTCTCTCAATAACTAGTTTAGTTGCATGACCATGGCTAGATCACCTCACCTCAGTTTACTCATCTGTTAAGTGAAGGTTTGGTTTAGATCTCTGAGATCCCTTCCAGCTCTAAAATACTATGACTCTTAAGTGTAAAGTGTCAGTCAGTTTAAAATGTTAGTGCATCAAATCCTGAGTCTGATTGGGGAGACTCAGATTCATCTAAAAAGGTAGTGTCACCATGAGTTTGGCATCCAAACTGTCTGAAGAATGGATTAGAAGGGTTCTCCTCACTTTGAAGTTTCATGGCAAAGTCTCTCTGTCTCTCTCTTTTTTTCTCTCTCCACCCCCTCTTTTACCCCTCATTCTCTCTGTTCCTCCCTCAATGCTCCTCCATCTCTCTCTCTCTCTCTCTCTCTCTCTCTCTCTCTCTCTCTCTCTCTCTCTCTCTCTCTCTCGTGGGCCTTCACGTAGCCACCTGCCAGACCTATCCTAATTCCACTCCTCCTCCTCTTCCACAGACCACCGCGGAAAACAATACGGCACCCGATTAGAACGACCCCCCAGGACCTGAAGACATGCCCAACATCCTCCTCTGGCAAAAAGATCTCCCCACAGCATAAAGGGAGAGATCGTTACTTTGAACCAAGAGCTTGAAGCTAGATAATTGAAGCCAGTGGGATCTTGGTGCCAGGGGAGAGGAAAGTCTGGTTCATAATAAAATGCTAAATTTTAAAAGCTTCTCTTTCCTCTCTTCCACGCCAATGGGACTTCCTGCAAGGAGTAGTACGGAGTTGTTAGCTATGAACAAATTTGGCATGACCTGAGCTGCTTGATTATGGATGCCCATATCATGTCCTAGCTAAAGTATTATATTTGGTTGAAGCCAGAGGGACACTGATGACAGAAAGCAGCTCTAGAGAATAGTGACCAGGATGCTGAAGGATCTGGAAGCCATGTCATAGGATCAGTTGAAGGAACTGGGGGTTTTCAGTTTGGAGAAGAGGACCCTAAGGGTGATGGAGGGACAGACATATTCCCTGTCTTCATCCATTTAAAGGGTTGTCTTGAAGAAGAGGCATTAGGCTTATTCTTTGTGGGTTTAAAAGGCAGAAATGGGGACTAACTGATAAGTTGAGGAGGAGGTTTAGATTTCAGTTCATTGTAAGGAAGGGAAGGAATGGAATGAGCCACCTTGATGGATAATGAGTTCCATATCATGAAGTATTTTAGCAAAGGCTTTATGACTAATTGAAAGGGGGTTCTATATAATGAAATTTCTGTTATCTGTAGGAGATTTGGACTTCACTTTTAAGGTCTCTTTCCTATCTTACTATTTCAAGGAATGGGGTGGCACTAGTGCTTTGACCCTGGGTGCCAGTTTATAAGGCTCAAAATGAACAAATGCCCACTTTCTGCAGTTAAAAGATGTTATAGTAACAACCTTCCCACTCAATTAAGTTGGTTTTAATAGTCTCTTGTGCAATTTACAAATGAATTCTGAAGCTGACTATGAGGGCCATCTTGACTTGTACATCCAAATGCCTTCCATGCTATTTGCTTTGAAGGGTTGGGTGAGAAAAGTGGAGCCTGGGGCAAAATTGTTAATTCCTCAATATTCCAGAATCTATTTGTGTACTGGAGAATGCTCTTTTCCTTGGAACTCTTCCTGGACTCAAAGTTCACCTCCTAAGAGAGGGCTGGGACCATCTTGGTTAGGGACCAGCCTACATCCCCAGTATGCCTTTGGTAGCCTAAAGCATGAGGATGCCTGCTTAATGACACCCAACAACCTGGTGAACAAACCTTTCCTATGACTTGCTGGTTTTCCACGTTGTACAGAAAAGACTGTATTGTGTCGGCCCCAAGCTAGCATGACTGTGAAGTTGAGGAAGTGAATGGGAGAAGAAAAGCTAGGGAACAAAAAGTTGTGGCTACTTATCAGGCTATGTATGTTTTCCCTAATATATGAATAAATGGGTGTCCTGCTCTACCGGGTAGTCTCCTGTGAATTTATCATGAATCAGTCATGCTAGGGCATACTTGTATCTCTGGGATAGAAATAACTCTGGATTCTGGGACCTGCAAGGCTAGAGCTGGGGAATCCCTAAGTGTCTTGGATTTTACTGTTTCATTAGAACCAATAATAATATTTACATAGGCCTTTAAGGTTTGCAAAATGCTTTACTTAACAACATCTCATTTGCTCATCACAACAACCCTGTGAAGTAGGTGCTATTTATCCCCCATTTTACAGATCAGGAAATGAAGCTAAGAGAGATTACATAATTTCCCCAGGTCACACACATCAGGACTGATGAGGGAGAATGGTACCCACCTCTTGATGGAGGGAAAACAAATTCAAGATACAGAGATAGACACTTTGGGATATGCCACTGGAATTTGTGTATGTGTGTGTGTGTGTGTGTGTGTGTGCTTCCGGATTCCAATCTGATGCTCTTACCACTTTACTGTCTAATATAGTCCCTTCTACTGATGTAAAGGATATGCAACCCCCTTCAACAAACTATTCTAAAACAATGGATTCTCACATCCCTACCCAACTCCAATTCAGAGAAGCAGCCAGAGCTGGGAGCAGCATTAATAATGGGGGCCATCAGATGGAGGATTGCCCTGGAGAAACCCCTAATATTTTGTCACCCAGTGGTGAAGTCCCAGTTGTGCTCCCTAGCCTTTGTCCTGATCTTTAAAGCCTACCTCTGGGAAGGTTAAGGTCATTTACACAATCTGCATGAATTAATTTAACCCAGAAAGATTTTCTCCTGATGACCTAACTCTTACGAATGTGCCAAAGACAGTTTTTACTGAAGAGATAGAAAAGATTGCCTCTAAATTGTTCACTTTATAGCCCAGCATTTTAAGAGCAATCTTATATAAAATGTATTTAAAAAGAGAAATAGCAAGGACATCTTAAAATGACAATGCTGTCATTTTATAGGGGAATCTCATCCCTCTAGCTTCCTCCTTCATTCTCATATGCATTTCCCCTAATCCATAGTAACCTTTTCTTATAACAATTTGTTACCTATCACATTAATTTCATTAAAAAATAAATTTTATTGATGTATTTTATATAACTTTCCATAGTTCCCCTTACCATTTTAAATAATAGTCTTTTGTAAAGCCAAAAAGAAAAAAATCAGCATAACTGATCAAAGCATTGAAAAAGTCTAAAAATATGTGCCATATACAAAACTTGTGGATAACCCACCTTTGCAAAAGGAGGTGTGTATGTGGGGTGAGGGGTGCCTTCTCATGTCTTCTTTAGAAAAAAGAACCTTACCTTCTATTTTAGAATTGATGCTAAGTATTGGTTCCAAGGCAGAAGAGTGGTAAGGGCAAAGCAATTGTGGTTAAGCGACTTGCCCAAGGTCACACAACAGGAAGCATCCGAGGTCAGATTAGAACCCAGCACCTTCCATCTCCAGGTCTGGCTTTCTAAACTCTGAGCCACTGAGTTGCCTGTCTTCTCATTTTGAGAAATGCTCACTATAATTTTGCAATACTCACTTTAGATGTGTGTGGTTGTTCTTTCTGCCTCTATTATTGTTTTCATGATATTGTTTTCTTAACTTTGCTTTCTTTATTTACCATCAATTTATGTAGATCTTTCCATGCTTCTCTGTATTAATCATATTCATCATTTCTTATGGTACAGGAATATTCCATTACATTCATGTATCACAACTTGTTTAGCCATTACCTAATCAATGCATAGCTGCTTTGTCTCCAGTTCTATGTTTCACAAAAAGTATTGCTGCATGAGAAAGTGTTCTAAATCTCTAATAATTAGAGAAATGCAAATCAAAACAACTCTAAGGTATCACCTCACACTTAGCATATTGGCTAAAATGACAGCAAGGGAGAGTAATGAATGTTGGAGGGGATGTGGCCAAATTGGGACATTAATGCATTGCTGGTGGAGTTGTGAACTAATCCAACCATTCTGGATGGCAATTTGGAACTATGCTCAAAGAGCTCTAAAAGAATACCTGCCCCTTTGATCCAGCCATAGCACTCACTACTTGGTTTATACCCCAAAGAGATAATAAGGGAAAAGACTTGTACAAAAATATTTATAGCCATGCTCTTTGTGGTGGCAAAAAAAAATTGGAAAATGAAAGAATGTCCTTCGATTGGGGATTGGCTGAACAAATTGTGGTATCTGTTGGTGATGGAATTCTATTATGCTCAAAGGAATAAAGAACTGGAGGAATTGCATGTGAACTGGAATGACCTCCCAGAACTGATGCAGAGTGAAAGGAGCAGATCCAGGAGAACATTGTATACAGAGACTGATACCCTGTGGTACAATCAAACGCAATGGACTTCTCTACTAGCAGCAATGCAAGGATCCAGAGCAAGGCTGAGGGACTTATGAGAAAGAAAACTAGCCACATTCAGAGGAAGAACTGTGGGAGGAGAAACACAGAAGAAAAACAAGTGCTTGAACACATGGGCTGATGGGGATATTATTGGGGATGAAGACACTAAACGATAATTCTAGTCCAGCTATCAATAATATGGAATTAGGTCTTGATCAATGATACATGTAAAACTCAGTGGAATTGTGCATCAGCTAAGAGGGGGCAAGGGGGATTTGTGGGAGAGGGAAAGAACTTGAAATATGTATGGGAAAATATTCAAAATAAAAATAAAAAATAAAAAAAAACAAAAAGTGTTGCTATAAATATTTTTGTGTATATGGGAACTTTCTTCTTATCAATAGCCTCCTTGAGTAGTGAAACCTCTGAATCAAAAGGTAGGTACAATTTAATCTCTTTATTTGTACAATTCAAAATTACTTTCAAAACAGTTGTAGCAATTCACAGCTCTACTAACAATGCCCTGGTGTGTCTACCTATAACCCCTTCAATACTGGCTATTCTCAGGGTGGTTCTGACTTGCATTTATCTTCTTATTAGTAATATGAAGCATTCTTTCACATGGATATTAATAGTTTAAAATTCTTTTAATGACTTTTCATTCATATCCTTTGACCACTGGGGAATAAATAGTTTTTGGAGTTAGTGATATAGATATAAATGAAAATATGTGTGTATTGTATCATTGTTTATATATTTTGGATTTCAAATTCTTATCAGAGAAAGTTGGTACAAAGGTTTTTTTCTTATTTAACCACTTTCCTTCTTATTATAGATGTATTAATTTTGTCTGTCAGAAGCTTCTCAATTTCATGTAGTGAGCTATTTATTTTATCAAAAAGAAAAATGTCAGATTTATAAATAAGAGCATTTCCATATGCAAAACAGAATAGAAAAGGGGGACTATATATGAAGCTGTGAATTTCTTATTATATATAACTTGCTTTTCTGTTTAAATATATAAAATATTAAGCAAGTAACTTTCAAAAATGTCCTACTTATCTGTAATTCTATCTGGACTTCCATTTGTTTTCTTCTCTACCTTAAAGAAAAATGCTTTAATGATCCTCTTTACTTGTTTTTCTTTTTCCCCCTAACCTTATCACTAGTTTCCTTCCTCTTCCTATTCCTCAACTATTGTCTTCCCATGATGAAAATAGGAAAGAAAAAGAAAACCCTTGTAACAAATATGCATAGTTAAGCAACACAAATTCCAACATCAGTCACATCCAAAAGTGTATATCTTTTTCTGTTTATCATTTTTCCATCAAGAGGTGGGCACCATTCTCCATCATCAGTCTTGACCCTCTGGAATTGTGATGTGTTAATCCACTGATCACAGTTTTTAATCTTTCAAAGTTGTTTTTCTTTACAATTGTTGGGGTGGAATTGAGTTAATCACTCTACTTAAAGTAAGTGATGAGATGCTAAGCCCTTTTAAATTTATGAAGTGAGAATACTTTTCTCTGAAATTAAACATTCCTAGTTTTAGACTAACTGAAGAAGTCCTTGATCAGAGAGAGTAAAGTTGCATAGAAAGTATGAGTGAATTGACTGAAGAAATTTAGTTATGCTCTATGAGTCATCTGTAAAATATTGAGTTATTTCAGGCCTGAGAGACTATAGAAATCAGGGAGAAAAGAGTATCCCAGCTAAACCTCTGAAAAGGAATAAATTGAAGGAGGGAGGGAAAACTCACAAGCTTTAGCCTTAGTCTCCCTCTCCACTCTAAATGCCCAATTAAAGGAAGATCATGAAAACTTCGACATTTTCAAGGAATTTCCATCTTCCCATCAGCAGCTAGCATCCCTGCATCAGGGGGTGGCAGTAGCTGCATTGGAAGCAGAGGTTGGATGGGATGTGGAATCAAGGTTTTACAGAGATCTTGGTAGAAAAGTTAAATCATGCCTAAGGTGGAACAGCTTATAGCAAGAAAAGGACTTTTAAGAATTGTTTCCCTTTTTGCTACACATGTGCTCTAGGGTATAGCCTATTTTCCCTTAGATTCATATGTATTGGTGCAAGAGTGTATCACAGACTTGGGGCAGCATTTATATCACCTGAACCAACTATATCATCTTATACTCCTTTTCTAAAAGGAAATTGCCTTGCTAACTAATTGGTAATCACTTGATTGATAGGCATTCTGGGAAGTATGCCAATGTAATGAAATGAAAATGAAAACTGGTCACAAGCTCTTGAAGAGTTAAAATCTGAGATGATGAGAAAGATGGAAGAGATCTGTCAAGAAAATAACAGTTTAAAAGGCAGAATTTCGCAATTGGAAAGTGAAGCTCAGAAATCAAATGAACTGATAAGCAAATTGAACACCAGAAATGACCAGATTGAAAAGGAAAACCAGTCCCTAAAGTCTAGAATTGAGCAATTAGAAGCTAATGATCTCTCAAGACAGCAAGAACAAAAAAAGCAAAGTCAAAAGACTGATAAAATAGAAGGAAACATGAAATATCTCAATGACAAATTAACAGATCAAGAAAACAGGCCTAGAAGAGACAGTTTGAGAATCATTGGTCTTCCTGGAAAAGCAGAAATTAATAGAAATTTGGACTTCATACTAAAAGAAATTATTCAGCAAAACTGCCCTGAAGTTCTACAATAAGAGGGCAATATAGACATTGAAAGGATCCATAGATCACCCTCTACTCTAGACCCTGAAAAGACAACCCCCAGCAATATAACAGCCAAATTCAAGGGCTTCCAAGTAAAAGAAAAAAATTTTACAGGAAGCCAGAAAGAGACAATTCAGATATCAAGGAGCAACAATCAGGATCACACAGGATGTGGCAGTCTCCACACTAAAAGACTGCAAGGCTTGGAATATGATATTCAGAAAGGCAAGAGAACTGGGTTTACAACCAAGGATTACCTACCCATCAAAACTAACTAAATACTTCCAGGGGAAAGTATGGGCATTCAATAAGATAAAAGATTTCCAAGTATTTGCACAGAAAAGACCAGAAAGTTCAATATCCAACCACAAAAATCAAGAGAAACATGAAAAGGTAAATAAGAAACAGAGGGGAAAGAAAGAAAACTCTTATTTTCTAAATTTGCCTCTTTAAGGGTTTAAATAAGATTTAATTATTTGTATTCCTATGTGGAAAAGTGTTATGTGTAATTCTCTGTAGTGAACTCCATTCACTATTATAGTATTCACTATTAGAGTAATTAGAAGAATTATTCATAGGGAGAGGTTGGAGTACTAAATGGTCTAAGATGATATGGGGGGGGCGGGAAAGGGGGGGGTGAATATTAGAGGTCACCAAGAGAAACTTGAACAAATAAGAAAAATAGGATATTCTATTACACAAAAAGAGGGCATGGGAAGGGGAGTGGATGAATACTATTATAAGAAGGAGAGGAAGAGAGCATTAAGAGGTAATATTTAAACCTTACTCTCAGTGTAATCAACCCGGAGAGGGAAGAGTAGCTACATTATCCATTGGGATAAAAAACTCTATCTAACCCTACTGAGAAAGTCAGAAGGGATAAACCAAGGGGAACAGGGGAGAGGGGAGGTCAAAAAAGGGAGGGGAGAAGAAAGGGGAGGGAATTCATTAGGCCTTAAAAATAAAAATAGGGGAATAATAAAGGAGGGGATAGAAAGGGAAGTAAATCAAGGGAGGGGACAAGGGTTACTGGCTTAAAGCATTGGTTTAAAAGCATTGGTTTAAAAGGAAATATTGTAAGAAGAAGGAGTTGAACTAGGACAGGATACCAAAATGGTGGGGAATACACAACTGATAATTATAACTCTGAATGTGAATGGGATGAACTCACCCATAAAACAGAAGCAAATAGCAGAGTGGATTAGAAACCAAAAGCCTACCATATGTTGTCTACAAGAAACACATATGAGGCGGGTGGACATGCACAGGTTTAAGTTAAGGGCTTGAGCAAAATCTTTTGAGCTTCAAATGAGAAGAAGAAGGCAGGAGTGGTGATCATGATTTCTGACAAAGCCAAAGTAAAAATAAATGTGGTTAAAAAAGACAGGGAAGGTAAATACATCCTGATAAAAGGCAGTATAGACAATGAGGAAATAACAGTGCTCAATATATATGCACCAAATGGCATAGCATCCGAATTCGTAAGGGAGAAACTGGCAGAGCTCAAGAAGGAAATAGATAGTAAAACCATACTAGTGGGAGATCTAAATATTCCTATTTCAGATCTAGATAAATCAAAACAAAAAAATAAATAAGAAAGAGATAAGAGAGGTGAATGAAGTCCTAGAAAAATTAGATTTAATTGATATGTGGAGAAAAATAAATAGGGACAAAAAGTAATACACCTTCTTTTCAGTGGCACATGGTACATTTACAAAGATTGACCATATAATAGGGCATAGAAACATTGCAAACAAATGCAAAAGAGCAGAAATACTAAATATAACCTTCTCAGATCATAATGCAATAAAAATAATAATTAGTAAGGGCACCTGGACAGGCAAATCAAAAACTAATTGGAAATTAAATAATATGATTCTCCAAAACCAGTCAGTTAAAGAAGAAATCATAGAAACAATCAACAATTTCATTGAAGAGAATGACAATGATGAGACATCCTACCAAACTCTGTGGGATACAGCTAAGGCAGTACTCAGGGGGATATTTATATCCTTGAGTGCATATATTAACAAATTGGGGAGGGCAGATTAATGAATTGAGCATGCAACTTAAAAGACTAGAAAGTGAGCAAATTAAAAATCCCCAGATGAAAACTAAATTAGAAATACTAAAAACCAAGGGAGAAATTAATAAAATTGAAAGTAAAGGAACTATTGAATTAATAAATAAGACTAGAAGCTGGTATTTTGAAAAAACAGATAAAATAGACAAAGTACTGGTCAATCTAATAAAAAAAAAGGAAAGAAGAAAACCAAATTGACAGTATCAAAGATGAAAAGGGAGACCTCACCTCTAATGAAGAGGAAATTAAGGCAATCATTAAAAACTATTTTGCCCAATTATATGGCAATAAATATAGCAATCTAGGAGATATGGATGAATATTTATAAAAACATAAATTGCCTAGATTAACAACAAAAGAAATAGAATACCTAAATAATCCCATATCAGAAAAAGAAATTGAACAAGCCATCAAAGAACTCCCTAAGAAAAAATCTCCAGGGTCTAATGGATTCACAAGTGAATTCTATCAAACATTCAAAGAGCAACTAATCCCAATACTATACAAATTATTTGATATAATAAGCAAAGAAGGAGTCCTACCAAATTCCTTTTATGACACAAATATGGCACTGATTCCAAAGCCAGGTAGATCAAAAACAGAGAAAGAAAAGTACAGACCAATCTCCCTAATGAACACAGATGCAGAAATCTTAAATAGAATACTAGCAAAGAGACTCCAGCAAGTGATCAAGAGGATCATCCACCATAATCAGGTGGGATTTAGACCAGGAATACAAGGATGGTTCAACATAAGAAAAACCATCCACATAATTGACCATATCAACAATCTAACAAACAAAAATCACATGATTATCTCAATAGATGCTGAAAAAGCCTTTGACAAAATACAGCATCCATTCCTATTGAAAACCCTGGAAAGTATAGGAATAGAAGGACCTTTCCTAAAAATAATAAGCAGTATATACCTAAAACCATCAACAAACATCATATGCAATGGGGATAAATCAGAAGCCTTCCCAATAAGATCAGGAGTGAAACAAGGATGCCCATTATCACCTCTACTATTCAACATAGTACTAGAAACACTAGCAGTAGCAATTAGAGAAGAAAAAGAAATTGAAGGTATCAAAATGGGCAATGAGGAGACTAAGTTATCACTCTTTGCAGATGATATGATGGTCTACTTAAAAAATCCTAGAGAATCAACTAAGAAGCTTGTAGAAATAATCAACAACTTTAGCAAAGTTGCAGGATACAAAATAAATGCACACAAATCATCAGCATTTCTATATATTTCCAACACATTAGAGCACCAAGAGGTAGAAAGAGAAACACCATTTAAAATCATCCTAGACAATATAAAATACTTGGTAATCTATCTACCAAAACAAACACAGGAATTATATGAAAATAATTACAAAACACTTTCCAAACAAATAAAACTGGATCTAAACAATTGGAAAGACATTGGTTGCTCATGGGTAGGACGAGCTAACACAATAAAAATGACCATTCTACCCAAACTAATTTACCTATTTAGTGCCATATCTACCAAACTACCAAAAAACTTTTTTACTGAATTAGAAAAAACTATAATAAAGTTCATTTGGAATAACAAAAGATCAAGAATATCAAGGGAAATAAGGAAAAAATGTGAAGGAAGGTGGCCTAGCAGTACCAGATATTAAACTATACTATAAAGCAAGAGTCATCAAAACAGTATGGTACTGGCTAAGAGACAGAAGGGAGGATCAGTGGAATAGACTTGGGGTTAATGACATCAGCAAAACAGTGTATGATAAACCCAAAGAGCCCAACTTTTGGGACATGAATCTACTATTTGACAAAAACTGCTGGGAAATTTGGAAAACAATATGGGAGAGATTAGGTTTAGATCAACATCTCACACCCTACACCAAGATAAATTCAGAATGGGTGAATGACTTGAATATAAAGAGGGAAACTATAAATGAGTTAAGTGAACACAGAATAGTATACTTGTCAGATCTGTGGGAAAGGAAAGACTTTAAAACCAAGCAAGAGTTA
>NC_058131.1:233128791-233141375 GCF_016433145.1 Gracilinanus agilis | reverse complement strand
AATGCAAATCAAAACAACTCTGAGGTATCACTTCACACCTAGCAGATTGGCTAAAATGAAAGAAGGGGAGAGTAATAAATGTTGGAGGGGATGTGGCAAAATTGGGACATTAATGCATTGCTTGTGGAGTTGTGAACTGATCCAACCATTCTGGATGGCAATTTGGAACTATGCTCAAAGGGCTATAAAAGAATGCCTGCCCTTTGATCCAGCCATACCATTGTTGGGTTTGTACCCCAAAGAGATCATAGATAAAGAGACTTGTACAAAAATATTTATAGCCGTGCTTTTTGTGGTGGCAAAAATCTGGAAAATGAGGGTATGCCCTTCTTTTGGGGAATGGCTGAACAAATTGTGGTATATGCTGGTGATGGAATACTATTGTGCTAAAAGGAATAATAAACTGGAGGAATTCCATGTGAACTGGAAAAGACCTCCAGGAATTGATGCAGAGTGAAAGGAGCAGAACCAGAAGAACATTGTACACAGAGACTGATACACTGTGGTAAAATTGAATGTAATGGACTTCTGTACTAGCAGCAATGCAATGACCCAGGACAATTCTGAGGGATTTATGGAAAAGAACACTACCCACATTCAGAGGAAGAATTGCAGGAGTGGAAACACAGAAGAAAAGCAACTGCTTGAATACATGGGTTGAGGCAGACATGATTGGGGATGTAGACTCAAAACTACTACACTAATGCAACTATCAACAATTTGGAAATAGATCTTGATCAATGACACATGCTAAAACCAGTGGAAATGCTCATCGGCTATGGGGGGGATATCTGTGGGGGGTGAAAAGGAAAGTAAGAATATGAATCATCTAACCATGATAACTTTTCTAAAAAATAAATATTATTAAATGTTAAAAAAATTGAAAAAAATTGCTATTATAAATATTTTTGTACATTTGGATCTTTTTTTTTTCTCAACTCTTTAAGGTATGGGCTTAATAGTGATATCACTGGGTCAAATGGTATGCATAGTTTTGGAGCCATAGTTCCAAAACTGTCTTCCATTATGGCTGGAACTACTCTGCTAACAGTTCATTAATTCTCATTTCTTAATTTCCCTCTTCCCTCACCTACACAAAGACCTATGTTTTCAAACAAATAAAAATTAAGGAAAAAAGGCAATTTAGAAAAACAGAGCAGCATCACATCAACTAAATCTGACAGTATTTACAAATATTCCACACCCCTAATTCTCTATTTCTCATCTAGGGACAAGCTTGGTCATTTTATAATTACAGAGTTCAGTTTCTCGACTTCCTTATTTTATAGAGGAAAGAGTGGAGATCCAGTGGAAGGAAGGAATCATTTCCTTATCCTAACTCCCTCATAATATTTTCTCTAATTCATGGCAATTTTTTCCAAGTTAGAGTAATGTAGTGGCTATACTAATGTACCACTTCTCCCTTCTCTTTCTTCCTTCCTCTCTCTATTTCCTTCCCCTCCCCTCCATTTCTACAGTCTTTTTTTCCTCCCAAGGCCAGCTCTTTCTAGGTAATATGGTTGTGGTTTATGTTTTCCATATATCTGATATTTAAGTTCAAGTTTTGCCCACTTACAAGATCTTCACCCCTTTCAAATGAGATGCCTTGTAACCTTGGGTTTGTCAGGTCCAAACATCGCCCAAGGCAGACACAAAGAGCTCTTTCCCTTCCTGACTCTCTCTACCCATGGAAGCTACTGTCAAGACCCTTGGGAGCCTTTAGAGAGAGTCTTGTAGGTTCCTGTAGGAAGCTATGAAAAGCAGGAATTGCCTAGAATAATAAGGTGGAGAGGGGGAAAAGAAGTAACTGGCCTGCCTACTGGTATCCCTACATATCCAGAATATCAACCACCCTTGCCCCCCACCTCCAAAACTGCTTCCAGGATATTTTTGCTTTATTCTGGTTACAGTGCTTTAAATTCCAATTAGGGGCTCATTTGAGCTCTCTGTGTGAAGGGGCTCTCACTCATTCTGTGTGAAGGGGCTCTCAGTCATTCACACATCTGTGTGAATTAATTTAATCAGAAAGCTTTTTCCTCCTAACATTTCACTGAGCTCAGCTGCACTGTGTGTGTTGGGGTGGTGGTGGTGGGGTGTCTTTTATTGAGAAGATGGAAGGGATCCTAATTATATAAGATCATAGATTTAGAGCCAAAAAAGTCAGAAAAATTTAGTTCAACTGAAAGGGAGACCCTACAACAGATGGACTCCCTCGAGCAAAGAGATCCTGAAGGACAGGGATGTGAAGGTTGATGTAGTTGAGGGAAGACTGATGACCAATGGGGGTGGAGTGGGGTACGTGCAGCAGATGGGATATTTGGAGGCCAAATGAGAAGGGACTTACTTCTCCTGGTAGTTTACTGTTTTAACAAATTGTTCTTGCTAAGTTGAAACTAAACTTCTGTAAATGCTTTAAAAAATTAAAATTTTCATTGTCTTTAAACATCAGTAGTGCAGTTTACAAACTTGATTGACTATGTAGCCAAGAGGGATGCTACATACAACTTGAGTCTACTCATTCCATTCTGCCTTTTTCCTCCCAACATGTTGCCCTGTCTGGGTTCAGGAAACCCTGAGCCAGAAGGCTAAGGAAAATACCTGTCTGTAACTTTATTCTCATAAAAAAGAACAGATATACACTTGTAAGCAGATCCCTCCCTCCACCTCAAAAGATAAGAGGGAAGTAGACAGGATTCTAGAGGTCTTCCTTGTGGCAGCCCAATCCTTTGCTTAGGACATTCTCAGCAAGGCAGCTTCACCATCAGAGGCCCCAAGAAGGAATCCGAAAGGAACTGAAAGAAAAACAGAATATTCATAGGGTGCTGGAGACTACAGGAATTTCTGCTTATTCCAATAGAGTTGGCTTGAAATAGAATCTCTGGCTTTTAATTCTCTCTGATGATGATCTATACTTCTGGAAGCCCCAAACTTCTTTATAGGATTATAGCCATCACAGATATAGAACTGAAAGGGATCGTGGAGATCATTTCATCACCCTTGTTTTACTGATGAGGAAACTGAGGCTCAGAAAGATGAAGAGATTTGCTCAAAAGTCACTCAACAAGCATTTATTAATCACTTGTTGTGTGCCAGGACCTGTACTAAGCCTCAGGAATACAAAGGAAGACCAAAAAAGCCTTTGCTCTTGAAATTAGAATTTACATCCTAATGGGAGGGAAACATGGACAAGCTGTTTCCAGATTATATGGAAGGTCCTCTCAGAGGAAGATGTTAGCAGCCGGGGGACCCATAAAGGTCTCCTGCAGAAGGCAGAATTTAAATTGAGTCCCAAAGGAAGCCAGGAATACTATGAGGCAGAGTTGAGAAGAAAGAATATCGCAGTTTACCTCTTCATCTAAGACAGGATAGATAGTGGGCAAAGATATTTTGAGTGATGTGAGATGAAGAAAAGGCGAGAAGAGGGAGCTTTCATCGTATGGAAGGTTTCATGTTTGGAACAATTGCTGTGGAGAATAGCATAGTTAATATTAGCAGAGTTACTATGATCCAAGGGCATGTGGGTGGTAAAGTAGATAGAGCAGTGGGCCTAGAGTTAGGAAGACCTAAGGTCAAATCCACCCTCAGACATTAACTAGCTGTGGGACCTTGGGCAAGCCATTTCACCTTGATTGCCTCAGTTTCCTCATCTGGAAAATGAGATGGAAAAGGAAATGGCAAACCACTCCAGAATCTCTGCCAGGAAAACCCCAAATGAAGTCATGGAGTGACCATGGAGTTTCATGACTAAATGACTAAATACAAAATAAAATCAGGGGCTCCACGGTCCTTTCAGCTCTAAATCTATGATCCCATGAGTTCTAATTCCTGGCCTTCCACTTCTGTCTCTATAAACCTGGAAGAGGCCTGGCTAGTCTCACCCTACCCTAGGAGAGGCCCTCATCAACCCATGCCTTACCTCTCATGCCTTCTGATTGCTCTTCCTGACTTAAGTCTCCTCCTCATTCCATTGTTGCCAAAGTGATTTTCCCAAAGTTCAGGTCTGACAGTCTCCCCTCCCAACCAGTCAACAAACTCCATAAACTGCTCCCTAGTACCTCTAGGATCAAAAATAAAATACTGTTTGGCTTTTAAAGCCCTTCAAAACCAGTTTTCTTCCTACCTTTCCAATTATCTTACCTTTTACCCTCTTCTACATACTTCATGATGCAGCAACAATGGCTTTCTTACTGTTCCTTGAGCATAATAGTCCATATTCTGCCTCTGACCTTTCTCTGATGGCTCCTTTGCTTAGAATGCAACTCTGCTTTCTCAGGTTTCCTGCAAAACTCAACTCAAATTCCACTTGCTTCAGGAGGCCTTTCCTGCTTCCTCCTACTGCTAGTGCCTTCCCTCTGAGATTACTTTCCATTTACACCAACATATCTTGCATATGCAAATTTTTGCTTATTGAATCCTCCATTAGAAAGTAAGCTCCTTAAGGGCAAGGAGTATGTATTCATCTTTCTTTGTATCCCTAAAACTGTGTCACCTAGCAGAGGTCCTGGCACTTTGTACTTACTGATAAACTGAGAGGCCTTCTCTGTGCCTCAGTTTCCTTTCCTATTGGAGGAAGCAGAAGAGCTGATCTCATAAGGGACCACAATGAGAGGGAAGGACCTAGTGGGGCAAGGGTCAGATGAGAAGCTGTACAGATGCTTTAGTTATGTTCCATGATCTCTGCTTGGGCTGTGTATGTTCCACTGGTGGCACAAAATAGATCCAGTTTCCATTCTCCTCCAATCAGAGATTTGCTGTTTACTTGCTCTCCTACATCTTTAGAAGATGCCTAATTCAATAATTTTTTTTTCAATTCCAGGAAAAGGACTAGTCTTTGTGACCTGGCAGAATCCACTCAACAATCTAAAGACTAAGACCTGTCCTTAAAAGGGCAACTAGGTGGCTCAGTGGATAGAGCACTCGGCCTAGAATGAGGAAGACCTAAGTTCAAATTCAGCTTCAGACACTTACTAAATGTGTGACCCTGAGCAAGTTACTTAACCCTGTTTGCCTCGATTTCCTCATCTATAAAATGAACTGCCAGAGAAGGAAATGACAAATCACTATAGTATCTTTGCCAAGAGAACCCCAAATGAGGTCACACAGAGTCAGACTCAACTAAAAGAACTAAACAACAAAACTGTCCTCATAGGGCTTAAATACCTCTTTCTCTTGGACAAAAGGACAGCAGAGATTCCCGACTCTCTTCTTCATAGCCTCCCCTTTTTTCTCCCCTCTCTCCACTGCCCCTTTCCTTTTTCAGCTACTGCTGGGTAAAGTTCCTTACTTCATGAAGTCTGGAGACTTGGACATGGCATGTTCAAACTCTGCAAAAGACAGCATGTGGTCATTGTCCAGGTCAGCGTCATACCATACCTGTAATGGGTTAAAAAGAAATTGGGTGGGGGATAGTCCAAGATCCAGAACAAACAGTAAGCTAGAGAAGGGGTAGGGGGAAAGCCTCTGGCTTGGGCCCTTTGTTCAGGAATTCCTCAGGGCCATCCAGTAGGCCCTGTTTTCGAGGAAACATCTTCTGGGCCACCTTGGCCCTCTCCTGCTACCTTGGGTGCGAACTTTGGCAACCCCATGCTATTTACAACAGCCAAGCTGCGCTGGAGGTCCCAAGGAGCCTTACCCTGATGGTCCCCAGAAACTGTACTGGGAGAGGGAGACCTACTTGATACTTGGAGGTGGGATAGAGGGGTTAGAGTTGATTGTTTGTTTGTTTGTTTGTTTTTTTTAAGTAAGCAATTGTACAAATTAATGAGCCTTTGGCTGCTCTATCATGCAAGGATTTGGTGTTGTATGCTTTTTGTTAGGCCAGCTAGACTCTCCTGTACTCTTCCCCCACCTGTGTTTCTCTACATGAACTCTCCTTCATGCCCCCAACATGGAGAGGCACATGGAACAGGATTTCGCTATTGGTGAGTGGGGGATATATATGGCAACTTGCAATTTCCACACACGAGACAATGAACATGAAATGAAACTTTAATTCGAGGGAGTGGGATGGGGTCAGGAAGAGGCACCCCAACAGAGATCCCAAGCCATTTCCAAGGAGAAAGAAAGAAATAGTCAGGTGGGGGCAAGGAGAAAGTATACTCCACCTTGTAGTAATTTAGTCAGTGCTTGTTGACTGATGGCAGCATCCTTTTTTTTTTTTTTTTTTGCAAATGGGAGTAAATGCAATGACTTGCCCAAGGTCACCCAGCTAGGACACATTTGAACTGAGATCCTACTACAGACCTGGTGCTCTATCCACTGAGCCACCTAACTACCCCAGCTTCTTTTCTTTCTTTCTTTCTTTCTTTTTAAGTATTCTTGCTAATTAGGAGCTCAGTTCAGTTGTTTCTATCCTATTGCTGACAGAATATAAATGCTATCAGTACAGTCTACATTTCAGTACCCTGGGGAAAGCTTTAGTTACTCTCCCCTACTTACAGCTTTGATTTCTTCTCATATAATTGACAGGGAAGATGGCAAGCTATAGCCCAAGAGAAAAGGAGTCATGGAACACTCAAGTCCAGTATGAATAGGATCTCCTACCTCTTAGAAAATGGCCCTGAATCCAGGAGTGGGATTGTTATCATTAAGTACCAGGCTACCAATTATGAGTCATAGGCTTGGCAAGGTCTACACTCAAGACCCTGGAATACTCTGGAACCAAAATGTGCTAGCCTTAGAGGTATAGTGCAGGGGGCACTGATTCTGGAGTCAGAGATCCCTAGGTTCAAATCTCACCCAAAACCACTTAACTTCCCTGGGCCTCAGTTTCCTCATCTATAAAATGAGAGATTCAGAATAAACGAGCTATGAAATCTCTTCTAGCTCTGGACCTATGATCCTATGATTTCTTTTGGCCATTCCTCAGGATAATCCAACTAAGAACCCTAAAATTACAAATAGCAAAGACTCAATCAAACCTCAGACACTCCCTAGCTGGTCGACTCTGGGACAAGTCATTTAATTCTATTTGCCTAGCTCTTGCCCATCTGTCTTAGAATTGTTACTAAGACATAAAGTAAAGTGTTTTTGTTTTTGTTTTTTAAATAGCAAAGATTCATTCTGTGGCCTTGAGTTCAAACCTGGAACCATGACCCTGCAGACAACAACCCCCATCTCTTAAAAAGGGCAAGCACTGAGTGAGAAAGCAGAAGTGACTCAAGAAAATGACCTAGGGAATGTAATTTACTTCTGTATGGCACCTAATATGGTATGTTTGATCCCTATATAAAGTCAGCTCATTTCATCCTGTTTCAAGGACATACAATAATCCCCAAATTTGATTCTGATCTTTTGCAAATACATGCCCGTTGCCATCTTGAGAGACTGTCTGGATGGCATTGAATGATCCTTCTCTACTACCTTCCAACCACCACTTGAGGGACCAGAATAGTGAAGGTCCCACTTGTCACACCGTCTCCCAGGCCCTTTGGCACCCATCAGGCATGAAGGGAAGGTCAGATTGGACCCTTCCTCCCTTAACCCTTTCCCATTCAGTACATACATGTTGAATCAGATTCTTTAGTAACTCGTCACCCACATCAGTAGTGTTTAGCAATCGCTGGATGATGTTTTGGAGGTCATCCTCATCAATGAAGCCATTCTCATTAATATCTGCCGAGAAGAGGCAATTTCTGAATATAATGAAGAGGTTGAGAAGGCTGGATAGGGGAAAATCTTCCTCTCTACCTCAGGCTATTAAAAACCAATCATATCAGTTTAGGGAGCTTGGTAGCTCAGTGGATAGAGTGCCAGGACTGGAGAAAGGAGGTCCCGAGTTTAAATTCAGCCTCAGACACTTACTAGCTGTGTGACACTGGGCAAGTCACTTATAGTGCCTCAGTTTCCTCATCCATAAAATGAGCTGGAGAAGGAAATGGCAAACCACTCCAGTATCTTTCCCAAGAGTACCCCAAATGGGATCAGGAAGAGTCAGACACAATTGAAAAATGACTGAACAACAATAGCTCAGAGGAACCCATTCTTTCACAAGTCAGCACTCTCTACCTTTGGACAGCTCTAATTGTTAGGAAGATTTTTTTCCTTCCCTACCTACCAGGAAATAGTCAACTTTTCCTTCTAGAGACCTTCTACTATGTATAAGCTTGCTATTTAGCTCCCAGGAAACATTATTTTGTAGTCCTTTTCTTCTCATTTAGAGTTGGCCTTGCAGATAGAAAGCTGGCCTCAAAGTCTGTAACAAGACCTTGGATTTACATTCTTCCTTGAATCCCTACTGGTTGAGTGACTCTGAACAACTTACTTAATCTCTTCCTCCTTTCTGTTCCTCCTACAAGAAACTTCCAAGTTTTAGGCATTTTTACTGGCTGTCTCCCATGCCTGAAATTCTCTCCCTCCTCATCTTTATCTCCTGACTTCCTTCAAATGCGAACCAAAACCCTACCTTCTACAAAAAGCCTTCTTATACTACTGCCTCCCCTCTAAGATTATCTCCAATTTATTTGATTTCATTAGTAAATAGTTCACCTGTTGTCTCTTCCATTAGACTGAGTTCCTTAAGAGTAGGGAATACATTTTTGCCTTTCTTTGTATCTCTAACATTTAATACAGAACCTGGCATATAATAAGTGCTTAATAAATGATTGTTGAATGGCTCCCCCAGGCATTTGCTCTCTCCTAGACTCTTCTAATGTATAGAAAAAGCACAGATCGGATCTGTGAAACACAGATCCAGACCCTCCCCACTCCAACCTGCCCCCCCAAATCATAAGGTGTAAATTTTCTCATCCCTATCTGTTTTTCTTTGCTAGGTTAAAATGTCATGTGGCATCATTATGGGTAATCATAAGGGATTATTATAAAAATAAAAATTTATTTCCTAGGAAATAAATTTCCCTCTTGAAATGTGCTGACGGCATTTTCCCTTGTTTTGTTAAAAACCACCATGGTCAGTTTTCCTGTTTCTTGGATTCAGACAGTAAGCTCTAGACCTCCTTTCTTGGGTTAGCTTTTCATTTCTGACTTGACTTTTCCCCCAATAAGTACAGATTTGGGTCCCTTTTCAGTATTTTAAGGAAACTCTGAGGTGTTCTTTTGCTCCCCTGGCCTTTGGACCCATCTTCCTCTTCAACTACCTCCTCCATAAATGATTGGCCACCCATACTTGAGACCATTTAACCTTTCTCATCACCACCCCCTTTCCAGTTTTGTAACCATGAACTGTAATCAAATCAACTCTTCTCTTTTTTTTCTGGAAACATGTATCAATGGACTTCCCTATGGCCAGGAATGTGCTACTAAATTTTAACACCCAGCTTGTCAAAAAAAAATGTGAAACATACACCTTTAAGCTTAATATACATTATGAACATTTTCTTCATCGGTGCCACCGCCCCCTGGTGGATGCTGCAGCGATCCAGGTAGGGCGGTGATGGCCACGGGTGCATTTGGGGGTAGTGAATAACAGTAAGGGAGCAGTGATAGTATGTGACAGGTGGCGCTAAATAATATTTTTTTCTGGAAAGGGGGCAGTAGGCCAAAAAAGTTTGGGAACCACTGGGCTAGACAATCAGCAAAACAATTCAAGCCTCAACTTGTAGCATTTGCCAATTTCCAAGGTATAAATGCTTATAAAAATGTAATCATTTTTATCAAGGGGCCATTTCAAACTCAATCCAGTATACTTCTAGCTACAATTGTAGGAGTGAGATTGCCCAGGGAAGAAGTATAGAAAGACAGAAGGAGAGAACATGATCACCATTCCAACCCCCAAACTCAAATTCATTTTTATCCCCTGAATACTGTGGCCCTCAACATATCTTACCATAGATACGGAAGGCATACTCAATTTTCAGGCTGGGGCAGGCTTGGGCACTAAATACAGAAGCCATTCCCAAAATATCCTCAAATGAGAAGACATCATCGTGGGAGAACACTCTGCAGATTCTGTCTCTGAAGGGGTTAACCTGCTGAGCAAGGAGGGAGAAGATTATGTCCACTGTCCACACTCTGCTGTTCACTTTCTAGCTTTTGTCTTAAAAATCATTTTAATAGCAGCAGCTGAGTGGCTCAGTGAATAGAAAGCCAGGCCTAGAGATAGGAGATCCTGGGTGCAAATCTGGCCTCAGATACTTCCTAGCTGTGTGACTCTAGGCAGGTCACTTAACCCCAAGTGCCCAGCCCTTACCACTCTTCTGCCTTGGAACCAATACTCACTGTCAGTTTTCAATAAAAGTTTTAAAAAATTATTTTAATTGAAGGCCTTTTCATCTTGTTTATACATAGATGTTTGCATATTGTCTTTCCCATTTAGACTGTAAGCGCCTGAAGAGGTGGGGCTGATTTTACATTTAGCCATTTCCAGATTCTCTCTCTCTCTCTCTCTCTCTCTCTTTCTCTCTCTCTCTCTCTCTCTCTCTCTCTCTCTCTCTCTCTCTCTCTCTCTCACACACACACACACACACACACACACACAACTGGCATTGGATCACCCTTTAAAGCAAAGAGAAAACAGCTAAGCAAAAATCAACTGGAAATGCATGTGATCTGCTTTCCCTGTAGTCCCCTACCTCCTTCTTGAAGGCAAGGCTAAATGTTTCCTTATTTGTTCTCCAGGATTAGGATGACTTTTATTGGTCTTCATTCACATTATTGTATATGTCTTCACCTGGTTCTGCTTACTTCGTTGTACATCAATTCATCTAAGTCTTCCCATGTTCCTATGAAGTCTTCATTTTCATCATTTCTTATTGCACAATATTTTATATGATAATAACTGGGGATAATAATAGCACCTACCTCTCGAAGTTGTTGTGAGGACCAGATGAGATAATATTTGTAAAGTGCTTAGAATAGAATTTGGCGTGTAGTAGGAACTTAATGAATGCTTATTCTCTCAGCTCCCAATAAATTATAAGGGGGAAAAAGGGGCTTTGGTTGAATATCATATGTAATTCTATATTACACATAAAATATCTGAATGATATATATATAATTTTATATTATATGATATCTAAAATATACATATAATCATATTATATAATGTATAATTTTATATTATATGTAGACTACTTATAATAACATAACAGAATATATTTATTCTATATTCTAAATTCTATACTTATTCTGTATCTACATATAATAACATAACAGAATATATTTATTCTATATTCTATTCTAATTCCAAGTTAGAATTATACTATATATAATACAATTACAAGTATAATATGACTTGTTCAGTTATATTCGCCAACCTTGTCAATGGCTATAAGAATTTTTGGACATATGTTACTTTTCTCTCTGTCCTTGACCTTCCCGAAGCATATACCCAGTAGTGATACCATCTAGTCAAATAGTAGTACCATTAGTACTTTTCTAGTATAATTCCAAATTATATTCCAAAATGGTTGCTCCAAGTCACAGTTCTACCAATTTGCATAAGTTCCTCTAGTGTATTTCCCTTTCCATTGCCCCTTTAAGAGTTGGTGGATTATTTTATTGTTTGTTTTTGTCTTTTGTTATCTGACAGCTGCAAAGTAAAATCTCAGTTGCTTAAATTTGCTTCTCTCAATAAGTGATTTGGAACAGTTTTCATAGTCATTGATAGTTTGCATTTCTTCTTTAGGAAACTGCCTGTTCATATCTTTTGGCAGTTTATCTACTGAGGAATGGCTCTTGTTCTTCTATATTTGTACTTTGAATATCAGAATTTTGTCCAAAATGCTTGTGATGACTTTATCTTCTCAATCAATAACTTCTCTTCTTATTCAATGTATTCATTGTTTGTGCAAAAGACTTTTAATTTTAGATAATCAAAACATTCGACTTTACCTTTTGTGATCATCCATCTAACTTGTTTGAGAATTAGCCAGTTGTGAAAGTTATGTCCTTCCATTCTCTTTTAGTGGTTTTGATGGCATGTCCTTGTATATTTAACTTGCATATCCATTTAGAGATTATACTAATATATGTGGTACAAAATACTGGTCTAAACTGAATTTCTGCCAAACTGATTTCCAATTTTCCCAGTATTTCTGATGATTTGAGAGTCTTTGTCCTGGTAGTTTGTATTCTTGGGTTTATCAAAGACTAGACTATTTTGTTTGAATACTTGTGAGTTTTTGCTTTCTTAATTTGCTCCAGTGATCAGCATTTCTATTTCTTAACCAATAGCAAATAATCAGGGTAAAAACAACTAAAGTGATTTTTTATGTCTCCATTTTCTTCAGGTCAGTACTTTTATGATTTAATTAGTAGAGATACTCTCAACACCCACCTATCTTTTCGTTCTATGTGACTCTTGTGTGTGCCTTCCTCTCCTAAGTCCTCCATAAGGATCCACTCTCATGGCTTACTAGGGAGAACTTTTCTCCAAGTGTCTGGACATTGAGTAGAAAAGGGTCAGAGAATCACACATCTGTAACATTAATTTGTCCCCTGGATCTTTGAAGAATCATCATTGAAGGTGGCCTAAATGTTAAAAAACACTCATGGGGGGTGTCAGTAGGTTGCAGTGTGCTAATCATGGTAACCTACATATGGAAAGGGCATGTAAGATTAGAAAAGGACACGAAGTACTCATGTAGCAAAAGTGCATAATGATATATGGGCAGCCCAAGTGCTGT
>NC_058131.1:233120222-233127997 GCF_016433145.1 Gracilinanus agilis | reverse complement strand
TCTCTCTCTCTCTCTCTCTCTCTCTCTCTCTCTCTCTCTCTCTCACACACACACACACACACACACACACACAACTGGCATTGGATCACCCTTTAAAGCAAAGAGAAAACAGCTAAGCAAAAATCAACTGGAAATGCATGTGATCTGCTTTCCCTGTAGTCCCCTACCTCCTTCTTGAAGGCAAGGCTAAATGTTTCCTTATTTGTTCTCCAGGATTAGGATGACTTTTATTGGTCTTCATTCACATTATTGTATATGTCTTCACCTGGTTCTGCTTACTTCGTTGTACATCAATTCATCTAAGTCTTCCCATGTTCCTATGAAGTCTTCATTTTCATCATTTCTTATTGCACAATATTTTATATGATAATAACTGGGGATAATAATAGCACCTACCTCTCGAAGTTGTTGTGAGGACCAGATGAGATAATATTTGTAAAGTGCTTAGAATAGAATTTGGCGTGTAGTAGGAACTTAATGAATGCTTATTCTCTCAGCTCCCAATAAATTATAAGGGGGAAAAAGGGGCTTTGGTTGAATATCATATGTAATTCTATATTACACATAAAATATCTGAATGATATATATATAATTTTATATTATATGATATCTAAAATATACATATAATCATATTATATAATGTATAATTTTATATTATATGTAGACTACTTATAATAACATAACAGAATATATTTATTCTATATTCTAAATTCTATACTTATTCTGTATCTACATATAATAACATAACAGAATATATTTATTCTATATTCTATTCTAATTCCAAGTTAGAATTATACTATATATAATACAATTACAAGTATAATATGACTTGTTCAGTTATATTCGCCAACCTTGTCAATGGCTATAAGAATTTTTGGACATATGTTACTTTTCTCTCTGTCCTTGACCTTCCCGAAGCATATACCCAGTAGTGATACCATCTAGTCAAATAGTAGTACCATTAGTACTTTTCTAGTATAATTCCAAATTATATTCCAAAATGGTTGCTCCAAGTCACAGTTCTACCAATTTGCATAAGTTCCTCTAGTGTATTTCCCTTTCCATTGCCCCTTTAAGAGTTGGTGGATTATTTTATTGTTTGTTTTTGTCTTTTGTTATCTGACAGCTGCAAAGTAAAATCTCAGTTGCTTAAATTTGCTTCTCTCAATAAGTGATTTGGAACAGTTTTCATAGTCATTGATAGTTTGCATTTCTTCTTTAGGAAACTGCCTGTTCATATCTTTTGGCAGTTTATCTACTGAGGAATGGCTCTTGTTCTTCTATATTTGTACTTTGAATATCAGAATTTTGTCCAAAATGCTTGTGATGACTTTATCTTCTCAATCAATAACTTCTCTTCTTATTCAATGTATTCATTGTTTGTGCAAAAGACTTTTAATTTTAGATAATCAAAACATTCGACTTTACCTTTTGTGATCATCCATCTAACTTGTTTGAGAATTAGCCAGTTGTGAAAGTTATGTCCTTCCATTCTCTTTTAGTGGTTTTGATGGCATGTCCTTGTATATTTAACTTGCATATCCATTTAGAGATTATACTAATATATGTGGTACAAAATACTGGTCTAAACTGAATTTCTGCCAAACTGATTTCCAATTTTCCCAGTATTTCTGATGATTTGAGAGTCTTTGTCCTGGTAGTTTGTATTCTTGGGTTTATCAAAGACTAGACTATTTTGTTTGAATACTTGTGAGTTTTTGCTTTCTTAATTTGCTCCAGTGATCAGCATTTCTATTTCTTAACCAATAGCAAATAATCAGGGTAAAAACAACTAAAGTGATTTTTTATGTCTCCATTTTCTTCAGGTCAGTACTTTTATGATTTAATTAGTAGAGATACTCTCAACACCCACCTATCTTTTCGTTCTATGTGACTCTTGTGTGTGCCTTCCTCTCCTAAGTCCTCCATAAGGATCCACTCTCATGGCTTACTAGGGAGAACTTTTCTCCAAGTGTCTGGACATTGAGTAGAAAAGGGTCAGAGAATCACACATCTGTAACATTAATTTGTCCCCTGGATCTTTGAAGAATCATCATTGAAGGTGGCCTAAATGTTAAAAAACACTCATGGGGGGTGTCAGTAGGTTGCAGTGTGCTAATCATGGTAACCTACATATGGAAAGGGCATGTAAGATTAGAAAAGGACACGAAGTACTCATGTAGCAAAAGTGCATAATGATATATGGGCAGCCCAAGTGCTGTAATAGAGTCCATGAAGGACCAGAAGAGCCAAAAGGCCACTAGTACTTTGTGTAGATCCCCTGGAGAGAATTTATGCAAAGATGTGGAAGAATCAGTCACAGAATTTAAGAGGTGGAAGGAGCCTTAGTAGCCAAATCATACATGGTCAGCACACACATGAAATGATTTCCATTATAATATACACAACATGTGGTCATTCAGCCTTTGTTTGAAGACCACCTCCTACCACCCCCAAGTGACAGATCCATTACTTCCCAAGGCAGCCAATTCTACTTTGGGATAACTCTCGCTGTTAGGAAGTGTTCCCAGTTCTTAGCATGGTGCCTGGCACAAAGCAGGTATCTAATAAATTGTAGTTGATGGATAGCAGGTCTAAATTGACCTCTTTGCAAAATCTACCCATTGGTCTTGATTCTATCTTCTGGTACCAACCAAAGTCACACAAAATAAAAAGATATAAAGGTTTTGCAGTCTTCACAGGTAGAAATGATGCAATTAGATCTTTAAGAGACTTTAGTACTCAAATAGTACAGTCTCCTAATTTTACAGATGAAGAAACTAAAGCCCAGGGAGACTGAATGATTTGCCCATGGTTATAACACAGTTTATATTGGAGGCAGGATTTGAACCTACATCATGTGACTCTAGAGCAGGTGATTTGTTCACAACCATATTACCTCCCTAGGGAATATACAAATGACCCATCCAAATATCCTACTGTGGTTTCAGATATCAAGGCAAGGCTTTTCTCAAGCAATGGAAGAGACCTGTCCCAACTAGGGGTTCAAATTCCACAATGGACCAATACCAGTTCTGCAAATTAAGAGAAGTCATTCCATGCTCAAAGCCTGCAAGGCTGAAATGGTCTGAGCTTGGATCAACTGTCAGAAGGTGGCAGTGTAGGACTGAAATCTCCAGGCACTTGAATCTCTTTCCCAGAAACATGATTAAATACAGAATTAAAAAACAAACTGGACTACACTCCGTCTTGGGGTACTTGGCTGTATGGGATGCTAATGCTTAGTGACAGTCATAATTTGGAGGAATTGGTGCCCTAGAAGAGCCCTGGGACTGAATCCTGGCTTAGAATAGAAGTGATAAATACGTGGCCCATAATATGTCCCAATGAGACCAGAACCAGATTAAAAGAAACTCGGGAAATATTTAACAAAATAAAAATACAGCAAAACATAGGTAATATTGATATGTGGTTTTCTAAGTTAATATGCAACCACAGGGATCTTTGTATATGATTTAGTGGTGCCCACTAGGTATGCTAGGTGGTACAATGGATAGAGGACCTAGCCTGGAGTCAGAAAGATTAATCTTCCTGAGTTCAAATCCAGCCTCAGATACTTACTAGCTGTGTGACCCTGGGAATGTCACTTAACTCTTTCAGCCTTGGTTTCCTCATCTGTAAAATGAGATGAAGGAAATGGCAAACCACTCCAGTGTCTTTGCCAAGAAAATCTCAACTGGGGTCATGAAGAGTCAGATATAACTTAAGAACAACTAAAAATTTCTTTTTTGAATTGGACACCACAGACTTAGGTAATTCCAGGTGAGCAATGCTGAACGTTCCTGATTCACAAGGCAAGGAGCTAAAGCACAAGATCGGTTTGTCAGTGCCAGAGTAGGAAAGGGGCTCAAATGCAGGCCTCTCCTCCCTCCAAATACAATTGTAGTTCTCTTTGTTCTCTCCGTTATAGCATGCTTTTACCAAATCTACTAGTTTCCTTATTTGTAAGATGAGGGAAATGAACAAAAGCAAAGGTTCTCAATCTCTGTGCCCTTGGATGAGGGAAAACTGCATCTTTACCTCAGCATAATTGGTTTCCTTGGCAATCCTACGCATTGTATTTATGCATTTTAAAGTATGATTCTGAGAAAGAGGTAGTAGGCTTCATCAGACTGTCTGAAGGGTCCATGACACCAAAAAAGTTAAGAACTCCTAGACTGGTAGGTCTTTAAGGTTCCTTCCAGTTCTAGAAACTGCATTTGGTGTTTTAAAAAACCTAATAGTATTTTGATCCAGTCATACCACTGCTGGGTTTATACCCCAAAGAGATCATAAGGAAAAAGACTTGTAAAAAATATTTATAGCTGTGCTCTCTGTGGCGGCAAAAAATTGGAAAATGAGTGTATGCCCTTCGATTGGGGAATGGCTGAACAAATTGTGGTATATGCTGGTGATGGAATGCTACTGTGCTCAAAGGAATAAAGAACTGGAGGAATTCCATGTGAACTGGAATGACCTCCAGGAATTGATGCAGAATGAAAAGAGCAAAACCAGGAGAACCTTAAACACAGAGACTTATACACTGTGGCACAATAAAATGCAATCGACTTCTCTACTAGCAGCAATGCAATGACCCAGGACAATTCTGAGGGACTTATGAGAAAGAAGCTATCCACATCCAGATAAAGAACTGTGGGAGTAGACACACAGAAGAAAAACAACTGCTTGATCACATGGTTCAGTGGGGACTTGATTGGGGATGTAGACTCTAAGTGATCCCCCTAGTGCAAATATTAATAATATGGAAATAGGTCTTGATCAGTGACACATGTAAAACCCAGTGAAATTGCTTGTTGGCTATGGGAAGGAGGTGGAAGGAGGAGAGGGAAAGAACATGAATCATATGTGATTCATGTAACCATGGAAAAAATATTCTCAATTAATTAAATAAATAAAAATTTTCAAATTAAAAAAAAATCTAAGGGTACATACCCCATAATATCACCCAGACTGTCACCAAGCAAAGGTGACAAAAGAAGCAGTACCATTCTTTTACTTACCCTATATACCTCCCTTTTGTGGCAACTGCTCCCCTTCAAAGCTCTGTCCTGGTCCCATTTTAATTTTTTTAAACCCTTACCTCTCACCTTAGAATCAATACTATGTATCAGTTCCAAGCCAGAAGAGCAATAAGGGCTAAGCAATGGGGGGTAAAGTGACTTGCCCAGGGTCGCACAGCTAGAAAGTGTCTAAGGTCACATTTGAGCCCTAGTCTTCCTATCTCTAGACCTGGCTCTCAATCCACTGAGCCTCCCAGCTGCCTCCTGTGCTCATTTTAAACTGGTTTCCCTCTCTGAAAATATGAATAGAATGAGAGAGTGGTGGTGGGGAAAGAGAAGGGAGGTTAGAAAGGAAGTTGATGGCTTGATCTTGATCCAGATTCTGAAACTCTTAGGATGGGCTAAGAAAGAGCATTGACCTGGAAGTTAGGAGGCCTGGGTTCTAATTCCAGGTCTGCCACTAACTCCTTGTGTGACCTAAGTCATCTGATTTCTCTAGGACTCAGTTCTCTGGAGCCTTACATTTGAGGACATCAGATGTGGTGATCTCAGAGGTCCTTTCCATCTCCAGCATTCTATTAGTCTGTGATTCTAAATCCTCTAGGGAAGCTTCTATGCAAGCTTTCATGTGTCCTTACCAGGGCAGAGAGGGCCCTGAAATTTTAATCAAAAGAAATCAAATCCGTTTAAGTTAATGCACTATCTCTGTTGGCTAAGCCCCCAGAGGAGTCCTTCCTGCCAACTGTTTATAAAAAATAGACAGACTATGTATTTTAAATGTTCAACCTTCCTGGAGTCTAAAAACAGAAAGGATACACTGGAACTGTCTCCTGTGTGACAGATGGGCTGGCAGAGACCATCTAAGGATGTGTCCTGCCTGGAGGCCTTCCGAGGCGTCACTAATGGAACAAGGAGTGGAAGAAAGCAGTAAAAATGCTAAATATTATTAAACAGCCAAGGAATAATGGGGCCCAAAACCTGGCTTAGAATCCCACACAAAAGCATCTTTTCCAGACTCCAGGCTAAAGAAAAATGACTTTTTAGAAGCCTTGCAATTGTGGTATGGAATATTCATAGGATTTAGAGGTAGAAGGAAACTTAGGGGTCATTGACTCCAGCAACCTCATTTTACCGATAAAGAAACTGAGGCCCAGAGGAACTGGATAAATGGCTCCAGGTAAAACTGGTTCTTAAAGTAGCAGCACTGGAATTTGACTCCTGGTCTTCTGACTTAAAATCCATGATACCTGCCTCAAAAGGTTTCAAGAAGTATTAGAATTGGAACTTGTGTTTGCTGGTTCATCAGCTTTGCTGATCCTTTTCTCCTGTGCCATGTTGGTAGCCTCTTATTCCTAGGACACATGGGATTCTTTCAGGCCATCATGTGGAAAAAGGATCAGACTTGCTCTGCTTGGCCCCAGAGGACAAAACTAGGAGCAGTAAACAAAATTCTAAAGGTTCAAATTTAGGCTCAATGGCAAGAAAAACTTCCTAACAATTTTTCAGTAGTGTCCAATTCCATCCACTGCCCTTGGCTTAGCTGCCATCTTGCTGCCCTTATTTTGCTTATATATATATACACATATTATCTCTTGTGATAGAATGTAGGCTCCTTGAGAGCAGGAAAAATTTCATTCTTATCTTTGTATCTCTAGTGCTTGGAATAGTGCCTGGCAACTAATAAATATTCAAAAAATGCTCATTCATCAGTAATGCTTAAGCTAAGAAGTTTGGATTTTCTTTGCTAAACAAGGAAAGCTATTTAAATTTTCCAAGGAGGTGAGTGCTATGTTCAGATGTGTGTACTAGGAAGATAAATCTTCCTGTCAGTGAGCAGGTTACTTTGGAAGGGAGAAGGTTCTAGAGGAAGAAAGATTGGTTAGGAGTTGATTACTTCTCTCTCGGTGAAAGATAAGGTAAACCTAAACAAGGGTGGTGGTAGTGGGGATAATTAAGACTCTACTATAAGAAACAGGCAACTGATTGGATGGGAGTTAGAGGAATCAAGTGGGAGGAAACTTGAATGAAAGAGGTAGCTAGGTAGTACAGTAGCTAAAACACCAAACCTCCTAGAGTTGAGAGGAGCTGGTTCAAGTCTGACTTCAAACATTTTCTAGCTGTGTAGCCCTAAGCAAGTCAGTTAACCCTGATTGCCTAGCACAGTGATGGCGAACCTAGGACACATGTGCCGAAGATAGCATGCAGAGCTCTCTCTGTGGGCACATGTGCTGTCTTCCACCCCACTCCTGAGATTGTTACTATAAAAGCAGAGGGACTCTGGCAGAGCTGCTCCCCTCCTCCTCTCCACCACTCTTGACAACATTTTTTCACATCCCCCCCACCCCTCTGCCCAGCAGACCAATGGGAGCACAGGGAGTAAGGTGAGTGGCTCACAGGTGGCAGAGCAGGAGGGGAGAGGAGTGCTCAGGCCACTCCCTTCCCCTATTTGCCTGCACTGAGGCCATTCCTCGCTTCACCCATCAGCCAATGGGAGTGCTTCCTCCCTCTCCTGTCTGGAATAAGGGATGGGGGGAGCGCAGTCTCTAAAAGATTTGCCATCACTGGACTAGCCCTTGCTGCTCTTCTGTCTTACAATTGATACTAAGTTGGAAGGAAGGAAGGAAGGAAGGAAGGAAGGAAGGAAGGAAGGAAGGAAGGAAGGAAGGAAAAGAAAGAAAGAAAGAAAGAAAGAAAGAAAGAAAGAAAGAAAGAAAGAAAGAAAGAAAGAAAGAAAGAAAGAAAGAAAGAAAGAAA
>NC_058131.1:233102281-233117417 GCF_016433145.1 Gracilinanus agilis | reverse complement strand
AAGAAAGAAAGAAAGAAAGAAAGAAAGAAAGAAAGAAAGAAAGAAAGAAAGAAAGAAAGAAAGAAAGAAAGAAAGGAAGGAAGGAAGGAAGGAAGGAAGGAAGGAAGGAAGGAAGGAAGGAAGGAAGGAAGGAAGAAAGAAAAAGAAAACTTAAGAGATTGAGATCTCAGATTAAGAGGCTTTTTCTGCCCACAGGAATCTGGTATTTCTCTCTTTCCCTCTCTCTCTTCCAGCTTTCCTAATCACTGGTAAAACTAGAAGCTTGGAACTCTCATGTCAAAATGTTACTCATAACCAACATGGAGCTGGGCCTCTCATCCTGCCTTGCCTCTGGAACATATGGTGAGTGTTAATAGTTCTGTCTATCACACCAACAGCTTAGCACAGCTGGCCTGATGCTACAAGATAGAAATAAAAGGAGAAGATTGTACAAGATGTTTTCTAAGATTCTTTTGAGCTCTAGGAATCTGAAATTCTGTCAGGACCAGCCATTGCTATTTCCTAATAGAGATGAAACCTTAATGTTTTCTCCTCATTTCCACCTCTTAGAATATATAACTTCTTTAAGACTTTAAGATCTTTCCTCCTTAACCCTATCCCAGCCACTTGTGCCTTTTCCTCTATGGTCACCTATTATTCTATAGAAACTCTGCACAAACCTATCTGTATATATGCTATATCTCTCCCTTAGAATGTAAGCCCATGAGTCAGACCTAGAGATGGAAGGTCTTGGATTCAAATCTGGCCTTGGACATTTCCTAGCTGTGTGACCCTGGGCAAGTCACTTAACTCCCATTGCCTAGCCCTCATCTGCTCTCTTGCCTTGGGACTGAAACTTATTGTTGATTCTAAGGCAGAAAGTAAGGATTTTTTTTAAAAAGAAGAACAGGGAGGAAAAAGGAAAGAATTATTCTAACCATGGATGATAATTGAAAAAGTAGTTCTAGTGATGAGACAATGGTATCAAAGTCAACCAGTGGATAAACACATATTAAGTACCTAGTATGTGTCAGGCATGGGGCTAATAAGCACTGAAGATTACAAAGAAGGGCAAAAGATGATCTGGGCTCTCACAGAGCTCACCATCTAACAGGAGAGACAACATAAACAACTCTGTTCAAGCAAGCTATGGACAGAATAAACTAGCTAATCAATGGAAGGAAAATGCTAGAGTTAAAAGAAAACCCTAAATTTATAAGTGAAATTGGTTATACTAAGAAATCAGTAGTATCATACTGCATGTCAGTTGTGTGACAACCAGATTGATAGAGCATGTAGAGATGTGGCACCAAGCTGGCCACCAGATGATGAATTTTTCAGCAAGAACAACTCTGGAAAATAGTCCTTACAGCTCAGAGAGGTAGCCATCTGTGCTGGAGGGAATGCCCACAATAGCAACATTATAGTTCCTTGTAGTGTTTAAGTATCTAGGAACATGCAATTTTTAGTTTCCCTATTATCCTCAAACAGTGTGCTGAATTACACTGACAGGCACTAGAAAGGTTTCTGTGTGCCCAAGACTCAATTTTAAAATAAGATACAATGGAAAAGACATTGGCAGAGGGTCCAGGTTCAAATCCCAGCTCTGGCATATCCAATCCGTGGGACTTTGGACAAATCATTTATCCTCACTAGGACTCAGTTTCCTCAGCTATAAAATGAGGGGACTAGACCAATTAGTCTTTGAGGTCTCTTCCAGAGCTATAGAGTTATGATTCTGTGATCCTCTAACCTTGAAGGTCCCTTCTAGCACTAAACCTATGGACTTCAAAAGAAACTCTTGAAAATGATCTGAAATGTGATAGTCAACTTGTTTCACCCCTGCTCTTATGAGGTTTCTAGTTTATCCCCATTACAGATGCTTACTGTTGATGGTTTTAGATAGATGCCATTTATCAAAAGAAGAAATCTAAACTATTAACAATTATATAAAAATGCTCTAAAATCACTAATAATTAGAGAAATGCAAATTATGGCAACTTTGAGGTTTTACCTCACACTTGCAAAGATGAAAAAAGAGGAAAACTGACAAATGTTGGAGGGGCTGTGGGTACAGGCACACTAGTGCATTATTGGTGGAGCTGTGAATTGGTCCAGCCATTCCAGAAAATAGTTTGGAACTATGCTTAGAAAGTTAACAAACTATGCATCTTCTTTGACTCAGCTATACCATATTGGATCTATGGCCCAGAGACATGAAAAAGGGAAAGGATGTATGCAATCATGTAAAGAAGTCTTTTCATGGTAGTCAAAAATTGGAAATTGGAGAAGGTGGGGATGGCAGGGAAGGAGAGTTCCTCCTATTAGGAAATGATTTAACAAATTATGACATATGAACATAATGGAATATTACTATAGTGTCATGAGACATAATAAAATGGATAGTTTCAAAAGACTGGGAAAGCCATTATGAACATTTATAGAGGGAAGAGAACAGAACCATGAGAGCAATATACTGTATACATCAGAGGTGGCAAACATACCCATGCAGCTCTCAATATTCCCAAAATGTGGGACCAGATTAAAGTGCAATTGGGAAATATTTAACAAAATAAATAAAAATTCAATAAAACATAGATAACAGTACATTTTTAAACTATCAATTTGTCACCTACAGGGATCCTTATGAAAGGATCAGTGTTCTCCTCTCCCTCCCCCTGCCATTTCTATTTGAGTTTGATACCACCAATATGTATGACAGAGAAAAGCAACTTTGAAGACTTTCAAATTCCAGTGAATGTAATGATAAAGCATGAGTCCAAAAGAATAAAGATGAAACACTCCTCTCACCTCCTGACAGAGAAATGATGAATTTAATATGCAGAAAGAAGCACACTAAGCAGCTCTATATCGAAGGATCTATTTTAGGGGTTTCTTATTTTTATGTACTCAGCAGAGAAGGGGAGGTGTAGGGACATATTAATTTTTTAACAATTCTGAATTTAGTAAAACCATCAACGAAAACATCAGGTAAGCCAACACAGTGCATATAACCATAAACTCTAAATTATTTATCATTTTTAATGTGTATTGAACTTAACAAAATTACAGAAAAGAAAAGGAAAGTGACCCAAAGGCACTTTTAGCATCTCCACCTAAAACTCCACTTTATCTCCTAATCCATCCTCTCTGTATTCTTCAAGCACATCACTAAACACAAACTTCATATTCATTTGTTTTCATATTTTTTCAATTACTAGTATTGCCATAATATTGTTTTCTCCCATTTTTTTCTTGCAAATATGCAGTTTCTCAGCTATATTATGGATGGAGTGGCTTCTGAACACTGGCCTGGGGAACTTCACTGTCCTTTGAACACTGTTTCTATGGAAAAATGTGTTCTGAAGACCAAACAACCAACTTACAAACAGACTTTTGGAACACTCTAGCTGGAGACTTGGTGTACTTAACAAGTCAACATCAAAGCCAGAAGCTGTGAGTGTCCCTGGAAAGGTTACCTTCCGGGCCAAATGGAAGTCTAACAGTTCTTAGGATCATAGCTTTTAAGAAGGGACTATAGAAATAATCTATTCCAGCTTCCTTATTTTATAGAGTAGGAAACTGAAACCCAAAAGCCCAAAGCAACTTGCCCAAAGTCAATTACAAAAAATGATCATGAGCCTGGTGAGTTGAGACACGATCTATCTGCACTTTGTCTTAGAAGGTGAATTCCTTGAGCTTGGAGGAACTCTTTACCTTTCCTTATATCCAGTCATAGCATAGTGACTGACATATAGAAGCACTTAAAAAATTACTATGGGCTGTGAGGTGGTCCAGTGGATAGAGATTCATCTTCCTGAGTTCAAATCCAAACTCAGACACTTACTAACTGTGTGACCATAGACAAGTCACTTTACGCCATCTGCCTCAGTTTCCTTGTCTGTAAAATGAGCTGGAGAAGGAAATGGCAAATCATTTCAGTATCTTTGCCAAGAAAACCCCAAATGGGATCACAAAGAATCAGGCATGACTGAAACAACCAAATAACAACAACATTAAATGAATACTGACTAACTGAAGACTAACTCTAACCCCTGCCCAGAAAATTCTGCATCTATTTCCATTACTGGTTATAGGAAATAAGATATTTCACAGATCTGGCTTTACTCCAACTTGTTTTGTGTCTCTGGTAGAGTGCATACTATGAATGACTAGGATGTAATAGAGAAGGCTTATTCAGTCATCAGCCAAATAGTAGTTAATTCAATTTACATATTACATTTTTAAAAAATATCTTATTGATACCTTTTAATTTTATATCATAGCCATTTCTGGCTATTCCATCCCTATCCAACCATGCCTCCATTGGACCATACTTTGAACCATAGAAAAAAACAATAAAGCAAAACTGACCAACATAGCTACTAAATCTGACTGGATATAACATCTTATTTTTCAGTGATTTCAGTGGTTTCTGACTCTTCCCGACCCAATTTGGCATTTTCTTGGCAAAGACACTGCAATGATTTGCCATTTCATTCTCCAGCTCATTTTACAGAAAAGGAAATGGAGGCAAACAGAGTTAAGTTACTTGACATTTGAACTTGGGAAGAGGCTCTTAGTCCAGCTTTTTAACCACTGCACCACCAAGCTGCTCAGTGATGTAACGTTAAACATTTGTTATCCTCCACTTTTCTATAGAAAGGAAGGAAAAATATGGCCTCTATTTGTTCTCTGGCTGCTTTTCAGTATTCGCATTATCATAGTTACTGTGTAAATCTGTTCTCTAGTTTCTATTTATTTCACTCTGAGTCAATTCATATAATTCCTCCCAAGCTTCTCTGAATTCTCTACATTTCTTGTTTCTAATAACTTAACATCACCTTAAATTTGGGTACTTTTTGGTTTTTTCAGACATTCTCAAACCAACAGATACCCACTTTTGTTTCCAGGTTGTTATTGTTGGATAGTTTTTTGCTTTTTTGCTTTTGTTAGCACACAATAATTATTCAATAGAGATCACTGATTTCTAAAGAAGACAGTATGTCTTAAAGCAGTGGGGAGCCAAAGGGAGCTTGGTTAATTAGTACTAAAAGAATGAGAACATAGATGGGATCCCAACCTCCTTACAATAACAAATCCCAGCTTGTCTACAATAGAACCACACCACCTCATGAATCCACATCCACTTGCCCATCGTTCTCCCCATCCCATAATTGTGCAAGTTCTGAACTTCTCTCCTTCTATACCTGGAGTAGGTTCCTCAGAGTATTTATAATTGCCCTGCCACCTTCAACAAATCTGTATCCTGCCCACTAGACGACTTTGGGACTACAATAGGCACGGATCAGCTGAGCAGACTCTGGGGAGCAGAGGTCTGGGTGAGCCCCACCTCTACCTCTCTCTTGTCATTTTCAATAAGAAAGAGTGAGTCACACCAGATGACAAGGCATGTATGGGCTGTGATCTGCATTGCAGATTTCTTATTACATTATCTTTCCCTCCCAAACCTACCTCTCTTTTGAATTGCCCTATTTCTGTCAAGGGCACCTCTATCTTTCAAGTTACATAGAGTTGAACCTTGCTGTCATATTAGTTCCTCACCACCCCACATATAAATATTAAGCCAAAAGAAAAGATTGGAAGATGGAGGCAGGGGTGGATGTAGAATATGACCCTCGTTTTAAGATGTGCTGGTAAGGGGCAGCTAGGTGCCTCAGTGAATAGAGAGAGTCAGTCCTGGGTTCAATTCCGACCTCAGATACATCTAGCCATGTGACCCTGGACAAGTAACTTAACCCTCTCTTCCTACCCCTTTTACTGCTCTTCTGCCTTGGACCCAATACTCAGTATTGATTCTAAGACAGAAAGTAAGGCTTTAAAAAAAAAAGAAGTGCTAAATATTTAACAATTGGATCTTCAAAAAAATACAACACTCAACACATTTTTAAGTTGAGTCTGCATCATGAATCTCCACCACTTTCTTCAGGAGACAATCAACAAATTGTTAAATCAAGCCCCGATTTCTAGCTTTTGCCAATTTCCAAGGTGTAAATATTCACACTGAAAACTGGATCCAGCACAGACTCTCTTCCTGTGTTTAAATATTTGAAGGACTGTCAGGTGGATGAGAGATCAGACTTGTTCTGCTTGGCCTCAGATGACAGAACTAGTAGAGATGAGTAAAGTCATAGGAGAGAAGATTTCAATTCAATATAACTGCTAACATTCACATAGTGCTTTACTGTATG
This sequence comes from Gracilinanus agilis, assembly GCF_016433145.1. Taxonomy (NCBI): domain Eukaryota; kingdom Metazoa; phylum Chordata; class Mammalia; order Didelphimorphia; family Didelphidae; genus Gracilinanus; species Gracilinanus agilis. The sequence continues at coordinate 233,111,226 of NC_058131.1, read as the reverse complement.
ATTTTATTTGGGTCATATAACAATCCTTAGATATCACTACCTCCATTTTACAGCTGAATAAACTTGGACTCAGAGAAGTTTAGCTACTTGCCCAAAGTCACACAACATTTCAGTTCTTAAGGTAGGATGTGAACCCAAGTCTTCTTGACTCTGGGTCCAGCACTCTATCCAATACACCAGACTGCCTTGAGATAAAATGGACTGCCTTATAAGACAATGCGTTTCCTGACACTGGAAATGTTCAAACAGGCTGAATGACTATTTGCTTTGATTGCTGTAGAAGAGGTTTTTATATTGAGCAAGTTGGGACTCTCAGAAGACACTCTGTTACTGGGCCTCTGGCTCTGATCCCAAGAGATGATCAGATAAGGCCCAAGTCTCAGACTTGTACCCTTTGAGGCCCCAACAGAAGCCTTCTCAAAGATATATAGTACTCTTTCCCTAGTCACATTAATAGGATACTGAAGCTGAAAAAACTAAAGAGATTTTTCTAGTAGAAACAGGATCTCTCCTTCCTGGATTCTAACTCAGCCTATTGACTTAATCTCCTCTATTAATTTCACCTTCTGCCCCATATTGATTCCTGCCTATGACTTCCCTCAATCTGACCCTATTTGCCTGCTCTAAGAGATACTCCCTGCCCTTTCCCCCCAGCTATATCCTGTCCTGGCCCCTGAACCTTCCCTTGCCTGTCCTTAGATCTCAGCTTTGGATTCCTGATACCAACCTTAAGTTCACCAAACTTTGCTTAAAATAGCCAGTTGTGACACCAGTTCAGTAAACCTAACCACTGGCTGTTTTGCTAAACATTTAGATTTGCTCATTCATGGGATTATGGCAAAAGGGCTGTGGATTTGAAGTCAGAGGGCTATAGTTTGAAACCTGATCCAGTGACATATATCTGTGGGTCTTTAGGCAGATCATTTCATCTCCTAAGACCTCAGTTTCCTCATCTTTTAAGATGGAGGCCCTGGATTAGATGACCCTAAGGTTCTTTGAGCTCTAAATCGATGAGTCGGTGATATAGCTGGCAGTCCCTCTCCCATTCCCTTCTGAAAGGAAGGGAAGGGGACCAAGGACAGAACCTTTGGGAATACTTTCGGTTAGCACGATATGAATGATGATCCAGCAAAAGAGAATGACAAGGAGTGGTCAGAGAGGCAGGAAGTGAACCATGAGAAAGCAATGTCACAAAAATCCAGAATCCTGGAGAGATGATGGCAAACAGTGTCCAAAGAAGCAGATTGGTCAAGAAGGATTAGAACTAAGAAAAGGCCATTAGATTTTGCTATTAAGAGATCAGTGGTAAAAAGCAGCTGAACATTAAAATTAGGAGCTACCCAATTATACCTGGAGATTTATCTTGTTAGCAATTAGTATTTAGCTTATATTATATTATTTAATAGAAAGCTACATTTTAATAGAAACCCCCCACAATTTCCTGTTTTTTTTTTTACCTGCATTTCTGTTCATTTCATTTTTCATACCTGGCTAGAGCTGGGAACCACTCAGTAGTGATGATTCAAATTTCAATGGTAGGAGGAAATAACCAGTTTCTATAGGTCTAGCTTTGCAAACCCCAATCTAATAAGCAATAGCAAATATCCTAGTATCGATGTATATAATGTGGTTCTGCTAGACTTTAAGGTCTTTGAAAACATAGACGATCACTCTTCTTTATAACTTCGATAACATCCATGGATACAAGAGGTACCTAACACACGTTTTTTAAATGAATGAATAAATAAATGCATGAATCCCATATATATATATCCATTCATTTCCATTCTTACTACCAGCATTCTAGTTCATATCTTCATTACCTAAAACCTTAATTATTAGAATAGTTTCCTAGCAGGTTTCTCTGACTCCAGATGTTCCTTCCTTTAATCCCCCTGCGGCTACAGTAATCTTCCTTAAATTCTGATTTCATCATGTTTCTCCTTGTTGGAAACCCAACTAGAGAACCAGAATGCTACTTCAAGGCACAACCAGAGCAGGTTGCAAGCAAGGTAAGCACAATCCTGGTAATGCTTGAGTTGTGGTAGGCAACCAGTAAAGGAGTTAATAAAGATCAAATTTTTAGATTCAGGATCAGGGCAAGTGGTTGGTTTTGAGGATAATCCAAGCCTGGAGGAGAAGTGTGGAAAAGTAAAAAATAAGACATGGAATCAAAGGCCTCTCCTCACCCTCTAACTCCAGCTTCAAGCCTAGGCCCTCCAGAACCTTGGAAAGCTCTCTCTGGGAAGCCTCCAGAGTTAACCTGAGAGCTTCATCTCCAGGGCCCTAGGCTTATCCTACTAGCCTGTCCTCTCTCTAGGATTTTTGAGGGCTCTTAAAGAGATCTCATTCCTCTGTTCTAGACTTAGGTATTATTGAGCCAGAAACTGTCCTTAGCTGCCACCCTCTACACGTCTAAGAGCTTTTAGTCTCCATGTTAGAAGAGAAGATCATGCCTTCTGCTTTACCTACCAGGATAGCCTCCCTCTTCAATTCGTATTCCTCCATGGGATGGACGGACTTCAGACCACCAGCTGCTGCAGACACTGACCAGCTGTGTGACCCTGCACAAGTCATATAACCCAATTTGCCTTACTTTCCTTAGCTGGGAAACAGGCTGGAAAAGGATAGGCAAACTACTCCTGTATCTTTGCCCAGAAAACCTCAATTAGGGTCATGAAGAGTTAGACATGGCTGAAACTGATTGAACAACAAATTCAATTCCCTCCTAACTCTGAGGCTAGTCCTCAATCCATTATGCCATACACTGCCTAATTACTTATCATATCTAAAATCCCCTCCCTGAATTTTAAAGCCTTCCATAATCTGTCCTCATACTTCATTTCAATACCTTTGTTTAAATACCTTCTAACACAATCCCAGGCAATCCCAGGCATTAGGTGGAGGCAGCATTCTACATTAAAAATAGCAATAGCTCTAAAATTAAAAGTTCTGGGTTCGAACTCTATCTCAGGTGCTTGCTGTGTTAGGCAAATTATTTGGCTTCCTTGGGCTTCCAACTCATACGTAAAAGAAAGATTTTGGACTAGGGTAGCTGCAAAGGATAGAAGATTCTAGTCTTAGATCTATTCTACTATGTTCATTGTTCTCTCCACAAAAGCAAACAGGAGTTTCCATATGTCTCTGAGCCATATGTCATCACAGACCACCCGTGGCTTTGTTAATTGTCCTCTCAGGACCACCAATCCCCAATAACATATGTAAGCTATCAGGGGTGCATAATAGGATCCCATCCTTCAGGAAATATAGAATACAAAACAGCCTGATTGAAACCCTTTGATCCCCAAAGCACTTGAAAGTCACACAGTAAGAGAAGAAATGACAAGTCATCCATACAATCACACTTCAAACTCAGTCCCTAAAGAATCACGGTCTGTAAACTGGGAACTGAACGAAGGCACTCAGATATCCAGAGGTGAGGAGCAACAACAGGTAGGATTGATTTATCGACTTGTTCCTATATTCCCTGGCCTGAGGGAAATGGTGGTGGGCCCCTAATCTCGCTAAATAGGCAGAGTTACTCTGCAAGTAGACTAGATGGAAAAGAGCTATGTTGAATCTTTGGGGATCCAGGCAAGTGAAAAAGTATGGCTAATTAAAAAAATCTTTAGGCATCTGGGGTAGGATCATGGATCTAAGTTGGAAGAGATTTTAGAGGTTCTTGGTCTTTCCCCAATTTTTTGATGCTTCAGGATGGTTTTTATATCCCTCTATTTTCCCCCAACCAATTAACATGCTCCTTGAAAGATATGTCCTTTATAGAATCAATGTGGTACAACATGCTCTTTTAAAGAGCATTGGAGCTGGAAAGATCTACATGAACTGATGCAGAGTGAAATAAACAGAATCAAGAGAACATTGTACACAGTAACAGCAACACTTTATGATGATCAACTGTGAAAGTTAGCTACTCTCAGCAATGCAATGATCTGGGACAATTCTGAAGGACTTATGACAGGGAATGCTAGCCACCTCCAGAGAAAGAACTGAGTCAAATGAAGATCAAAGCATACTATCTTTCACATCAGTTTATTAGGGTTTTATTTTGAGGTTTTGGTTTTGTATGAATGCGTTTGTACAACAAAGACCAATATAGAAGTATGTTTTGTGTAATAATAAATGATCACATTGCTTACCATCTCCAAGCAAGGGAGAGAAGGGAAGGGAGAGAGTTTGGATGTTATAACTTTGGGAAATGCATGTTGAAAATTATTTTTACATGTAATTGGGATAATAAAATATCTTTGAATACTTCCTCCCCCAAAAGAGCATTGGATATGGAGTCAGGGAATCAGGTTCAAATCTACTTTCTGTCACTACTTTGTTGCTTTGGGCAAGTCAGAGCCTCTTGGTTTCTAAAATGAGGGGATTATATTATGTGGCCTCTAATGCCCTTTTAAATCTCTAAATCTATGATCCTACTGCATCAGGCCCCTTGGCCAAGGGATTAGAATCAAAGCTGGATGTATGGCTGCCTATAGGTCAGGACAAAAATCCCAATAATCTTTCACCCAAGGAACAAATGAGTTGTGAAAGGAAAAACAACATTTCTTCCCTTCATCCTAAAGAAGAGGAGGGAATTTGGAAATCTCTTGAGAGTTGAGAAGTGAGCAAGCCCTAAGGGAAAGACCTCACAACTTCAGAAGAAACATCAGGACCTCCATGATGGAGAAAGAGAGAGAACCACATGGGTATCCAGAGCAAGAGGCTGGCACCTCCCCTAACTCCAGCCTCTATGTCCAAGGACCTTCAGCCAAGACGCAGAGATAGAGTAGATTCTAATAATGAAACAGTATGATCCAGGCTGAGTGTAAGCCAGACAGAATGATGCAGAGCCACTATATAATTGTGTTTCAGCGACAAAGCTGGTGAATTTTACATTCTCATCCTCTGACTCTTCCCCACACCTTCTAATTTTCTCTCTAGGGAGAGTCAAATCTGCTTTTCCAGTCTTTGTTCATTAAGAATCTGTTTGCTTTCTGTTTTGCCACTTGCTTTAAAAGAAACATGTTTCTCTAAGACTGTGATTGTTAATTACTGTACTGATGTGTTTGTATGCCTTGGGAGGCTATAAGAATACCCCTGAGAAGTGAGGGGGAATGAGTGATGATGATGATGGAGGTGTATGTGTGTGTGTGTAAAAGAGAGACACAGAGACTCAGAGATTTTCACAACTGGAGACATTTTCAGCATGAAAACTCAGAGCTAGATAGCAAAGAGATATTATTCATTCATATTTTATAACTTCCCTCAAGCAGAAAGACCAGCATCTAGACCAAGAGAAAGCTAGACTGAGTGAGCCTATAATATGAATTGACATGGAGTGAAATAAGTAGAAACTAGAGAACAGATTTACACAATAACTATGATAATGCAAATACTGAAAAGCCGCCAGAGAACAAATAAGGGCATACTTCTCTCCTGCTGTTGCTCTCCAGCAGATTTAAGGAAATTTCGTCCTTAAAGGAGAGTATTGAAGCATGTAGCCCCATCCTCAAGAGGAGAGGCAGTATCCAAGAGAGAATATTCCTGCTCACCCTTCTTCTATCCTTGCAAACTGTTTCTACTCCACGGGTTAGATTATGACCCTACAAACAAAGAATTTTTTTAAACAGAGGGGGAAAAAAGCAGTTCAGCAAAATTCACCCACACACCAACTGAATTTGATGATATCTACAATGTAGTAGGGGTAGGTCTGATGGTTTATAAAACCAATATAATATAAAATATTATACAATATAAAACCAATATAAAAACGATGATTTGGTTAGTTCGTTATTCTAGACCAAATGCCCTTTTTTTGGGGGGGGGACATTTTATTTTCCTTGGTTGAAGGCAGAGGGCTGGACTAGATAACCTTATGAGATTCCTTTGAGCTAGAAGATCCTCTGCATTTGCAACTGACTTCCCCTCAAAATTACCTAGCATCTATTTTGTATGAATTTTATATTCCTTATAAGAATATATACACTTACATACAAATATGCATATATATGAAATATATATGTGTATATATATATATGTATATATTTAAACCTTTACCTTCTGTCTTAGAGTCAATACTGTGTATTGGCTCCAAGGCAAAAGAATGGTAAGGGTAGGCAATGGGGGTTAAGTGACTTGCCCAGGGTCACACAGCTGGGAAGTGTCTGAGGTCAAATTTGAACCTAGGACCTCCCATCTCTAGGCCTGGCTCTCAATCCACTGAGCTACCCAGCTGCCCCTGAAATATGTATATATTTATACACATATCTATGCACATTATCTCTCCCAGCTAGAGTGTAAACTCTTTGAAAGCAGGGCTTGTTTTCGGTTTGGTTTTGTCTTTATATTGCCAGCCCCTCAGTGTTTGGCACATAGTAGGAACTTAATAAATATTACACTCATTGATTTCATGCTTCTGATTCTTTGATTTTGCTGCTTAAGGGCCAGTATCTGCTGGTTTCTTTTCCATGCCTTTGGATGAGAACCCTTCAATTTGTGTAATTAGAATTTTGTACTCTAGGACTCCGTTTCCCAGATTTCCTCTTTCCTCCCCACATTACATCCTTATGTTTTGTAGGTAAGTTTGTGTAACCCCACTTCTCTTCCCCCTCCTGCTCTCTTCTCCTGCTTTCGCAGTCTGAGAAACTGCTCTTTACTCACGGTTTTTACTTTCCTCTACTTCAAGTGATTATTAATAAATCTTATAAATATAATACTTGGTGCTATTGAATATTAATTTTAATCTTACAAATTGAATCTCAGTGAACATGAGAGGAATGTGACTCTTATTGTCTATAGAGCCTGAGGGTAGGGAAAAGTAGATATTCTATACTCCCCTGACTAGATGCCCATGGCAGCTGTCTCACCCAGAGGGAATAGAAACTTGGATCCCTCAGATTTCATTTCTAGCATGAGAACTGACTCACATAAGCCTGAGCAAACCCCTTCTGTGGGCCTCATTTGCCATCTTGTTAAAAAAAAATACATGATCTTCTGCTCTTTCCCAGTGGGAAGGAGACAAGGTATACCAAATGCTTGGAATGGCTCCAAAGAATGGAGTAGGGCCCCCCCCCCAAAGCTGGTTGAACAAAAGTGGACCTCCCTCAGTAAAGCTGTCAAGTGAAGTTTGATTGACACCCTATTACTGGGCAACAGCAGCCTTCCAAGTAAATCCAAGTGGAGTTCTTGGGAGGTTAGTCATAGGATTAAGACAAACCATGGAATGTTCCAGGTGGGAAGGACATTAGAGGTCATCCGGGCCCACCCTTTCATCTTACACATGAAGAAGCTGGTGAGGCATGTGGGTAATGTGGGCAGAGCTGTGGGAAAGTTGGAGACTGCTATAGTATAGAAAAAGACCCTGTCTTCTATCTCTTCCATTTCCTTAGAATTAGGCAAAAACCTGGGTTTGGGGCATATCCAACCCATAATATGTAGAACTTTTGTTTTGGGGATTGTAACATTCAAATTGGTCAAATGGGGAAATCCTCTCCTTTTCCTTCCTGCCCATTGACCTGATTCCCATATTAGTTGTCTGAGGCCTACCACTGGAAATTTATTCATCTGATTAGGCCATCATTTCCTTACTAAGGATATTCTGTAAGTCAAAGACTGAACTGTGTTAACGAATGGGTCAATGGAATGTTTGAAAAAAGAAATTGCATATTGCCATGGCTTCCAGGGGAACTATAAAAACTCAGATCTGTAAAGCCAGATGATGGGATCAGACACAAATGTTTAAGTGCCTTACCATGTGCCAGACACTGGACTGAGATCTGAGATTACAAAGAAAGACATGTCCTGCCCTCAAGAGCTCACATTCTAAGGGAGGAGACTACATACCAAAAAACCATACACAATATATAAATAATATGAAGGGGAGGTAATTTCTGAGGGCAGGCACTTCACTGATCTATCTGAAAGGGACCCGGAACACCATCTATTGCAATCCTCTCAATTTTTAGTTAAGGAATAAGGGAAAATAGAACTCAGAGATGTTAAGTGGCCTGTCTAAGATTATAGAGATAGAAAGAAACAGGCCTGGGATTTGAACCCAGACAATCATTGATCTATGCATAGTGCTGCACCTTGAATCCAAAGATGACTTTAATTTCAAGATAACTGAAATGGATGTCCAACATGATAATGTGCAAAGCTAAAAGGAATCTTGGAGGTTATCTAGCACAACCCCTTCTTGCTGTTCTTTGAACAAGATCCTCCATCTGACTCGGGAAATTTTTACCATTGTCTCCTATGTCAGGAACTAGCTTCCTCTTCGTCTCTGCCTCTTGACTCCCCTGGTTTCCATTATTTATTTTATTTTTAAAAATCTTTTCCTTCCGTCTTAGAATCAATACCATGTATTGGTTCCAAGGCAGAAGAGTGATAAAGGCTAGGCAATGGGGATTAAGTAACTGGCCCAGAGTCACACAGATAGGAAGTGTCTGAGGCCAGATTTGAACCCAGGAACCTCCCATCTCTAGGCTTGGCAATTCAACATTCTCTGGACTGTACTGTACCACCTCTTCCCAGCAAAAAAAAAAAATCATTAAAGAGATAGCACTTGTGCCTGAGCTCAAGCACTCCCTTTACAAGAGCAGGATCCTTCCAACCCCACATATGTGCATTTGTTTGCCTGTAGACCATCTCTGCAATGCCTACAGTTTCTCAGCACCATATGGTTGGTGTATTTGTTTTACCATAAGGCAGTACTAATAGCTTCTCAACGCTGCATGGGCAGTACACTTGTTTTTACTATAAGCCCACCTTTTAGATGCCAAAAGTTTCTTAATGCTACATGGGCACTACACTTGTTGCACTCTAAGTCCATTTTTGTAGTAGTAGCTTCTTAACACCACTTAGGGGGTATTCTCTCTCTCTCTCTCTCTCTCTCTCTCTCTCTCTCTCTCTCTCTCTCCTCTCTCTCTCTCTCTCTCTCT
>NC_058131.1:233081429-233101883 GCF_016433145.1 Gracilinanus agilis | reverse complement strand
CTCTCTCTTCTCTCTCTCTCTCTATCTCTTCTCTCTCTCTCTCTCTTCTCTCTCTCTCTTCTCTCTCTCTCTCTCTTCTCTCTCTCTCTCTCTTCTCTCTCTCTCTCTCTCTCCAAATTAAAAAAAAAAGAGACCGTTTTATTGTGACATTTATGACACTGAGCTGTTATCGATAAAGATAATTCTAGGGACTCTTGGCACATGTTGCACAATATCCAGATGTATGGTGACCACTAAGGGTCATCTGATGGTTGAGAATGTTTACTAACCCTTCCTGATGCTAATGCAGTTTTGGGTAAGTCACAGACATTTCATCATTAAAGAGATGGATAGTTAACAAGTAGTTGGTTTGGGGGGCAGTTGAGTAGTTCAGTGGATAGAGAGCACAGCCCAGAGATGGGAAGTCCTAGGTTCAAATCTGGTCTCTGACATTCCTAGCTGTGTGACCCTGGGCAGGTCACTTAACTCCCAGTGCTCAGCCCTTACCACTCTTCTACCTTAGAATCAGTACTATGTGCTGATTCTAAGGTGGAAGGTAAGGGTTTGAAAAAAAAATTGTTGGTCTTAATAAGCACCATTGTAAACACTCACATTTCAGCTTCCTTCCTCCTTTCCTTTCTTTCTCTTTTCTCTTTCCTTGCTCTGTATCTCCCTCTTCCTCTTTCTTCTCCCTTCTTTTTCCTCTCCCTCTCTCTCTCTTCTTTTCTTTCCACCTTCCCACTCCAAATAAGTGTTTCAGGAACTGGTAGATGAGTTTTCTCATTACTTTTGATAGCAAAACCCAAAATAAGACAAACTGAGATAGCTTTTAACTCCCCATCTCAGTCCCTAATACAATAATTGTTCAATCCATTGCTTAAGGAGAGAGGGAGGGAAGGTGGAAAATTCTTTGACTCATATTCAAGGCCCTCTAAGATCTGGCACCACCTTACCTTTTCAGCCTTATAGCATACTCTAAGCTGCGGCCAACTTGACTACTCTCATTCCTGAAGAATGTTCTATACTTTTCACACTTTCTACCCTTCCTTACACTCCTCCCTGTGCCTAGAATAGCTTCTTTTTCCCTGTTGCACTCCTACCTGTTGCAGCTAGGTGGCCTAGTGAATGGAATGTAGGACCTGGAGCCAAAAAGACTCATCTTCCTGAGTTCGAATCCAACCTCAGACACTTACTAGCTGAATGACCCTGGGAAAGTCGCTTAACCCTATTGGCCTTAGTTTTCTCATCTATAAAATGAGCTGTAAAAAGAATTGGCAAAGCACTCTAGAATCTTTGCCAAAAGGAATCCTAATGGGGTCATGGAGAGTCATCCACAACTGAAAACAACTGAACAGCACTCTTACCAAAGCCTAGTTCACATGCCATCTCCTTCCTTCTATCAGCTTCTCTTATTTCCCAGAATAATAATAGACTGGCCCCTTGGACCTGCCATAGCACTTTGTACAATTGGTTTCCATTTGATTCAACAAGGATTTAATAAATACCTACTTACAAATACAAGATACTCTGCAAGGCACTAGGGACACAAAAGCTGCCCCCAAACACAAAAATGGAACAATCTCTGACTTCAAGGAGCTAATATTCTTTTTTTTTAAATTACTTTCTTAGGGCTAGGTCATTGGAGTTAGTTCAAAGTGACTGCCCAAGGTCATACAGCTAAGAAGTGTCTGAAATCAGATATGAACCCAGGACCTCCCATCTCCAGGTCTGGTACTCTAACCACTGAGCAACCTAACTGCCCTAAAGAACTTATATTCTAATAGAAGGAAATGACCTATAGGCAAATAAATCAATACAAAACACTTGAAAGGTAAATACAAGGAAACTAGGGGTTCACTAGAAGGGAAATAACTCTAACCACTAAGCAACCTAGCTGCCCTAGAGAATTTATATTCTAATTGAAGGAAGTGACCTATAGGCAGATGAGTCAATACAAAACACACGAAAGGTAAATACATGGAAACTAGGGGTTCACTAGGAGGGAAATAATAAACCATTGGGAAGGTCAAAAAAAGCTTCGTGTAGTCAATAGCACCCACACTGATTCTCAAAGGGAATACCTAATAATATCTAACATTTATATAAGTGCTTTAAGGTTTATAAGATGTTTTGCATCTGTTGTCTCATTTGATCCTTATAAGAACTCTGCGTTATTTTTGTTATCCCTATTTTACAAATGAGGAAACTAAGGCTGGGAGAAATTAAATGACTTGCTCAGGGTCACATAGTTAACAAATGTCAGAGGCAGATTTGAACTAATCCTGACTTCAAGAGAAGTTGGAGATGAGAAAGGATGACCTTCCATGAATTTATGCAGTATTGTCCTTTCCAGTAATTGGTGTTGGCCTCCTATCTCCTTCCTGGACAACAAGTTCAATGAGAGCAAGAGCCACATCCTATTAAACTTTGCATCTCCCACAATTCCTAGTGCAGAGTTCTTGTTGAGTGAATGAACAAGCAATGCCAATACATCACCACCCCGTGTCCTCATGCCTAGAATGGACCCCTCCGTGTCCCTCAGGCCTCTGTTCCCCTCTCCAGTGAAATGCTCTTTTATTCCAGGTTCAGTAAAGGTGAAGCCTCCTCTGATCTTTACCCTCTACCCAATATAAAATCGATCCCCCTCCTCAGATTTCTCATGGCACATTCCCCATTCCCTTGATGCCATTCAATTAACTTTAATTAGGTGCCTACTATGTGTCATACCCTGAGCTAAGTCCTGGGGAAATGCAAAAGATAGTCCCTCCTCACAGTCTAATGGGGAGGCAACATACAACTATGTACAAACAAGCCATGTAGAGAGTGAATTAAAAATGATCAACAGATTGGGAGAGGGTTCCTAGCATTAAGAAGGATTGGAAAAATTTTCTTGTAGAAGAGATTTTTTCTAGGACTTGAAGGAAGCCAGAGAACTCAGGAGAGAGAGAAGAAGTATTCCAAGCAAAGGGAATAGTTAGAGAAAATGTCCAGAGTTGGACCATTGGCCTTGACCAAGTAAGAATGAGGAGATGAGTGTCATTGTATTACAAAGGATATACATGAGAGGAGAATATAAGAATATTGGGAAGATTGTGGGGGCTTCAAATGCCAGTGCATTTTTATTGATTCCTGAAGATAATAAGGAGCCGCTGGAATTTATTGGGTTGGGAGGTGGGGACAGGTGCCATGGTCAGATCTCTTCTTTTTTTAAAAATCCTTCCATTCTGTCTTAGAATTGATAATGAGTATCTGTTCTAAGGCAGAAGAGTGGTAAGAGCTAAACAACTGAGGTTAAGTGACTTTCCCAGCTTCACACTGCTAGAAAGTATCTGAGTCCAGATTTGAACCCAGGACCTCCCATCTCTAGGTCTGGCTCTCCATCTACTGAACCACCCAGCTGCCCCTCAGATCAATTCCTTATGAAGATCACTTTGACAGCTGAATGGAAGATGGATTGGAGTGGAGAGAGACTTGGAACAAAGAAAGCAACCACAAGATATTATAATAATCTAAGAAAGGGCACCAGTACTCTAGAGCTCCAGTTTATACATGCCTGTTATGTATGCCATGACTTGTAGGCCTAGAGCTCTTCCTGAGTAAGGGTATTGCCTATGGGGCATACCAGGTGTGCTTGGGCACAGGTAAATGGTTTGGGAGTTGTCATTTAATCACATGATAAGCTCTTTTATGAATGAGAGAGTATGGTAGCTCAAAGATGACCCCTGGGCTGTCAGCTGGAGAACTGGGAGGATGGTGGTGCCCACCACAGTAATAGGAACGTTATGGAAATAAAGAGGATTTGGGGGGAAAGATAATGATGTCAATTCTGTCCATGCTTTGTTTAAAATGTCTACAGAAAATTCTGTTCAAGACGTCCAATAGGCAGCTGGAGATGGGAAAGAAGGGAGGGCTGGAGATGTAGACTTGAGAATCATCAGCACAGAGATTACAATTGAGTCCATGGGAGCCGATGAGGTCACCAAGTGAAATAGTATAGAGGGAGAAGCGAGGGTCCAAGTCAGAGCCTTGGGGGACATTCACAGTTAGTAGGAATGACCTGGATGAAGATTCCAGCAAAGGAGACTGGGAAGGAATAATTAGACAAATAGAGGACAGAGAAATGTCCTGAAAACTTAGAGAGAAGCAGATATCAAGGAGAAGAAAATGACTGACAGTGTCAAAGATTGCTGAGAGGTCAATGAGGATGAGGACTAAGAAAAAAAGCCATTCATTTTAGCAACTAAGAGATCATTAGATCATTAGAGAACAATTTCAGTGGAATGATGAGGTCAGACGCACTTTATGCTCCTCTCACACATTTTATGGTCCAGTTCCATCTATCCTATTTGCTGTTTCTCACACACAATATTTCATCTCCTATCTTGATGCCTTAGCAAAGGCTGTCCCTTTATGCCTGGAATACCCTCTCCTGTCACCTCTAACTCTTAAGACTGCCTGACTTTCTCCAAAACTTAGTTCTTTAGTTGCTTCCTAGCAGAGACTAACAAAGGAGGGGGTCACAGGAATCGACAAAACACAAATGCATCATGGACAATGGTGGAAGCTGCTCCTTGCCAGGACTGGCAACTTAGCCCACTGTCCCTGCTCTGTAATGGGTTAACCAATGCATGAACAGTCTGAAGACCCTACCTGTGGCAAGGGACAATGTGGGGGAAGCACCAATGCTCTTGAGCTCCAGTTTATAGTGGAGTCTACATATGGGGCATGCCAGATGTGCTCAGACACATTGTAATGTCTCCAGATAAATGGTTGGGGTTTGTAATTTAATCACATGATAAGGTTTTTTTTTATTTTAAAATATAATTATAGTATTTTATTTAATTTCACAATGTTTTAGAAATGTATAGAGAACTTTTGAAGCAAGTGTTCCTACCACAATAACACCGATCTTCCCCTTTGCCTCTGACTACTTTTCTAGAAAATTCTTTAACCTATATAAATGGCCAAGTCTACTAGCATGCTTAGCAGAGAATAATGTTTACAATCTTTGCAGCATGTACTCTACTGAAATACATAATAAGCTCATGGCATTATGTGTTTTTTATCTGTGTGATATCACCACTTAATTTTAAAATGTGGATCACTTTTTGTTAAGATTAAAAAAAACACAACAGATAAACTGAATTATAATGAATGTGCTGACAGTGGTATGAATACTTTGGACTCCCTTGATTAAGAATGTACACAAAGATAATGCTGCTACCAGTTCCAGTGTATGTGATAAACTGATTAATGACCAACAAAAAAGACTTTGTCTCAATTCAACTTCTTGTAGCCTGTTCAAAGAAACAAGGGAAACACACATTTATCAAATGCCTAACCATGTGCCAAGCACTTCACACTTTACACACTTCACAATTATCTCATTTGATCCTCACAACATCCCTGGGAAGCAGTAGATGCTCGTACTGCCACTGGTCACACAGCTAGTAAAGTGTCTGAAGTCTGATTTGAATTCAAGTCTTCCCAACTACTCCTAGTATTCTGTCTACTGTGTCTCCTAGTTGTTAAAAGCCATCAAATATTCTATCTGATTCTCCAGTCTGTGATATTCTTAAAAAATATATTGGAATGCCTTTCCCCATGATCTAGAAGTCTTCATCATCTTAGGTCAAGCAGATTTCCCAGGAGTAAAATTTAAAAATAAAAATTTTCAGTCTGTTTGATATGAAAAGTATAGCTACTTAGGGACAACTAGATGGCTCAGTGAATAGAGAGCTATGTCTAGAATCAGGAGGTCCTCCGTTCATATCTGACCTCAGATACTTCCTAGCTGTGTGACCCTGAGCAAGTCACTTAACTAACCCCAAATGCCTACTCTTCACCACTCTTCTGCCTTGGAACTGTAAAATTTAAATGAATATCCAGTAACTTCAAATATTATCTTTTAAAAAGTTTATTAATAATCACTTGAAGTAGAAAAAAATATAACTAAAAGAAATAGAAGTTCAAACCTAATTATCTAACAAAAAAATAGAGCCACATGTATAGCTTCTCCTGCCTGGCAATAAAGCCTGCTTTCCCAGCGTGATTAGGGAAGAAGAGAGAGAGGGGTGAGGTCACACACAAACTTTATCTGCAAAACATAAGGACGTAACATGAGAATGAAAGTGGGATGCTGGGATTTAGAGTCCTGGGGAGCAGATTCTAATTATACAAAACCAATACATAGTATTGATTCTGAAACAGAGGGTAGGGGTGTTTTTAAAGTATAAATAGTTATAATAATAATAACTAGAATTCATATAGTACTTTAGTTAATAATGCGCTTTACATATGTGATATAATTTAATCCTCACAACCAACTCAGTGATATAGGTACTATTTTTTAAAAATATGGAAACGCTTCATGAATCTGTCATCTTTGCATAGAAGCTATGCTAATATTGTCTGTATATTCCAGTTTTTGTGTATGTACTGCCAAAGCGGGCACCACGGATACTATTATTATCCTCATTTTGCAAGAAAACTGAGACTAAAAGAAAGTGTCTTGCTTGATCTCCCATAGCTAGTAAGTGTTTGAGGCCAGATTCGATTTTAAGGATCCTGCATAGGATTCAGGATTTGGCTTTACTGATGTTTCTACCGTTCTAGAATAGAGCTAATGAACATTTTAAAAACCAGCAATTGTCAAACTCTCCTGGGTTGATCTGTTGCTCTTGGTCAAGTTTTAATGGAGGGAAACCTATTATTGTATTGCTATGTGAGTACAAGCTAGAATATCTGTCTAATGAAGGATAAGCATATTACTATAACTAAAATGTAATGGAATAGCTGCTAGACAATTTTCTCTGGTTAAAAAAAAAACTAATGTTTTTCTATCTACATCTAAGATGATAGCTTTCTTTCAATATAAGCTGATAAGGATCTTTAGATAATAGATCTAATGAAACTGCAAACCAGAAAAGTGTATGTCTAAATCTTGACAATGTGCTTCAAAAATAGGATCCCATGGAAGCAGCTAGGTAGCTCAGTGGATTAAGAGCCAGGCCTAGAGATGGGAGGTCCTGGATTCAAATCTGGCCTCAGACACTTCCTAGCTGTGTGACCCTGGGCAAGTCACCTCACCCCCATTGCCTATCCCTTACCGCTCTTCTGTCTTGGAACTAATATATAGTATTGATTCTAAGGCTGAATGTAAGGGTTTAAAAAAATAGTATCCCATAATGGCAAAATGGGTGCAACAAACTTCAGAAAGACACCTGAGCAATCAGCTTCAAAGTGATTTAATTGCAATTTTGCATAATGCTATGCCTCAGAAAATAGTGTCTTTTCTCAATGGAAAAATGTTCTCAATAACTTCTGACACTACTGACTGGGAATACCATACATAAACAAATGTCCATTGTGATGCCACATTTTGATAATGATAACTGTTTGATAATGTGTCCATTCATATACTATTGGCACCTGGCGTTCAATCAATTTCTCATCACTTAAACATTGCCCATGATATTCTTACAATTGACTGGTTATAGGGGCAGCTAGGTGGCTCAACAGATGAGAGAGCCAGGCCTAGAGACTAGAGTTTCTGGATTCAAATCTGGCCTCAGACACTTCTTAGCTGTGTGTCCCTGGGCAAGTGACTTCAGTCCTAATGACCAAGCCCTTAGCATTCTTCTGCTTTGGAAATGATATGTAATAAGACAGAAAGTAAGCGTTTAAAAAAGATTTGAGTCCTCATCAATGACAACTGCCTATTTTGATGGTTCCTCTACTATATCTGAAAGTACTAGAAGAGTGCAAATTAAATGGAATGAAAGGAAAAGTGAACTGTATAGTAGTACAATGCTGGAGTGCACACTGAACTTTGTCCTAATATATGCATTCACTTCAAGTAAACAAATTAGAAATGCCTTTCTTTGTTCATTCATTGATCCATTTTTTATTGGGGTATTATTATTCTGGCTCTTTATGCCTTCATAGGACAGACTTCTGAATGACAGAGAAAAAGAAAGATCTCATAAGAAGTGTTATTCATCCTTCATTTTGCAGAGGACCAGTGATGTCATGGGGTGATGTCTTGACTTGTGCATGAATTGGATTTAAGTGAGATGGAATTGCACTGACAGCCTCACTCTCTCTTGCAGTCATCCAAGTCCAGTGGCAAGACAAAAGGCACGATGATGTCGTGGTGGGGATTTCTTGGTGTCTTCTATGTCTGACCAAGCTCTAAGCTCCGCGGCACATGCTTCAGCTGCATCCATGGCTATAAGAACAAATTTTTCTCAACCACCCATTTGGCACAGAAAAGTCTTCACATGCTTGGGACAGACATTCCCTTAAAGTCACTTAAGATGGGTTTGAGACCTGTCAGTTACCCTCAACCTGGTTTTGTCCATTTAGCCAGACAGTTTTATTGAGGAATAGCTGCCAGGCATGCTACAGCCTCTCAGAGCCACAGGTGAGAGTTGGGTGAAAAGTGGATACCAAAGGTGGACGAGCAGCCCTAAAAAGAGTATGGCAAGCCCTCACTCCAGAGGGCTCTCTGACCACCCCATAGACCCCTCACAAGAAGCAGGATCCCAGCTGAAGACTTGGAAGCCCCTGTCAAACACAAGGTAAACATTCAGAAAAGAAACAGTGACTTGCGGTTAAACAAAACTATTCCATCATTTTATAAGCTTTACAAGAGATTCAGGAAACAGTGTTCCTTGCTGACCCTAAAATAAAATCCAAGGGCTGAAGCCAGGTTCTAAATTCATTTAAGTTCATGTTTACTCTTCAAGTGGTGTATCCTGTTCTCCAGATGACAGGAAAAAGGAGTAAGATTCTCAAAGCTCCAGATCTCTACTTAGTTGCTTCA
This sequence comes from Gracilinanus agilis, assembly GCF_016433145.1. Taxonomy (NCBI): domain Eukaryota; kingdom Metazoa; phylum Chordata; class Mammalia; order Didelphimorphia; family Didelphidae; genus Gracilinanus; species Gracilinanus agilis. The sequence continues at coordinate 233,093,077 of NC_058131.1, read as the reverse complement.
ACAACAGGAGCAGAAAACTTTGTGTTACTTTTTGGCTGCAGCGAAAAGCCATCTTAGAATAATGTTTCTTTTAATTTTAAATGACAATATCAAAATGTATATAGAGAAAGATATCTTGATTCCTCCAGATAAAAAGGAAAAAAAGTCACCTGGTGATAATGAAACATTTGGATCACAGGATCCCTTCATTGCAAAGAAAGGAGACGGGGGCATCTGGGTGGCTCAGTGGATTGAGAGTCAGGCCTGGAGATGGGAGGGCTTGGGTTCAAATCTGGTATTAGACACTTTCTAGCTGTGTGACCCTAAGCAAGTCACTGTCACTGAACCCTAATTGTCTACCCTTACCACTCTTCTGCCTTGGAATGATTATTCAGTATTAATTTTAAGACAGAAGGTCAGGGTTTAAAATATATAAATAATCAATAATATATAAACATACTGAAATTATTTATTTAATAATAAATTTAAATTAATAGAAATTAATAATTAATACTTTTAATTAATTTAATTAATAAATTTAAATTAATAGAAAATAGATAATAGATGAATTTTAAGGTATGAAAATAAATAAAATATATTAAAATTATATATAAAAGATATAAATTAGGGGCAGCTAGGTGGTTTAGTAGATAGAGAAATGAGGTCATTCAGCCTTTGCTTATCCCAGTTTCCTCATCTGTAAAATGAAGATAGTAAGAGCACTTAGCAGGGCACCTAGGCTCAGTGGATAGAGATCCAGGTCTGGAGAGGGGAAGTCCTAGACACTGACAAGGATAATAGGGTTGAAAGTGTGCCCTGAAGGTGTTGGAGGTGAAATATGTGTTCTTCTGTTTTACATTTCTTATAAGTAAATATCCCAAGGGGCAGTTGGGTGGCTTAGCAGATAGAGAATCAAGCCCAGATATAGGAGGTCCTGGGTTCAAATCTAGCCTCAGACACTTCCTAGCTGTCACTTAACCCCCATTGCCTAGCCCTTCACCGCTATTCTGACTTGGAACCAATACACAGCATGAATTCTAAGAGGGAAGGGAAGGGTTAAAAAGAAAAACAGAAAAGCATTTTTTTTATTTTATTTTATCCACTCCTGGACTGGCATTGACCAACAATTTAAACAAGAGACATAAAACTGGGGCTTCGGCTGGAGAACTGCTGAACTTAGACATTGGCAAGGATAATGAAGATCACTGCCAAGAAATTTATATTGTCCTTTGAGAAACTGGAAGCTGAAATCGGATGGGCTCCTGAAGGTAGCTCTACCCACCCCACCAGACAGTGACACAATCGGCTAAAGGAGTTAACTGGTCTTCCATTTTCCAGGGCTTTGTAGTCTTCCAACTCTTATGAACAGAAGTGGCACAATGGATATAGCACTGGACCTGAGTTCAAATCTAGCTTCAGACACTAACAAGCTTATGTCCCTGAGTAATTCACTTAAGCTCTCTTTGCCTCAGTCTCCCTAACTATAAAATGGGAATAATAATGTCACTAATCTCCCAGAGTAGTTATGAGGATCAAATGAGATCATAATTGCAAGGGGCTTAGTGCTTAGACTACAGTAGATGCTATATAAATGCTTATTCTCCTTCCCTTCCCCCAGATACAAACAGTTGATGTGGGATAGATTTGTCAAAAGTAGCCTATGTGGGGACAGCTGGGCAGCTCAGTGGATTGAAAGCCAGGCCCAGAGATGGAAGGTCCTGGGTTCAAATCTGACCTCAGATACTTCCTAGCTGTGTTACCCTGGGCAACTCACCTCACACCCATTGCCTATCCTTTAACCTCTTCTGCCTTGGAACCAATATATAGTATTGATCCTTTTTTTTTTTTTTTTTTTTTTTTTTTTTAATTTTAAACCCTTAACTTCTGTGTGTTGACTTATAGGTGGAAGATTGGTAAGGGTAGGCAATGGGGGTCAAGTGACTTGCCCAGGGTCACACAGCTGGGAAGTGTCTGAGGCCGAATTTGAACCTAGGACCTCCTGTCTCTAGGCCTGGCTCTCAATCCACTGAGCTACCCAGCTGCCCCCTATAGTATTGATTCTAAGACAGAAGGTAAGGGTTTTTTTGTTTGTTTGTTTTTTAAAAGTAGCATATGTAAGAAACAAAAGAAACAAAATGTCCCCAAGGCATTTCGACTCATTCATGATTCTCTTTGGCAGTTCATTACAATGATTCCTGGACTCCAGACACAGAAAGACCTAAGGTCTGATCCTGCTCCAGAGGCATGTGTGACTCTGGATAAGTCATTATACTTCTTGGGTCTCAATTCTTCAACTATAAAACGTAGTTGGATTCAATGACCTCTACGCTTTGTCCCATCTCCAGATCTTAGCGTTAATTGCATCTTTGTAAATGCATGGTTAACACTACAGCAAAAAAAAAAAATTGATATTTTTTCTCTCATTTTCAAGTTAGTGTTTTTTAAATTAATCAATAAGCATTTATCATGAAGTGCTTACAATGTGCACATTCTCAGCATTTGCTAAGAATGGCAAAGATATGGTCACTGCCCTCGAGGAGCCAATATTCTACTGGGAAAGATGATATGTAGCTGAGTACCAGGGTAAATGCAGAGGAAACAGGACTTACAGAAAGGTTCCGAGCAGTGTGTTTGGGGAGACATGGGAGGAAGAAGACACAAGGAGAGGCTTGCTGCAGAAGGAAGGATTTGAGCCAAGTCAGGAAGGAGGAGGGAGGACATTCCAGGCTTGGGGTAGAAGAGGCAAGTAGACGAATATATTTCTATTGGGGGGGGGATATGTAAGCAGACTGAAAATGTGAGGCGAGGCCGGGCTATTATGGACTTGAAAGGTCAAACAGGATTTTATGTTTGATCCTGGAGGTCATAAGGAGCTACTGGAGTTCCCTAAGTAGAAGAGTGACACGGTCAGATGTGTATTTGGCAGAATATTTGGCAGCTGAGTATAGGATAGAATGGGCAGCTGGGTGGTACAGTGGACTCCTCTTCTTCAGTTCAAATCCAGCCTCAGACTCTTACTAGCTATGTGACCTTGGGTAAGGCACTAAACTCCATTTGCCTCAGTTTCTTCATCTATAAAATGAGATAGGGAAGGAAATGGAAAACCAGTCCAAAATGTTTGCCAAGAAACCCCCAAATGGGTTTGGGAAGAGTTGGACATGACTGAAATGACTGGACAACATAGTATGGAATGGAATGAGGAGTCACTTAAAACAGGAAGACCAACCAGAAGACTACTGCAAAGAGAACATCAAAGTGGTGGCCAGAAGAGATATAAAGATAGAAATGACAAAAATTTGGCAAAAAATTAGCCATATGGAATGAGTACCAGAGAGGAGTCCAGGATGATGCAAAGCAAATTATTAATTTTAAAAATATGCTTAGTTGGGGGCAGCTGGGTAGCTCAGTGGATTGAGAGCCAGGCCTAGAGACGGGAGGTCCTAGGTTCAAACCCGGCCTCAGACACTTCCCAGCTGTGTGACCCTGGGCAAGTCATTTGACAACCATTGCCCACCCTTACCACTCTTCCATCTAGGAGCCAATACACAGAAGTTAAGGGTTTTAAAAAATATGCTTAGTTAAGTTTTAGCTTCCTTGATTTAGTGGAAAAAAATGTTCTTTATGGTTGAGCATTTAACAAAATTTTGTTTTTAAACAGCTAGGTGGCTCAGTGGATAGTGAGCCAGACCTGAAGTCAGAAGGACCTGGATTCAAATGTGGCCTCAGAAACTTCCTAGGTGTGTGGCTCTGGGAATGTCACCGCCACTGCCCAACCATCCATGGAGGGATGGAGGGGTGGAGGTACAGAGAGAAATTCTGTAAGATTAGGTCCCAAATTTCAATCCATTCTGAGTCCCAGTAAGTCTGGAAGTTACTTTCTGTGAGGTCAGTTCTCATACTCTCTCCTCCACCTCTGTCCTCTATTGTTAAGATCAACAATTCCTTTCTCTCAGACAGCTATCTCATTAGTTCCTAGAAATTACACCTATACAATTAAGTCATTGGTATAAGATATGGGATCCTGTCAGCCTCATATTGATTTAGAAAATCACAAATTAACATTATTTAAGTGGTACTGTATTTTTATTTATTTTGTGAAATACTTCCTCATCATGTTGGGTTTTTTTTGCTTTTATGTTGTTGTTTTTTTTTTTAAGATAAGTTTTTATTGGTCTCTTCTGTTTCTTATATCATCATAGTTAACCCAAGTAGCTCTCCTGCTCCCCCTCTCAGAGAGCCACCTTCTATAACAAATAGTACTTTTTTTTAGAGGGGAAAAAACCAACACAGCTGATCAATACATTTAAAAAATTGGAGATGTGCAATGTATAATACTTGTGGAACTCACACCTCTACAATGTTCTGGGTTGGAAGGGTCCTTTCTTAACTCCCAATTACATTTTTAAAAATCCGTTCCTTCTGTCTTATTATCAATTCTAAGACAGAAAACTGTCAAGGGCTAGGCAATAGGGGTTAAATGACTTGTCCAGGATCCCATAGTTAAGAAGTGTTTGAAGCCAAATATATTTTAATCTGATTCAGAATCCCTCGGGAGTTTTTCAGGTGATGAGTTGGACATGTCTGCTTTAAGCCATGATCCTTGGGTCAGGAATAAGCTTTTGACATCCTTTTTAACTCTGATATTCCATGTACTACTATTTGTTAAGTTTCTTTATATATGCTCAGGAATGTGACAGTTGCTATGGAACCTAATAGCAGCACATGGCACATATACAAAGATTGGCCATGTACTAGATCATAAAAACATTACAAACAAATATAGGAAAACGGAATTAATAAATGCAATTTTTCAGATCATAATACAATAAAAATCATAATCAATAAGGGCTTGTGGAAAGGCAAATTAAAATTAATTGGAAACTAAATAATCTAATTCTTCAAAACTGGTTGGTGAAAGAACAAATCAAAGAAACAATTACTGATTTCATTGAAAAGAATGACAATGAGGAAACAACTTATCAATGGAATGCAGCCAAAGCAGTACTCCAGGGAAAATTTATATCCGAGTGCACATATCAACAAATTAGAGAGGGAAGAGGCCAATGAATTGGGCGTGCAACTTTAAAAAATAGTAAGAAAACAAATTTTAAATCTCCAAAATTAAAACTAAAATGGAAATCATAAAAATCAAAGGAGAAATTAATAAAAGTGAAAGCAAAAAAAATCTAGTGAACTAATAAATAAGACTAGGAGATGGTACTTTGAAAAATTAGATAAAATACTGGTTAATCTAATAAAAAAGAAAGAAGAAAATTAAATTAACAATATCAAAGATGAATAGGGCAACCTCACCTGTAATGAAGAGAAAATTAAGGTAATTATTAAGAACTATTTTGCCCAACTATTTGGCAATAAATATGACAATCTAGGTGAAATGGGTATTTACACAAACATAAATTGCCTAGATTAACAAAAGAAGAAATACAGTACTTAAACAATCCCATCTCAGAAAAAGAAATTGAACAAGCCATCAAGGAACTCCCTAAGAAAAAATCCCCAGGGCTAGATAGATTCACAAGTGAATTCTATCAAACATTTAAAGAACAACTAATCCCTATACTATACAAACTATTTAACAAAATAAGCAAAGAAGGAGTTTTGCCAAATTCCTTTTATGACACAAATATGGTACTGATTCCAAAGCCAGGCAGACCAAAAACAGAGAAAGAAAACTACAGACCAATCTCCTTAATGAACATCGATGCAAAAAATCTTAAATAGAATACTAGCAAAAAGACTCCGGCTAGTTATCATGAGGATTATTTACTATGATCAGGTGGGATTTATACCAGGAATGAAAGGATGGTTTAATATGAGGAAAACTATCCCCATAATTGACCATATCAACAACTAAACCAAGAGAAATCACATGATTATCTTAATAGATGCAGAAAAAGCCTTTGAAAAAATGTAACATTCATTCCTATTGAAAACACTAGAATGCATAGGAATAGGTGGACCTTTCCTAAAAATAATAAACAGTGTATATTTAAAACTATCAGCACGCATCCTCTGCAATGGGAATAAGTTATAAGCATTCCCAATAAGATCAGGAGTGAAGCAAGGATGCCCATTATCACCTCTGTTATTTAACATTGTACTAGAAATGCTAGTAGTAGCAATTAGAGAAGAAAAAGAAATTGAAGGGATTAAAGAAGACAATGAGGAGACTAAACTATCACTCTTTGCAGATGATATGATGGTCTACTTAAAGAATCCCAGAGAATCAACTTAAAAACTAATGGAAATAATCAACAACTTTAGATTGCAGGATACAAAATAAACTCACATAAATCATCAACATTTCTATATATTTCCAACACATCCCAGTAGCAAGAGTTAGAAAGAGAAATTCCATTTAAAATCACCCTAAACAAAATAAAATACTTAGGAATCTATTTACTAAGACAAACACAGGAATTATATGAACACAACTACAAAACACTTTCCACACAATTAAAACTAGATCTAAATAATTGGAAAAACATTAATTGTTCATGGGTAGGACAAGCTAATATAATAAAAAGGATAATCCTATCCAAATTAATTTACTTAGTGTCATACCTATCAAACTACCAAGAAACTTTTTTACCGAATTAGAAAATAACAAATAACAAAGTTCATTTGGAAGGACAAAAGATCAAAAATATCAAGGGAACTGATGAAAAAAAAATGTGAAGGAGGGGGTCCTAGCAGTAGTAGATTTTAAACTATACTATAAAGCAGTGGTCATCAAAACAATATGGTACTGGCTAGGAGACAGAAGGGTGGATCAGTGGAATAGACTCGGGATAAATGTCCTCAGCAAGATAGAGTACAATAAACCCAAATATCCCAGCTTTTGGGACAAAAATCCACTATTTGAAAAGAACTGCTGGGAAAATTGGAAAACAGTATGGGAGAGATTGGGTCTAAATCAACATCTCACACCATCCAAGATAAACTTAGAATGGGTAAATGACTTAAATATAAAGAAGGAAACTATAAGTAAATTAAGTGAGCACAGAATAGTTTACCTGTCAGATCTATGGGAAAGGAAAGAATTTAAGACCAAGAAAGAGATAATATTACAAAATGTAAAATGAATAATTTTGATTACATTAAGAATAATACTAAAGAACAGGAATAGCATTTGCAGTCTGAGGTAATCAAAGACAGCCTTCTTGAGATGGCATTTTGTTTTTTGAAGGATATGTTTTACAAAGGTAGAAGGGAGGAAGTTTTCCATACATGGAGCATGGCTTGAACCAAGGCTCATACAGAATGAAAACTAGAAAATAAATAAATTTTAACTCAGTAAACTTTGCCTGCTCCTGTAACTTACCCTAAGTTTAACCAATCACTTAGCCTTTTTAGGCCTCAATTTCCTCATATGTAAACAGAAACAACTTCATGAGATTCTTGTGAAGCTCAAAAGAAAGAATATATGTACAATACAATATAAACCTATCAAAATATTGGTTATTTTTGTATTCACAATTAAATTGGGCTCAGTTCCCAAGAAGTTAGAAATTTATTGGACCATAGATATATCCACAATATTGTAAATGATTATCTATTTAACTGTGCTAACCTGACCCCATGAGGCTCTTCCCTTTGTTCCAGGACAATAAACATATGAGAAAGGAAATAGGAAAACTTGGTAAGTAATCAGTTGAGCATTTTATAATATATGAAAATGATAAAATCTCTGTTTCTTGGCACTATAAAACTACTATATACTATTATAAAAATAATAGTTTTATAGCTAGGGCTAATGTTATTAGGAGTGATGCTCATTGATTAGAGATTTGGGATAGGGTTTATTGATTAGTTATAGATGCATTATAGATTATAGAAAATATAATGATTATAGATGCTGTGGCTTGAATTAAGAAGTATTTGATTGCGGACTGTTTTACGTGTGTGGTATGGATAATTATTGGAATGATGGCTAGTGTGTTAATTTCCAAGACTATCCAGATGGTTAGTCAATGGTTACTAATCAGTGTGATTGATGTGCCTATGAACAAACTAAGTGAGCTAATTATTAGTACGTATGGAGACATTAATATGGGAAGGATGTAAACCAACATTTTCGGGGTATAGGCCCAATAGCTTATTTAGCTGACCTTACAAGAATGTGGTATAAAGGAAACACAGAGAATTTTGAGTTCTTAGATGTAGCTTCAAGTCCTATTGTTCTAGAAATAAAGGTATTTAAACCCCTATAATTTATCCTATCAAGACAATTCTTTTGTCAGACATATTTCTTATATTTGGGGGAGGGGGCTTGATATTACAACTGGAATAGAAATAAATCATAAACAGAGTGCTAGAGTAATTGGTAGAAGTTTTTTCATAATAAGTATATTAGTTGATCATATCAGAATCATGGATATGATGCTCAGATTCATAAGAAAGATACTATTTGGAGTATTATTTTCATTATAAAGGTTGTTGTATTAAGGTAAGTAAGGTTATAGTTGAGGGATGAACCTAAAAAGAGAATAGTTATGACATGTGATGTTATTAGTGTATTCTGCTAGAAAAAATATGGGGAATGGTCCTGCAGCATATTCTACACTGAAGCCTGAAACGAGTTCAGATTCTCCTTCTGTTAGATCAAATGGAACTCTATTTCAGCTAATGTGGAAATATATCATATTATGGCTAGTGGTCATGTTGAGTTAATTAATCATATGTTTTCTTGGGTAATTGTTATTTTTTAGGATGAAAGAGCCATTAATAAGTAGGATGGAAAGTAAAATAATAGCTAGTGCTACATCATATGAAATTGTTTGAGCAACTGCTTGTAGGGATCCAATTAGGGCGTATTTGGAATTTGACGCTCATCCTGATCATAACATTGAGTAAACAGGCAGTCCAGATAGGGCCAAATTAAATAAGAGTCCAAGGTTGAGATCAATTAGGATATGGAGTATGGGTAGTAGGGTTCAAATGGTTAGGGTGAGGGTAAGGGCTAAAATTGGTGCAATAATGAATATTGAGATTGATGATGTGAAAGGGCATAGTTTTATGCTATATTATCATTATAGTATACTATAGTTAAATAGGGAAGAATTTTCAAGGGGTAATTCCCCAAGTTAATGTAAGTAGGATTGGCTTACAGACTCAATCCTTATTTTTCCCATTAGTAAAAAGTTTGGATAAGTATCAGCTTCCTCTATTGCCTTCACAGTTGAGCCTCTCCATTGTCAGAGAATGGAGGACATACTGCAGGTGAAGCTATTTTTCTTTGTGGCCTTTCTTTCCATTCTTATTGCTGCAGAGAGCCTTTATGATATTTAGTTGACAATATTCTTGTGGACAGGGCCTCTTGTCTATTATTTCCTTTCTGTGACTCAGGTCTAACATATTAAGCTCTAAATAAGACCTGCCTTAGTAGAACATATGTTCCTTGCTTTAATTTTGGTGTTGTTATAATAGGCACATAATCGATGATTTTTTGAGTTAATCTGGCTAATTGAATAATATGTCTTATCATCCTATATTGGTAAGTAAAACAACTGGTTGCAAAACTCTGAAAAGTTTAGTGCTATCCATGGTATCCCTGCTAAGAGATTCAGCATAGTACCCTTGCTAAGTGAACCCTGTTGAATTTTCCCCAAGAGCTGATAATAGGGGGAATTGAATTTTTTTTTCCATTTTCATATAATAGTTTTCTAGCTCTCACATGTAGATAGTTCAGGTTATAACAAAATCAAAAGAAGTTTAATTCTTCTAAACAGCCAGGTCAGTGCTATTGGAGCCTTGGAGCCTTACTTGTGCCTCAGAATTCCTCTGTCATGTCTCTTCTTTTTTAGGCATTAAGAAAGTATATTTGCTTTTCTGAGAGGAGGATTCTGTTAATAATTTCCCTCCTGGTGAAAATGACACAACCAGGTATGAATTTGGTCACGTTTCTGACAGTGGAGCAAATCTGGACTATCTTGGGATCCTTACAAATTGAGAAGTTCACTGTGGATAATGCAGATACACCTTGTCCTGTGTATTTCCAAAAGTGACTATTGCTAAATCCTGGGCAGAACCCTCAGTTTGTTAGTCTAATAAAGATAGAAGCAAGATTTGGTATGTTGTTAATACTAATACTGTATCCGTTTCCTAAACGATATGAATATCTAAGGGAGGATTTCTTCTTTTCATTTTTTTTTTGTTTCCTGAACTTGATAGTAACAAACTTGAACATTTCTGTTCAGAAAGAATAATAGAACAATACATAAAACAGCATACAATTTTTAAAAGTACATAATAAATTCATTGTTAGTTCCAAAACTGTCCTGATTATCAGTGACTGGTTTTAAAAAAAAATCCAAATACTCTTTCCTCTCCTCTCCTCTCCTCTCCTCTCCTTTTCCAATTCTCCTCTCTTCTCACCTTTCTTCTCTCCTCTCCTTCCCTCCTCCCCTTTTCTTCTTTCATTCTGTACCACTAATTCAATACCAGTCAATCCAGATGAGAAACTCATACTTCATCATCTATCTTATGAAGTTATGGATTGTTATTGCAATTGTTCAAAATTTTTAGAACTCATGAAATTATTTTTTTATGTTACAGCCATTTTACAAGTTGTCATTTTATTTCTAATTCCAGTGGGTATGAGTTCAGAGAGGACTTTCCATGTATTTTTTTTAATATTTTTCCATGTATTTTTGAATCTATTTCTTTCATCATTCTTACAGCATAGTAATAATCCATTGCCTTCATATATGGTTAAGTTGTTGCCCAATCGATGATCACCTCCTTCATTTACAAATCTTTTCTATAAGAAAGAGTTCTGTCCCAAATGCTTTTGTAAATGTGGGTTGTTTCCCTCTTTCTTTTTCCCCTTTTAAAATTTCTTTGGGGTGTCTGCCTAGTGGCAGTGTTGCTAGGTTAATTGGTATACACAGTATAGTAACTTTTGCACATAGTTCTAAGCTGCATTTCAGGACGATATTACTAATTCATAGCTCCATCAACTAGTATGGCTTTCCTCTTATTGTACCTCCAACTCTTGTCATTTTCTTTTTTCACCATCTTTGTCATTATGGTGAAGGTGAGAAAATTAGAAATGTTTCAATGTACGTTTTTCTTATCATCAGTGATTTAGAACCTTTTCTTAATATGATATTTTTAGCTTGCCTTCCTTCTTTTGTTCTCTTGTTCATTTCCTTTGACAATTTATCTATTAAGGAAGTTCCGTGTTTCTCTAAACTTGAATCAGTTCTATATACAGATTGGTTAGTAGACTTTTATCAGAGAAGTTGTAAAAATTATTTTTTCTTAGAGGTTTCTCTATTTGAATTGGTTTTGGTTGTATCATAGCTTTTCAATTTTCTGTAATTAAAATAATCTATCTGTTTTCTCATGAACACTACTAGTTTGTTAAAGAACTCACCCCTTATCAGTTGGCATGGAATGCACTCCCTTCTCTTTTATTTATTATGTGATCTTTTTGTATATTGGTCACATCCATTTTGGAATTTATATGGTGTGAAATGTTCATCTAAACCTAATTTTGTGCTATACTACTTTTTATATTTCCAAGGTGGTTCTTCCTTCCTTCCTTTCCTCCTTTCTTTCCTTCTTTCTTTCTTTCTTTCTTTCTTTCTCTCTCTCTCTCTCTCTCTTTCTCTCTTTCTCTCTCTCTTTCTCTCTTTCTTTCT
>NC_058131.1:233047679-233081124 GCF_016433145.1 Gracilinanus agilis | reverse complement strand
TTTCTTTCTTTCTTTCTTTCTTTCTTTCTTTCTTTCTTTCTTTCTTTCTTTCTTTCTTTCTTTCCCTTTCATTCTCCCTCCCTCCTGCCCGCCCACCCTCTCTTCCTTCCTTCTATCCCACCCTCTCTTCCTTCCTTCTATAAGTTTTCATTGATGTCATATTTTTCTAACATCATCATAGTTATTCCAATTATCCTCTTATCCCCTCCCTGAGAGCCATCCCATAGAACAAATACTATTTTTAGAGGAAAAAAGATAAGCAAATTGGTTGCTAAATCAAGAAAATCCCCAAACATGATCAATATATAACACCTGTGAACCTCCCACTTCTACCAAGGGCTGGGGATATCCTCTCTTTTATCTTTATTCAAGTTCTACTTGATCTTTTTTTTCCAGACTCTTTCCTTCTGTTTTGGAATTAATATCAGTTCCAGGTGAGGTAAAGGCTAGGCAATTGGGGTTAAGTGACATAGATAGAAAGTGTCTGAGGTCAGATTTTAATCTAGGGCCTCCTGCCTCTAGGCATGACTCTCAATCCAAAAAGCCACTTAGGTGCCCTCCTTCCCTGCTTGATATTTGTATTTTTGTTACGCTTACTTCTGATTTTTTTCATGTGTAGTTATTCTTTTCATTTGCATTGTAATTGTGTATATTTCCTCCTTGCCTCTGCTTATTTCACTCTTCATCAGTTCATGTAGATTTTACCATGCTTCTCTATATTCATCATACAGACCATTTCTTACTGCACAGTAATATTCCATTACATTCATTTTCACTTAAACCTCAATTTGTTTTGCTATTTCTCAACTGATAGGTATTCACTTTGATTCTAATTTTTAGCCATCACAAAAAATACTGTTAACCCTCCCACCTCAATGTTTTATCTTAACTCCACTCAATCTTTCCACTGTGTCCTCTGGAATGCTGGTTACATAAGCAACAAACTTCCCTTCATTGTAAACTTATTCCTCTCCTACATTTTCAACCTATTAGTACTTACTGAAACCTGGCTTTCCTCTGATGACACAGCTTTCCAGTTTGCCTTTTCCAATAGAGACTGTTTTATTGTTGTTTTTCAGTCCTGTCTGACTCTTTGTAAGTCTGTATAGGGTTTTCTTGGCAAAGATACCAGAGTAGATTGTCATTTCTTCTTCAGTGGATTAAGGCAAATGAGGTTAAGTGATGGAGTCACACAGCTAGTGTTATGTTCAAGAGTAGAGTAGCCCCCATTTCTTTATAACACTAGTGAGTCAGGTCTACCTGACTCCAGGCCCAGTGCTCTAATCACAGAGCTGCCTACTTGCCTCTAAGACAAACAGTGGTTAACTGATTTGCCCAGAGTCACACAGCTAGTAAGTTATCTGAGGCTGGATTTGAACTCAGGTCTTCCTCCAGTATTGGCTATACTTTCTCTCATTTTCCTCGGCTCACTGGTCAAGGCAAGGGCGTTAGAATACTCTTTACTCCTTTTTGCCACTTCTAGGCTCTCTTCTTCCTTCTTCCCTCAGCCTCCTTTTTTCCTTTGAGGTTCATGCTATTCATGTCTAGCACCCAATCAAAATCCTCGTGGTTGTTGTTCATTGGCCCCAGCCTCTGGTCACTTCCCTTCCTTCTTCAACCTGGCTTATAATTTTTCTCTCCACCTCAACTCTTGCCCTCATACTAGGAGAATTAACATACATATATTGATTCGCCACCAAATATCCTAGCCATTCGCTTCCTGCATCCACTCGCTTCCCATGACCTAGTCCTCCCCCTCCTTCAGCCACATACAAAGACGGCCATATCTTTGATCTTGCCATCCGTTACAGACGTACCACCATCATGTTCAAGAATTCTAAAATTGTATTATCGAAATGTTGACTTTTTGCTTCTCCCTCTACTTTCTCTTTTATAAACCTACTCTTTATTCTCCCCATTACCACTCGTCTCCTGAGGTTTCATAGCTCTCCTACCATAGCCATTTCCCTTGCACTAGTTGCTTTTCCTCCTCTTCTCCCCATCATGACTCTTTGCTGAACTAATTCAACTCCACTGTCTTCCTCTCTCTTGAATCCTTAGCAACCGCACTATGTGGTAGACTCTGTCCAGTGAAGCCACAGCCTTGTATCATTTCTGGCAATTTGTTCATTTTTTTTTTGCCCAAACAAAGATGGAGAAAATCATGCAACCATTCTGACTGGGTCCACCATCCAGTATAAATTACATAAATATGTAATTTATGTTACATAACTTCAACTGGGCCCAAATTCGCTAGAGAGTTTCCTCACTGGGACTTGCTTATACCAATGAAATTGGTCCAGTCCCTATCCCTATAAATATGAGTTGCTATTAGAAAGGCTTCATAGTGCATTGGATAGAATGATGGATTTTGGGTCAGGAAGAGCTGGATTCAAAGCCCACTTATTGGCTAGGAGCAACAGTTTTTTGGGATGAAATAGGAGCTTCATTGGGTATTTGCTCAAGTCTCAGCCAAGATCCAAGACATAAGTAGTTAAAGTCTCTGTCTCTAGCTGCTCTTACCACCATAAAATGACAGGACAGAGGGGACCAAAATGGAAAAGGCCACCTATGCCACCATCTAAGAGGCCTCTCAAGGCAGAAATTGAATCCCACTGTGATTACATTTCAGACCTGATCAGAAAAAAACATAGCCTTTGGCCATTATTATAAGATATGGATTGTCTAGAATAGTGATGGGCAAACTTCAGTCTGTGGGCCAGATGTGGCCCCCTGAAATGTTCTATCCAGCTGCACAACATTATTCCTAATCTGACGAATACAATGAGTAGGATACAATACAATGAAACTTCGAAAGAGTTGCCTTAGAAACAGACTGACAGATGAGCATTTCCTTTCCTTTGGCCCCCTCTTTAAAAAGTTTGCCCATCACTGGGCTAGAAGAATAGGGACATAATATGATTCTGGAGAGAATTCTCGTTGCCACCATCCTGTGATTATAGAATCAAAGTCCCATAACCTTTCTCCTTCAGTTGATAAGCATTTATTAGGCACCTGCTTTGTGGTAAGAACAGGTAGGTGGCACAGTGGATAGAATGCCAGGCCTAGAATCAGGAAGATCTAAGTTTAAATCTGGCCTCAGAGATTTACTAGCTATATGATCCTGAACAAGTCATTTAACTCTGCCTCAGTTTCCTCATCTGTAACATGAGCTTGAGAAAGAAATGGCCAGCTACTCCAGGATCTTTGCCAAGAAAACCCCAAACAGGGTTATGAAGAGTCAACATGACTAAACAACAAAAACTACAAACCTCTGTGGCAAATGTTATGCTAGATGTTGAAGATTCTAAGACAAAAACGAATCGTTCTTGCCCTCAGAGAACTTACATTCAATCAACCTCAGTTTCTTGGAGAGGTAGGTTACTGTGACAAGAGAATTTCTGACTTAACTTTCTTACCACTCTTTACTTAAGATAAGAGCTTAACACGCTAATTTCATCTTTGACCTGATAGAGATGTACTCCTTCTACCATTTGTTCTATGATGAGTAAATCATTATCTCCCCCTGTTGTCCTTTGAAATTTCAATGTACCTATCCTGTTTATATAAACAAAACTTATTTAATGTAGCCTAAAACTGATGCTTGGAAAGCCAGGTGACACAGTAGATAAGAGCACCAGACCTGGAGTCAGTAAGACACATCTTTCTGAGTTCAAATCTAGCTTCAGGCACTTACTAGCTCAGTGACCCTGGGCAGATCTCTTAACCCTGTTTGCTTTAGCTTCCTCATCTTTAAAATGAGCTGGAGAAGGAAATAGCAGACCACTCAAATATCTATGCCAAGAAAACCCCAAACAGAGTTGAAGTCAATTGGGCACAACTAAAAACCATTGCACAACAACAAAATTAATGTTCAGAGCTTACTAATTGGAAAGCGTTCAGTATAGCCTGTGTTCTGAGCTGAGAGCCTAATATACTGCAGTTTTCCTCCTATTTCTGCATTATTATGGATTCCCAGACAATTCTGTCACATCATATAGTAAAAAGAACATAGACAGCTAGGTGACACAGTAAATAGGTTGCCGGGCCTGGAAATGAAAGATCAAGTCTGGCCTCAAACATTTCCTAGTTATACTTCCTTGGGCAAGAAAGAAAGAAAGAAAGAAAGAAAGAAAGAAAGAAAGAAAGAAAGAAAGAAAGAAAGAAAGAAAGAAAGAAAGAAAGAAAGAAAGGAAGGAAGGAAGGAAGGAAGGAAGGAAGGAAGGAAGGAAGGAAGGAAGGAAGGAAGGAAGGAAGGAAGGAAGGAAGGAAGGAAGAAAGAAAGAAAGAAAGAAAGAAAGAAAGAAAGAAAGAAAGAAAGAAAGAAAGAAAGAAAGAAGGAAAGAAGGAAAGAAGGAAAGAAGGAAGGGGAGGGGAGGGGAGAGGAGAGGAAAGGAAAGGAAAGGAAAGGAAAAAGAAAAAAAGAAAAGAAAAGAGGAAGGGAGGAAGAAACAAAGAATGTTAGTTCTTCATGTCCAAAGGATCTGAGTTCAAATTTTGGCCCTTATACCATCTGTGTGACCTTGGAAAACTCATTTACTTTAGGCATCACTTCCTCATCTAGAAAGGAAGGAATTAGAATAGGTGACATGCCAGCTCTGGAGCTATGATGCTTTGATACCCATCTGTAAAATGGAAACTCTAGGACTTATATTGTATTTATTCAAATGTATACATTGATGCAGTTTCATTTTTGCCTTCAAACAGTGCCTGACCTATACAAGGCACTTAACAAATGCCTGTTTCTTGTTGGACTGGTTGATTACCTCTAAGGATTGTTGTAATGATCAAACCAGATGATCTATGTCAAGTGCTTTACAAACTTTGAAAGGTGCTATAAAAATAACAGTTACTATTTTTTAAGCTTTATTTTCCTGGGCCTGGCTAGCCCTGTGCCTGGCAGGGAGTGAGCATGTAATAAAAGCTTGTTGAATTACAGTATTTCATCTTTGTATCCAACAGGCTCCAGCACAGTGCCTTCTACATAGTAGGGTCAACAATAAATGTTTGCCAGGCAGCTGGGTGGTTCAGTGGATAAAGAGGGCCAAGGCGTAGAGATGAGAGGTGCTGGCTTCCAATTTGACCTCAGACATTTCTTAGCTGTGTGACCCAGAGCAAGTCACTCAAACCCATTTTTGTTAGAGCTGTTACTAAGACAGGAAGGAAGGGTTAAAAAAACAAACAGCTCAACAACAATAATAAATGTTTGCTGGACTGAAATGAGTGATAACAGATCCTGGGCCTGGATGCAAAACCTGTCTCTGATGCTAGTGGCCTTGGTACTTCATAGATCTTATTTCCTTCCCTTGAAAAAAAAGGAGATGAGACTAGATGGCCTCTGAAGGCCCTCTCAGCTCTAGAATGGCAATCTGGAAGATATTTCAAAGGGAGGACACCTTCCTCCACAGAGGGTGGCCTGTGGTGAAGCAGCAGCGGGGCCTGGGCCTCATAGACATGAGTAGGAGAAGCCATGGAAAAAGAAAAGGAAGGCTTCTCGTGTATGAAGAGCGGGGACTTTTAGTGAGGAGTGCAGGGAGCTCTCTTAACAGTGTTTATTTTTCTATTTTTAAACCAAGGTCTCTGGAGGAATAAATGAAGTGATCAGAAAAGACACGATTGGAATTGACCCTCCAGTCACCAGACTTGGAAGAGCTGACTGCCTAAAGGCGGCTTTAAGTATGTCTCATTCCCCAAAAGCCTGTTTTCTAAAGGGTCCTCCTTCCCTGCCCTCCCCAAATCTCACCCTGGCCCTAGCCTTAGGTTTGGAAGTAGGAGGGGTTTAAAACTATAATCTCTCCCCCTTCCCCTCCTCCCCCACCACTCACGCAGCATAAGCCACAGGGAGAAAGTCAGTACTCGTCTTTGCAGAGGTTGGAGCCTGCAGTCTGCTGGAGCCAGCTCAAATTGGCTTGGGAGAGCCAATGGTAAAATGTTCAGCATCACGCCTTGGAAATCTGCAAAGACTACAAATTGGGGCTTGATTTATTGTTTTGTTGATTGCCTACGCTTAAGAAAGTGATGGATAAAATAGTAATAATTTAGATTACATTTAAAAGTTCATCTAAGATATATTTCTCTCCCTTTCGAGAGTCAGTTGTTAAACTCTTAACAAAACATCCCTGGCTTGGATTCCTAAAATCTCACCTATAGGATGCAATACTGTTTTTGCCAGGACTTGAAAATTTCTAATAAGAAAACCACCAATCAAACAGCTTCTCAGCTTCTCAGGCACCAAGGTAAAATATAGATAAGTATATGCAAACGGAGGACAGTAAGATGGATTGATGTGAATGGGTCACTGGATTGAGGTTCTGCTTTTCCTCCCCTGGACTCCAATTTGATTCCAGATGAGGAAAGTTCAAGGAGTTCTAAATCCCCTAGACTGGAGCAGCCCCCAAAAAACTGATTCAGTGCAAAATGTGTCTCTAGAACAATGATGGTGAGCCTGTGAATCGCCCACCTTACCCCCTGTGTGCTCCTATTGGCTGCTGCTGGGCAGAGGGGCATGGCAGGTGAAAAAATGTCCTCAGGTGGGATGGAGAGGGGGAGGGGAGCAGCTCTGCCCAGGTCCCTCTGCCTCTCTGGTAACAAACTGGAGGGGGGGGCAGCCATGTGCTCACAGAGAATGTTCTGCATGCCATCTTTGGCACCTGTGCCATAGGCTCATCATCATTGCTCTAGATCAGTGGTTCCCAAACTTTTTTGGCCTACCACCCCTTTTCCAGAAAAATATTACTTAGCCCCCTGGAAATTAATTTTTTTTTAATTTTAATAGCAATTAATAGGAAAGATAAATGTACCTGTGGCCATCACTGCTTCCCTGGATCACTGCAGCACCCACCAGGGGGTAGTAGTGTCCACTTTGGGAATCACTGCTCTAGAAATTTAGATCAAACTATGTAAAATGCTTCCTTCCATAGTTTTTTAGCCCATATCCCAATGTGTTATTAGAATTTTGGGGTCTCTGAACTACATTTCCCATGAGCCCACTGGCTTCCTGTCTTACTTGATGATGTAGACAGTTATATAATGATGTAGACAGGAGGATAAAATTGGGGGTCTGGACTTGGACTTTCTCTTTGCTATCTATCCACCATGGAGGCGCAAGGCACGCTATCTTTTAAACTGACTTAGCTAGCATGGCACATGGCTTCATTTTCTAATGGCTACTAATAAATCTTTTAAACCATAATATTTTAAAGTTATCCTTTTATATTAATTTTATTTCTTTTACCAGCAAGGTTCCTATTTTGGATCTAAAAGAAAAAAATAGCATCTCTCTCCACCTTTCCCCTCACACCTCACTGGACACCCCATACTCCACAGGCCATGAGTTTGGGGTTTCCTTCCTCATAAAATCTTTGGCCAAAGAAGTCTTGGTGACTGATGTTGCCCCAAAGTTCCCAGAAGTCCCTCTCAGAGTGTAGACCCTTCCCATCTACTCTCAGAGGAAGGATAGAGCTAAAACCATGGAAGAGATTGTTTTGTCCTTAGGGATCTCTTACCATCCCCTTTCTTTGTCTTCTCTTTGCTGCCTGTGTCTTTCCCACACTGGCCCATTACCCTCATGTCTTCTGGTCAGACAAACTCCCTCCAGTATAGGATTCTCCCAAGACTTTCCCTCAATTCATCCCAGAGTGCACAAGTTCCACATTTTTTTCCGTCTTCATCCTCGCCATCCCCAACTCCCACTTTCCCCATCTAAAATTCCAGTTCCTTAAGTGAGTTTCCCACCACGGTATGAATGCCTGATAGCGTTCTCCTTTTGCAACTCAAGACTACTTATTTTAAAGGAGCTTTGTTTACTCAAATGAACCTCTAATTGGGGAAACATCTGTGACATAGGAAAGAATGTCAGGCAAGGTCGAAGTCAAGACTGGAGGATGAGTGTTAGCCTTATTTGAAATATTGTACCTGTTAGTAATGGAAAATGTTATACTTTTTTCTTGGAGGAATTACTTATATCCTAAGTTGGTTCCATCTGTCCATGGGTCACTAACTGTTTAAACCAGAGGTTTTTCTAACATCTGGCTACTGTGTCTGTTGGTCCACTGTGGTTCTTTACCCAGTCCTTCCAAAGACTGTCTAGCCAAGCCCCCTATTCAGTCCTTGGACATCTCTGTGGGTAATGATTGACATCACCTCTTTTGCTTCCAGCTAAACAGGCCCTGCCTCTCACTTTTCCTCCTGGAACTAAGGGTTAAAAACAATCAAAACCAACACTCCTAAGACTCCCAAGCCTGGGCTCCTCAGGCCCAGGTTCTCTCACTCACTACCTGTTGCTAACTCCTGAGAGTCCAAAGGAGTCCAGGGCCAGGGGGAAGAGCTCTCTGCGTAGACCTCAACCAGGGCCTTTAAGTATGTGTCCCCAACCGGCAGGCTTCACTGAAGTCTCCTGTCTCCGCTGAATTTCTAAATAAGGATCTTTGGAATATTTTGAGTCCTCCTAATAGATGAAGCTGTCAAGGAAAGATGTAATGAGGCATGCGGATGCTGACAATCCCCACCCTTAGGACTGTGCATGCTAAGACACAGCACTACCCTTTCCCCGATGCCTCCTCTCCCCCACCCCAAACCCCCCATTCTCTCTGAGGCTCTCTGAGGGGAGCTCTGAGTTTGGGGCGTGAAGGCCTTGGAGCAGGGCATCCTTTGGGAAGTCAGCTGGAATGAATCGCACAGAACACTGTGTATATGAAGTTAGAATCGCATGGCTTTGAACATTCTATCCATTTGGGAGAGGAATGGTGCCTTTATTAAATAACCTAACCACATAAGCTCTTTACTGCAAACCCACTTAGATTTGGATGCAATGGCCCTGACCTGAAGGTCACAATAAAAGGCTAAGCTATTTACTCTGGCCTTTAGGGGAGGAGGGGTGCACTTGGGGTGTCCTTGTGGGAGTCTTTGACTTGGCTGAGCTTCAGAGATGAAACCAGGCAGTCTCTCACTGATCTCTTTGACCTTTCATTGTGCTCAATGGAGTGTCCTTAGCGTCTGAGGTTGGGGTCACAAAGGGTGAGATGAAGAAGAAAAAAGAAAGAAAGGAAGGAGCTATTCCCATGAAATGAGCTTATGAGGTAAGAGGAGGGGCAGGGGCAGGAGCAAGGACGTGAAGGTGGCATGAATCCCTAGAGAGGGATCGAGTCAAGATCTGAGTCGTGGATGCTGTGTGACCTACTGCGCTGGGCTCCCAGTCCCAAAGATATCCAAATGGCAAAGTGAGGGAAGTTCTCATATAAAGAGCTCATGCCTTCTAGTCACTTCAATTTAAAAGGATTTATTTCTCAAATATTCAGAGAGCTGTGACATCATCCATTTCCATTAGACTTTGAGTTCCTTGAGAACAGAGAACATTTTTTGCCTTTCTTGATATTCCCAGGGCTTAGCATAGTGCCTTGTATATACTAGGCACTTAATAAATGCTTGTTGACTTGGGGGGCAAAAGGTATCAGAGCTTTCCATTCTGGGAAGGCGAGAAGTCCCAAGAGTTACAAAGACAAAACAAAAATGAAAACCAAAAGAAGGCAATCAATGGCCTCTAGGAACTTGCGATTTCTTTTACTTGTTCGGTAAACAAATGCATGAGATAGGGATGGTCCAGTGATGTAGTGAATACAGTGACTAGAATCCCTAGACTCAGGGCTGATAAGGGGTCCAGATGAGAGGTACCAGTTTGTAAAGAATGGGACCTGGATTCCAGTCATTTCCATCCCTTAGCTGTGTGACTCTGTCACTAACTTCTCTGATCACGTTTCCTCATCTATAAAATGGGAATAAAAATAGTACTTAATCACTTAGATCTTTTGTGAGAATCAAACCTTGATAATCTTAATGTTCAATATGAATGACAGCTATATTTTATGGATTTTGTCTCTCCTTATATGTGTACAACTCAACATAAGCTCCTTGAGGGCAATGATTTTTGTTTTTGTCTTTGCAGCCCTATCACCCAGCCCAGGCACTTCTTTCATGTAGCCCAGAGCTTGCCATTCAGTGCTTCACAAATGCTTGTTAATTCATTTTTTTTTAACCCTTATCTTCCATCTTAGAATCCATACTGTGTATTGGTTCCAAGGCTGAAGAGCAGTAAAGGGTAGGCAATTGGGAGTAAGTGACTTGCCCAGGGTCACACAGCTAGGAAGTATCTGAAGTCAGATTTGAACTCAGGACCTCCCATCTCTAGGTCTGACTCTCAATCCACTGAACCACCCACCAGCTCCTCACCCCACCCTCACCCCACCCCTGTTAATTCATTCTTGACTCTTAGTCTAGGAGTGGATTCAGACTATTTTTCTACTTCCTATGGGATTTTACCCCGAGAATTAAAGGGTGGGGCAGTTGGTTAGCTCAGTGGATAGTGTGCTCAATCTAGAGATAAGAGGACTTGAGTTCAAATCTGACCTCAGACACTTCCTAGCTGTGTAACCCTGAGCAAGACACTTACTGCCAATTGCCTACCTTTTACTGCTCTTCTGCCTTGGAGCCAATACTTACCATCAATTCTAAGACAGAAGGTAAGGGCTAAGAAAAGAAAAGACAAAAAAAGAAAAGGCCAAGTGACTGAAAGAATTCTAAGACCTTTGTGAAGAAATGTACCCCAAGCATATATAATATTCTAGTCCAGCTCATGTCCTAATCCAGTGCCTCCAGAAATTCTCTTACCTTTCTACCCTACTGGATGTTTACTGAATCATAAAATGCTAGAAGGGACATCATTGATCATTTTGTCCTATCCTTAGGTTTTACAACTGAAGAAACCGAGGTCCTTATGGTGAAGGGCCTTACCTAAAGTCACACAACTACTTTGCGACAAAGCCAGGATTTGGATTTCCTGACTCCCAGGATGCTTTACTGGGTGACCTTGGGCATGTCACCAAGCAGAGAGAAACAGAAGACAAGGGCAGCAACAATTTAGGCTATAAATAGATAAAGCAGTTTTAAGTGCTTACTGTGTGCTGGGCATTAGTGGTATAAAGGCTAAGAATACAGATATAAGCAAAAATTAATCAATCAAACATTTATAAGCTCTTATAAATAGCCTGTTATCAGCTGGATACCATGCTAAGCAAAAGACAGTCTCTGCCTTCAAGGAGCTTGCAATCTAATGAAAAGACAATTCTCCACCTTAAGGAGCTTACATTCCAGTGAGAGAAGAGTACATCTAAAAGGACTCCGAAAAGGGGGCTTCAGTGAGAGAGAGTAAACTGAAGGGAGCAAGCAGGAAAGGTGGTTGGGGGCATCCTGGGCTGGGCTGGGTTTGAAAAGAATGTGCCTGGTATAATAGGTGCTTCATCAAATGGAGGTTCATCAGTAAGAGGAAGAGGCCATTGGGGTGGAAGTATTGCCACTGAGTAAAGACCACTACCACGGTGGAAGTGGGAGGAGTGGTCTCAGAAGTCATGGTCTGGCCCAGGTTTGAAATCTAGAACATAAACTCCCTTGTAAAATATGAAAAGGAATCATGAGAGATTAAGAGTAAATACAGCCTTTCAAAATAGTTTCTTGTTGTTCAGTCCATGCCCAACTCTTTGTGACCCCATTTGGAATTTTCTTGGCAAAGATATTGGAGTGGTTTGCCATTTCTTTCTCCAGCTCATTTGAGAGATGAGGAAACTGAGGCAAATAAGGTTAAGTGACTCTCCCAGGGTCGCACAGCTAGTGTCCAAGGTCAGATTTGTACTCACAAAGATGAGTTTTCCTGACTCCAAATGCAATGTTCTAGCCACTGTGCTACCTAAAACAGTAAGAAGTAACAAAAGAAAACAAAGTTTAAAGAACAGTGGATGAAAGACCCAATAAACAAAGGCATCCTAAGGGTTTTTAAGGATGAACTAGAGGGGAAGCTAAGTGTCTCTGTGGATAAAGAGCCAGACTTAGAGATGGGAAGCGCCGGATTTAAATTTGACCTCATTTCCTAGTTGTGTGTCCCTGGACAAGTCACTTAATGCCAGTTGTCTAGCCCTTGCCACTCTTGTTCCTTAGAACTGATAGTATTGGTTCTAAGACAAAGGATAAGGATTTTTTTAAAGCCTATCTCCCATCTTGGAATTAATACTGTATATTGGTTCCAACCCAGAAGAGCAGTAAGGGTTAGGCAATGGGTGTTAAGTGACTTGCCCAGGGACACACAGCTAGGAAGTGTCTAAGGATAGATTTGAACTTAGGACCTCCGGTCTCTAGGCCTGGCTCTCAATCCACTGAGCCACCCAGCTGCTCCTGGATTTTTTTTAAAAGGATGAACTAAAAGAAAAGTAATAAGCAATTAAAAAAGAAAAGAGGGTGGCTCAGTGGATTGAGAGCCAGGCCTAGAGACGGGAGGTCCTAGGTTCAAATCTGTCCTCAGACACTTCCTAGCTGTGTGTCCCTGGGCAAGTCACTTAATCCCCATTGCCTAGCCCTTACCACTCTTCTGCCTTGGAGCCAATACATAGAATTGACTCCAAGATGGAAGGTAAGGGTTTTAAAAAAAAAAAAAGAAAGAAAAATAGAAAAGATCTGTAAAGACTTTTATAGTTAGTTCTTTTAACCATCAAGATTAATAAATCAATAATACTATATTTGGACTCTATAAATATGTCTCAGATGTGTGGGTAGAGGTAATGGAAACGGTGCTGAAGAATACATGGGAAACATATTTGGATTAGACCAAGTTGGGTATACAAGAATCAATGATTTTGAGAGCAATGAGAATCTGTTCTCAAGATGTCTGAAAAAGGTGTAGAAAAAAAATCTTGACCGTTTTCATTAGGCAAAACTAGAATACCAATGTCAGGACAATATCAGTAACTCCTGCCCCACGTGCCTACTTTCCCATATACACCAAATGGTTGTGAGAACATTTGAGGTCATCTTGGATGAGGGGATTAGAAGTGTAGAAGCAGATTTTCACAAACTATAGACCACATCTTCACAATTACACAGTTGACTGAAATAAGTTGCAAAGCCAACAAAGATGAGGGTTAAGCTAATACTATTGTTACTGTTAGAAACTTTGGAGGGAACAAGTTCATTGGAGTAACTGGGTCAGGAACTGCACTGAAAAGGGCTAAGAGAAAGGTGAGGGAGTCGAGGCGATAAATTCTTAGCAATTACAGTGATCCCAAAGTAGAATAGGCTGCCTCAGAAAGTAACTAGTTTCCCATCCTTGGAGAGCTTGAAGGAAGGGTGGGATTACCATCTGTATGGCATTTTGTGGAAGGGATTCGTGTTTAGGAATGAGTTAGACTAGATGATCTCTGAGGTCCTTTCTAACTCTTGGATTCTGTGAAAAAAAAAAGATAGGGAATGAGTCAGGAGAGGGATAGGTAGGAAGAAAACTGGGACAGTGAAGGAGAAGAAAGTAAACTACTAGGGTAGAAAGATCCCTGAACCAGGCAAATTTGGAGGCCTGAGTTCTCATCCCAGAAGTTCTACTCACAAAGTGACATGACCTTGGGCTGATCACCTCACCTCTGTCATTCTCAGTTTCCTCATGGGTGAAATGAGGTGTCTGGATCTCTGAGGTTTCAGTTAGCTCTGCTGGTTTCAAAGACTAAGAATGATCCCCATCTCTGTTTAACAGTTGAAAGCATTGCAGTCTGCCCTTGTCCTTTCCACTGGTGATTAGTGATGCCTTTTTTTTTTTTTTTTTTTTTTTGGATCAGCATGCAAAACCAACAACTCTAGGTTTGGGAAGATTTGGCAGAGGAAACTTTAAGGCACCCCAGGGTCATAACACTCTCCCCTCCCCAGTGTGTATATAAATAAAGATAACTATTTACAACAACACAGAAACAAGTGAATTAGCTTTTAAACATTTAAAAAAAACTCACAAGACCAAATAGAAAAAGAATCCAAAAGAAAACAAATCTTAGCCCTGAGAGTAGATCATGCCACTTCACTGATCACTCTAACCCAAAGGTTTCTCCACCATCTTGCTCCTTGACACTCCAGTTTCATCCGACAGGCCGATGGGCAAACAGTTCCCCAGTGTTTAAGTTTCATGTTAATAAAGACATTTCTTTATAAGTGAGCCCAAATTAAGAAAAGCAAACTTTCTTCCCAGACCAATAGGTTGCCATGAGCTAAGTGACATCAGTGCCCAGACCTCCCTGGAGCCCTATTTTCGAAGAATTTTCCAAAGTTGTGTTATGGGTAGTGTGAGTCACTATCTCCTATAGAGCCCCAGTTCTTAGGAAGGAACTTGTGAGGACAGAGGGTCCTTGGGCTTGCTGCCTTTGGCCTGCAGCTGACCATGTCTGTCAGAACAGCCTAATGAACTCTGTTCTGATTTAGTCTCTGCTTTGGGAAATGGTATTCCACAGGAATAGAGAGAAGAGGAGGCTGATTAATTCATTGATTCATTTGTGTAGTCATAATATATATATATGTATATATATATGCACAATACACATATATATGTTATGCAGCAGACTGCACTGAGAGTGAGAGAGAGAGAGAGAGAGAGAGAGAGAGAGAGATTGCCCACTACATGGCATATGGAGTTGGAAGATCTGGGGAGAAAAGAGATTTGTATATAGGAGTAAACAGCAGATGATCAAGAATGTAGACCTGGAACTCAGGAGAGAGATTGGAGCTAGAGACTAAGATTTTGGTCCAAAATCTCCTGGAATTCCTGGTTTCCTTTAATTCTCAGCTCCAGGGGCAGCTGGATAGCTCAGTGGATTGAGAGCCAGGTCTAGAGACAGGAAGTCAGTCCTAGGTTCAAATCTGATCCCAGACACTTCCCAGCTGTGTGACCCTGGGCAAGTCACTTGACCCCCATTGCCAACCTTACCACTCTTCTGCCTTGGAACCCAATACACAGTATTGACTCCAAGACTGAAGATAAGGGTTTAAATAAATAAATAAACAAACAAATAAATGACTAACTGGATAAATGAATAAATAAATAGATCGTAGCTCCAGCTTCATTGTCTATAGGGAAGCTTTTCTTGATCTCTTCAGCTGTTTTCATGTTAGCTTGCGACTATTTTGTATGTATCTTACATATATAGTTCACCCCTCTGGATTACCTCTCCAACTCCGCACGTATAGGTTTATAAGTAGGTTTCCCAGGGTATGACTACTACCTCAGGATCTAAGGTTTATTTTATGGGTCCAAATTCATAAAACTATAGTTTACCAGCCCCCACCAGTGAGCTTACCTTTAGTAGTCAGTCAATAGATGCAATTATCTCAAAGCAAAGTATTTACTAAGATAGCATAGTAAGAACGGTAACTACAGTATACAATATTCACCAAGAAAACCTGGGACACACATTTTTTCCTATTTTTGATGACTCGGAGCCCTTAAGATGAACATTGGAATTGTGTTTTGCATTTTTTGGTAAAAGGAGCAAAGTGAGGACCTGGAGAGGTATGCTGGAATAATCTCCTTGGAAGGATTCAGCATGAGTGGATGGTAAACATATAAAGGGAAAAAGGGAGGGTTTGTTTAAAGTAAAATAGTAAATCAATAAGTCACTTCTCTAAATTAAAAAAAAAACACAAATTTGGAGTTGAAGAATAAGCAGGTTTCCAATTAGCTATAGCCATTTTTCTTTGAAAAATAAAACATTTAAAAAAAAACAGTATACACTGCATCATTGGGAAGAGTGGCCACACACTGCTAATAC
Organism: Gracilinanus agilis; assembly: GCF_016433145.1. Lineage (NCBI taxonomy): Eukaryota > Metazoa > Chordata > Mammalia > Didelphimorphia > Didelphidae > Gracilinanus > Gracilinanus agilis. The sequence goes on along the minus strand of NC_058131.1, from coordinate 233,065,507 downwards.
ATTGGTAGTGAGGTACACATATAGAGAACATATGTGGCCAAGTAAAGTCATGACCCCAGTTCTAGAATATCTTAGTGTCCTATCTCTTTTCATAGATCCTCATGCTGCTCCCCCATGAGTAGTGTCTCTGTACACAGGTTACCCACCAATCTCAGTTCCCTGAGTCTTATCTTCTTCATGAGCCAGCTCCCAGTTGCCACAGCTGATTCTCCCTTAAATCTATGGTTTACTCTCTTCTCTGCTACCACTGGGTCATATTTCTTGGAAATGCTTCTTTTCTTTGTTCTGTGTGCTCCAGACTCATTGCATAATGAGCCATTTCACACATATGTGTGTGTGTAAATCTCATCCCCACCCCTTCTGGTATGGGTCATACTTCATAACACTATTCCATTATTTCAAAACTGTCTTTAAAACTTGGCAGCCATATTTTTTTTTAATGGCACGAAGGGATATGGCCAATCTTTAGTGAGTCAATGCCAAGCTCCTCTTTATAATTCAATTAGAAAAATTTTCTCTCACTTTAAAATGGACAACAGCAGGAGTATGTTAGGTCCAGCTCCAATAGGGTCTTGAAAGTAAATTGTTAAATTTTCAAGGTGACCATTTTATACTTTAGAAACCATCAATTGCTACATATCAGAGCTTGATATATTTTTTTTGGTCATCCAGAATTAAGAAAATGATGAAGGAAAGGTTCATGACATAGTTTAAATTAAAAGTTTGATGTATGTGTATGTGTATTCAGTGAGCTAGTTTTAACTTTTACCAGCACACCTTGGATAATAGGACACATTTTTGTATATTAACATATTAATCCCTCCTTACTTCTGTCCCTTATGTTTTGAGATTGTATCCACTGGAGAGGGGAGAAGGAAGAGGAAAATAATTTCCCCTACTAATTTTTAACTATATCATATGGATACTGTCTCTCCCATTGGAATATAAAATTTTTTAGGGAAGGGGCTGATTTACTTCTTAGACTCCCCATTGCTCCATTGCTTTCCACAACCCACAATGTCATCGCACGTAAGGTGATACTTAATAAATACTAGGTGACATTAAAAGGAGAAGAGAAGGTAGATTATAGAACCTCAGGAAGGGAGAGAGAGGAGGCAGAGAGGTCAAAGAAGAAGCAAGAGAATGGAGGGTTGGAGACACTGAGGGAAGAAAGGGTTTTCGGAACTTGCTCAGTTTAATCAAATGAATAAGTATGTACTGTGCAACATTAGAGAGTTAGAAATATTATAAAATGAGTAAGACATGGCCTCTGCCAGCTACTTGGTGCAGTGAATAGGGCACTGGGCTTAGAATCAAGAAGACCTGAGTTCAAATCCAATCTCAGACACTTCCTAGCTGTGTGCTCCTGGGCAAGTCACTCAACGTGTTTGCTGCAGTTTTCTCATTTGTAAAATAGAGATAATAGTAGTGCCTACTTCCCAGCATTGTTGTGAGGATCAAATGATACGGTAACTGTAAATAGCTTAGCACAGTACCTGGCACATGGTAAATGCTATATAAATGTTAGCTATTATTAGCTGTCATATGTACTACTAAGACTTTCCAGAGGAAGCCCCGGCTTGGATGACCCCTCTCTGCTTTCCCAACAGACTCAGCACCTGTCCAAGACCCCAGACATCTAATATCTATGTTGCCTTCTGGAAAAGTACAACAAAAGAATGTTTTACCTAAAGTAGCACACGTGACCAGCTAGGCTAATTGGCTCTCTCCTCTTGCCCACTGTGAAACTTAACTGCCACCACGTGTCATGTTCCCTGGCCTGGATCAATTAGTTGTTATAATTGAAATTAAATATAATTAATTACATAACTAAATTAGCACAGCTCACACATATATGGATTTCAATAATGGTTCGTATTTATTTTCTACGTATTTGCTTATCACAGACTTGTGTATTGTAATCCCTCAAGGTTCATTCACATTCGTACTACTGGCTGGTTGATTCTCCATTTACACAAATGACTTAGCAAGGCTAATAATTACAAATTATTTTCCCCAACACCAGGGCAGCTATCCCATATGGGAACCCAGAGTACCATGTTACTAGGAAACATGCATTGGGAAATGCATGAAATGATGATGGAGCAAGGAGTACTATACTTTCTTTAGCTTTGTTGTTGTTTAGTCATTGCATGTCTGACTCTCCATGACCCCATTAGGAGTTTTCTTCACAAAGATATTGGAGCAGTTTGCCATTTCCTTTTCCAGCTCATTTTATAGTTGAGGAAGCTGAGGCAAACAGGATTAAGTGACTTGGCCAGAGTCACACAACTAGCAACTGTCTGAGATTGGATTTCAACTCTTGAAGATGAGTCTTCCTGATTCCAAGCATAGCCCTTTATCCATTGCACCTGCCCATTTTTCAGTTAGGATACTTCAAAAGCTCTTTCAGCCAGAGAAATGACCCTTAGTTTGGGGCAGGAAGATATTTCTCTCTCAGATTCCTCGAGACGCTCCGTCTTGGAGTTTTTAATTTCTTCCCAGTAGACAATAAAGATTTGGGTCTGCTCTTCCACAAATTGTTCATGCTCAAAAGTCGATGCCCTCCAGGAACAACTCCATGTCCCTTAAGGAAATCAATGTTTTTCATCTCCCATACTTCTTTGGGAGTATTATGCAGACTAGCTAGGGACAAGGTGTGCATACTAAAGTCTGGCTACATCCCTGGATGCCGTCATCTAGTCTGTGCCCTAGAGGTATGTTCATGGTCTTGCTGGCCTCATATGCAGTTAAGGTATTTAAGAATTCCATTTTTTCTAAGGTAGAGAATTTTGCCTCTGAAGGCTTTCTCCTTTACCTTTCTTAGCCTTGGCAAACCTTCAGTTTTTACTGAAGTCTCACGTAGGTAGCCTTTTGTTTTGTTTTTGCAACCTCTGGGATACATAGTTATGGCACAGAATATATAAATGCTTGTTTGTTGATTTATCAACTTATCCCTGTCCTTTTAGATTTGATGTTATGCCTCTTGCCTTGTCAGGACCAGAAGTAAAGATAGATCTGAGAGCCCCCAGGAGCTGGAATTGGTCACTTAAGCACAATCAGCCCTCATGGGGCTACAAACAATCCCTCCTGGGGAATAGTCTTTCCTGAAAATCCTATAAGACAGCCCTTGGGTTGTCTCATAGATCATAGATTTATATGGAGTCCAATTCTTTTATTTTATGGATGAGAAAACTGAAGTCTTTTCCAGGGTCACCCCAATGCTAAGTGTCAGGGCTTTGAATCCAATTCTTCCTGTCTTTAAGTTGAATCCCTTATTCACTTCCCCATGATCCTTTTTGCTATTCCATGGGAAACCAGTTTGGGAAGCTAAGATGGTCTATTCAAAGCCCTCAAGGGATTTGGACTAGGATTGTTGACTCCAGAATTCCTTGGGCAGCTCCAAGAACATATATGTGAGATGTTCCCTAGACAGCATGGCTCAAAGGAAAGAATGTTGGGTTTGGAGGCAGAAATTCTGGGCTTATAGCTATATAACCTTTGGCTTTCCATTTAATCTTTTTCTGCCTCAGTTTCCTCATCTGAAATAAAGGGACTGCACTAGATGATATCTAAGATTCCTTTTGACTTTAAATCTATGGCCATGTATTATTTCAGGCATAGGAAATTTTCTTACAAGGACACAAGGGGAACAGAGCAACCTCTTAGGCAATATCAGGAAGCCTGGGGATAGAATGAGAAGAGAATTATGAACATAAAGAAGTATGTATGATGGAACAACGGACAGATTAGAAGTCAAAGAATACGGGTTCGAGTTCAGGCTGAGACATTACCAAGAAAAGTAACTGTGGGTAAATCAGTTTTCTTCAGCTAACTAGCTTTCTCATCCAGAAAATGAAGGAGGCAGTATGATGATGTCTGGAATACTGGACTCAGAGTCAGGGAGACACACCTAGGTTCAGATCTGCCCACTGACGCTCACTGTGACCTTGAGGAAATCACTTAACCTGTGTCTTAGGCAACTTCCTCAGACTTATCCCCTCAGTCATGGGTATTTGGGCTCTGGTTTTATGGAGTTCCCACACTGGGAGGCAACTAGGTGGCACAGTGGGTAGAGCACCAAGCCTGAAGTCAGAGGGACATCTTCCTGAGTTCTAATCTGGCCTCAAGCACTTACTGTGTGGCCCTGGGCAAGCCATTTCACCCCATTTGTCTTAATTTCCTCATCTATCAAATAAGTTAGAGAAGGAAATGAGAAACCACTTTGCCAAGAAAACCCCAAATGGGATCCACAAAGAGTCAGGCATGACTGAAATGACTAAACACCACAACCACCACACTGGGAGTTCCCCGAGCTGAAAGAATGTGAGTTATGAGAGACTTGTACAAGTTCACATCACAAATAGCCATCCACTCCAGGCCATTTTGCTTCAGTCTTGCTGAAACCTCATTTTTCCTGACATGGAACTCCAGCCTTTCCATTGGTCCTCCAGAAGCCATGTTCCCAGTCTCTGAGTAAATTAGTCCACTCCTCTGTGGAGCTCTTATCCTGGGACTGACCAATATTGGTTGATGATCGAATCAATTAGGACAAATTCCCCTAGTCCACTATATCTTGTAATTTCGGGGGGGGGGCGCGGGGTCCAAGGAGGATTTGTACCTGTGGTGTAAGGGTATCCTGAGCCCTTTTCGGGGCTGCTCATCCACTTTTGGTGTCTACCTGACACGCCACTCTGTGGCTCCAAGAAACTATAGCATGCACAGCAGTCACACCCTGGTAAACCATCTTGGTAGATGGGTTAAACCAGTTTGAAAGTAACCCATGGGTCACAAACCCTTTGAGGAGTTAGAGGCTTTCTACCTCAAGCACGTGAAGACTGCCCCAATAGAATGGTCAGATGGGAACAGTTTGTTCCAATGGCCATGAAGGTGGCTGAAGCGGGCACTGTGGAGTACTTAGAGCTTGGTCAGACATGAAAGACCCTAAGGTCATTCACTGCATCCCAGGCTATTGCCAGACATCCTGACTTTTGCCTTGCCATTGGACTTCAATGACTCTGGAAGACGGAGTGAGTCAGATGACTTTGCGTAACTCTGCCTCACTTCAATCCAATTCATGTGCAAGTCAAGACATCACCCCATGATGTCATTGGTCCTTTTTGAAAATGAAGGACAAACAACAAGTAATTCCCAGCCCAGCCCATGCCTTACATCTCTCTAGCCATCTGTTCCTTGTTCCTCATTCTACCTTCTACTTCTTGGGTATTGTAATCTGATCAATATTACTTTGCTTCTAGAAAAGGTGTTTCAAAAGATTGTCCTATAGATCAATTCATCATCCCTTGGACTAAAACTAAAACTCCCTTTCCTGGCCACAACTCTCTCAAATTATAATGTTCTTCCTGAGGGCAAGGACTCTCACTTTTGTAGTTATAATAAAGATCCATAGAAAGCATTTAATACTTATTCATTCATTCATTCATTCATGTATGTTAGTGTTCTGTCTAATAATGCAGATTCATCTAAAAACCAATCCAAGACTCCCTATGCTGTGTGTTCATTTGTGTCATTCCATAACTTTGCTAAAGAGCGGTGATGGCGAACCTTTTAGAGGTGGAGTGCCAGGCCTACCCTGACCCACCCCCCAGAGACCAAGTGCCCTGCCCACCCCCCAGACCATGTGCTATGCCCATGCTGGGTATGCCATGCCTCTCCCTTTACCCCACACAGAGGAGGTAGGAAATGCTCCCATTGGGCTGCTGGTTGGAGGGGTCGGGGATGTGAAAAAATGTCAGGCATGGTGGAGAAGGGAAGGGAGCAGTTCCACCGAAGTCCCTCTGCCTTTCTAGTAACAAACTCTAGGGGTGGGGAAATGGGAAGGGAGAGTAGCCGAGTGCCCACAGAGAGCGCTCTGCGTGCCATCTTTGGCACCCATGCCATAGGTTTGCTTTCGCTGCTATAGAGGATCCAGCCCGTGTAGCAATATGCCCGGGCTCCTTCTTGCATTCTCTTGACATTGTGAGGATATCTGTGGAGCTATCCCTAGGTTATATCTTGCATGATCAGCCTCTCTTTTCTTTCACAGACATACTTTATAGAGCGACAACATGTACCACTTCTCCTTGATTATTCCTCATTCATAATGCATTGCAGCCTGCTCATGCCCACTGTGGGTCTACTCCATTGCCCTTGTGTGGTCCTTAACATTGATTCTTTGGTGACGTTGGTGTTCCGTGACTCACAGCCATACTATATTGCCAGAAGAATACAAAGTAATTTAAAAGATGGACCTTTGTTTTAGGAGAGTTTGGGGTCATTAAAAGAATTCTCAGTTGCTCAAGAGCAATACACTCAACTCTCTTCTGGGTTCAGTTCTGGGCCAGACTCATTGTTTGTTTCTAGGGTCTGGCCAAGGCATACAGACTGATGGATAAGCCCTGTAGATTGTCTCTCTACCTACATATTCATTCTCTGGGTAATAGACCTTCTTCATCCCCTTGGATTTTACGAGGCAGGTAATAATAGCACCCAATAATAGCTCTCAAGCATGGACTAGACTCTCTCGATGCCCCTTCTCCATCACCTTAAACAGTACTGAACATAGAATAGGTGCTTAATAAGTATTTTCCATGTGAGAGGCAGCATGCTAGGGAATGGAAGGAACATCGGATAATGGGTTTCGTGGATTCTTTTAGTCTGGCGTCTCTCAACTGGCTTTTTGCTATTGTTTTTTTTAAAATCCTTACATTCTATTCTAGTAACAACTCTAAGACAGAAGGGCAAGGGCTAGACAAGCAGGTTTAAGTGACTTACCCAGGGTCACACAACTAGGAAATGTCTGAGGCCATATTTGAATCGAGGTCCTCCTGACTCCTAGCCTAGAGATAGATCCACCTGCCACAGAGCTGCCTACTATCAACTTGTTTTAAAAAATAGTTAGATAGATAGATAGATAGATAGATAGATAGATAGATAGATAGATAGTTAGATAGATAGATAGATAGATGGATAGATAGATAGCTGCATATCAATATAATTGGTTTCCCTTGCAATCTTACATATTTTATTTTATACATTTAAAAGGATCATTCTGCAAAGGAGTTCATAGGCATCGTCAGGTTGCCTAAGGGTATGTGGCACAAAAAAGGTTAAAAAGCCCCCTACTTAGAGAATAGCTAGGTGGATTGAGAGCCAGGCCTAGAGATGGGAGGTTCTGGGTTCAAATCTGACCTCAGATACTTCCTAGCTGTGTGACCCTGGGCAAGTCACTTAACCCCCTTTGTCTAATCCTTTTCACCCTTCTGTCTTAGGACCAATACTTATGGGGGCAACTGGATGACTCAGTAGCCTGAGAGGCAGGCTTAGAGATGGGAGGTCCTGGGTTCTAGTCTGGCCTCAGACACTTTCTAGCTGTGTGACCCTGGTCAAGTCACTTAACCCCCATTGCCTAACCCTTACCACGCTTCTGCCTTGGAACCAATTCACAGTATTGATTTTAAGATGGAAGGTAAGGGTTCTTTTTTTTTAATCTCCTGCTTAGAGGGAGACAGATAATGAGAACTGGTAGAGATTTATTAAGCATCTAGTGAGGTACTAGGATTACAAAGAGAAAAATGAGATCATGCCTGACTTTAAGGAGCTTAGATTCCACTAGAATGGAATCTGTGATCCTGAGTTTGAATACCAACTCCATTTCTTACTACCTAGGTGATCTTGGGAAGGTCATAACATTCTTGGGTTTCAGATCCCTGTTCTGTAAAATGAGGGAATTCTGTTAAAGGACCTCTGAAGTCCATATCTAAATACAGAAGACTAAGTCACATTCTCTCTCTGGACATTAGCCTTTTTATCTGTAAATAAAGTTTGACTAAACGGTCTCTAAGGCCCCTTCCCAGCTCCAAATCTTCTCACAGTGAATGAAAGTATAATAAGTTAGGGACAGCAACATCTCACAGTGGGTCAAGTGCCAGGTCCAGAGTCAGGAGGACCTGGGGGCAAATCTGGCCTGAGATACTTCCTGGCTAAATGACCCTGGGTAAGTCATTTAACCCCTATTGCCTAGCCCTTGCCTCTCTTTTTTAGAGTTGTTACTAGGACAAAAAGGAAGAAGAAGAATGTGATACTACCTTCTACTCTCCAAAAGAGCCCAGGTACCCAAGGTTCGCCCTCCCCTGCCTGTCAAATTGAAATATGCTTACTTGGCAAGCGTAAGCCTGAGAAAAGGTCCGAGCATCTGGTGCCATTTGTCATGTTGTGTTTGCGTGTCTGTGTGTGAACAGAGAAGCTCCCACTTTTGTTCCCATTATAGAAGGCCTTCTCTGGAACACCTGGGCAATGAGGTGGCATAGTGCCAGCCTGGAATCAGCTATGTGACCCTGTCGCTTGCCCACTGCCTCAGTTTCTTCATTTGTAAAATGAGGATAATCACAGATAATCACAACGCTCTGGGCTGTTGTGAGAATCAAATGAAACTCTTTATCAAGTGCTTTGCAAACCTCAAAGTGCTATATAAATTGTTATTGTGATGTCTTCTGGCTTTTTCCCTTTTCTGTTATTGGCTCCCAGCCTATTCTCTCTGCCCTGAGCCTGCCTCTCTCTCTTCATCCTCTTTCTGTCCTTGTCTCTGCTTCCTCTGTGGGTCTATTATGTTGCCTGTAGGGCATGGTTGCAGGCAAAAATAAAGGGCTCTAATTCCATTCTCCTGCACAGAGCAGAATGAAAAATAGGAAAGCCCTTCGGTGTCCTCATTGACTAACCTGGTATCGGCTCTTTATCTGTGAACTTCCCAACTTTTAATTAAAATCCTAGGAGCAATCTTGCAATCATTTAAAAAGTATGAGTCATGCCCAGCTCTTCCAGGCCGCCTGGGGGAAGGGCTGCGCCTCTTTCCAGAAATGGTAGAGACTAAAATATTGGTCCTGCTTCTTCCACTACCCTGAGCTAGGCCAGGAAGCTTCCCAGGCCTAATCCAGAAGGGACCAGATTGCAGAAATTCCTGTGCAGACCCCAAGGGGCAAAACTGACAAACTGGAACCAGCAACAAAAGGCAAATATAAATGAGTGTCTGTGTGCATGCATCTGTGTATGTGTGTGTGTGTGTGTGTGTGTGTGTGTGTGTGTGTGTGTGTGTAAATGTGCATGGGGGAGGCAGGGGTTGTCCCAGGTACTCACTTGGTGTTGGACCAGTTTAGATTATAAAGTTCAACCTAAGAAAGGAGGATGAAGCCAGAGAGAAGTGGACAAGGCCATCCATGAATCTAATCAAGGGAATTGTTCAGGACACTAACTCTAAAATGTCCCTGGGACAGGGAAATGTGAAGACTGTGATTTGATGAATAAATATGATTCTCGATGAAGAAGAGAAGGGGAGAGAAAGAAAAAGGAAAAGGCTAAAGGCCAATGAGGGACTAAAGGGAAATTTTAGGAGATGTGTTGAAGGGAAGGTAGCTCAGTAAGGTGGAAAGAATAATAATATTGGAGTTATAAGACCTGGGTTCTCGGGGGCAGCTGGGTGGCTCAGTGGATTGAGAGCCAGGCCTAGAGATGGGAGGTCCTAGGTTCAAATGTGGCCTCAGACACTTCCCAGCTGTGTGACCCTGAGCAAGTCACTTAATCCCCCATTGCCTAGCCCTACTGCTCTTCTGCCTTAGAACCAATACATAGTATTGATTCTAAGACAAAAGGTAAGGGTTTAAAAAATATTTTTTTAATTAAAAAAAAAAGACCTGGGTTCTGATCCTTTGCCTGACACATATTTCTCTAGTTATATGAGCAAATCTGGGCAAAATCCATTCTGCTTCTTCATTTTCCCTTTTTCTCACCTACAAAAGAAAGAGTTGGACTGTGACCTCTGAATTTTTTCCCAGCTCTAAAACGACATGATCCTAAAAGATAGGAAATTAAAACCCAAGACTTCTCTGTTAAATGAGACATCTGTCCACTTTATATAGGCATGACTCCTGGCCAGAAGTGGTTTTTAATTTCTTACAATTCCATGTAAACATTCACTCCCACAAAACTGATTTCAGCAAGCAGACAGAGCCAGAAGTGGCCATATGAGGGTACATTTTTCTCCTCCCCCTGGGGGGGGCATAGTGGAATGGAGGTAAGGATGAGGATTCTTAACTTCTCCCCTGACTGTTATACCCCAGATAGCTATAGAAGCAGCTCCAAGTAATTTGAACAGCCCTTTTCAGCTAACCCCAGAGGACAGTTGGGGTTGGTGGGAGAGTGGATGAGCTATTAGGGAGTTCTTAAACTCCTAACACCACTGACAAAGATGGGAAGTATACTGTCTGGGGTCTGGGAGTAAGAGAGTGCAGGACTGTGAAATTCGCCCTGACCTTGGAGATGGAGACTCTTTGGAAGATGAGAGCGGCTATGTGTTCTTGATTGCTGGGCAAACTTCCATGAGGCAAGAAGTCTGCAAAAAAGTGTAGCCCAAGAGAGAAATCCAGAGTCCTTTGTTTGGCATTGTATTAGAACTGGATTGCAGGGATGACAGATGTCTCTAGGTGAAACAATGGAGCTCAGGAGTCCCTCCTGTGAAGCGACAAGTCCCAAGGGCTCTGAGAAGAGACTGGACTTCCCAGATGGTTAAAGGGACTGCCACAAGGGACAATGAGAGGAGCAATGAATGGCCAATTATGTTTGCTATAGATCTGCTGACCAAGGGATACTATGTAGGAGAGAATGAAGGAAGCAGTAAGATGGAGAACAAAGGCCTCAGTATGCTGGAAGCTACAGAGGGAATTGCAGGCGGAATGATGAGCCAACTGCAGAATGGCCAACGGAACAGTGAAGGGGAACACTGGTGATGAGTGAGCCCCAGTAGGAGACTCAGATTGAGAATAGAAGGCAATTAGATTACTAGAGGAAACACCTGAGCCCTACTCAAAGTAATACTGAGACTAATTAAGGATCTACAGGCTTTCAGGGAGGGCTGCTCATGTCAGGTGTCATTCTTTATAGATCTCTGCTATGAGCTATATTTGTTTCCTTTGAGTTGTAAATAAAATTATTCATTTCTGAGTGTTTGAGGCCATATTCTTGCTACAAGAGTTGGTGGGAAAAAAACATATTTGGTAGAGGCAACGAGGTGGCTCTGTGGATAAAGAGCTGGGTCTAGAGATGGGAGGCCCTGGGTTCAAATCTGACCTCAGGCACTTCTTAGCTGTGTGACCCTGAGCAAGTCACTTAACTCCCATCGCTTAGCCCATACTGCTCTTCTGCCTTGGAACAGGTACTCAGTCTTGATTCTAAAAAAGAAGGTAAAAACAAACAACATATTGCCTTGATCATTGGGAGGAGGGAAGAGGACAATGAGAGTGAGAAATGAGAAATTCTCCAGTTTATGGGGTCCCTTAGTGACATAAGAGAATCTTTGACATGACTATCTTTGAAAATATATAACCTCTCACCTTACGCATTTTCTCTAGGCATTAAATCACAAAGAATTTAAAATTAGCTCCCATCTGCCAGGTGTAGAAATGAAGGACACCTGTCTATCTGGCAACTGGAACCCACCAGGGAATGTTGTAAAATCCAAGGTATGACTATTAATATGTAACAGGAAGAACAAGGAAAAGATAGCATGACCCTAGATAAAAAATCTACATGACTCAAATTTTTAAATGTTTCCAACCAAGGTTACTCCTGAGGGCCTCATTTAATTAGAATAAATACATAGAAGCAGACACAATGTCCAGTTAATAGATCATTACCTCAAAAGAGAGTGGATGGTTCTTTGTTAACAGAATAGACAGGAAAAAAAAAGCTAAGCTATTCAGTTCTTAAATTGCTTCTCTTTTCCCTATTCTGATCAATGAACCTCCGACTGAAATAACTAGTAAAAACACCAGTAAGGAGGATTTAAGCCCGAGAAAACTCGGAAGATCGTCAGATTTCACCTACTATGTGTCAGGCATTGTGTCTTAGCACTTAGTGATAGGGATACAAAGAAAATTAAAAACAGTCCCTATTCTCAAGGAGCTTGCATTCTAATGGGAATTATTGTGAACAGACAAGCTATAGATAGGATAAGTTAGAGATACTCAACAGAGGGAAAGTGCTCATGTTAAGGGGACCAGAACAACCTACTTTGTAAAAGGTGGGATTTTAGCTAGGACTGGAGGGAGCCACAGAGGGCAGGAAATGGAAATGAGAACAGCCAGTGAAAATGCCCAGAATCAGAAAAAGAAATGTCTTGCTCAAGGAATAGTAAGGAGGCCAGTGTCACTGATTTGTTCTCTCGGAGAATGTGGGAAGGGTAAGGCATAATAAGACTGAAAAAGTAAGAGGAGGAACTAGGTCATAAAGAGCTTTGAATGTCAGAGTAATTTTACATTTGACCTAGGAAGTGGAAAGGAACTGATGGAATTGATTAGGTAAGGGACTGACGTGGGCAGAGGCCATTTCTTAGGGAGATCACTTTAACAGCCAAATGGAGGATGAACTGGAGTGAAGAGAGACTCTGGAAACAGGGGGACCAACCAACACACAATGGCAAAAGTCTAGACATGAGGCGATTAAGCCCTGGACTAAGATCATGGCAGTTTCAAAGGAATGAAGGGGGTATTATGAGAAATGTTATGAAGGTAGGATTGACAGGGCTTGGCAACAGATCAGATATAGAAGGTAGGGATAAGACACTGAGGTTAACACCTAGTTGTGATCCTGGGTGAATGGGAGGATGAATAGGAAACCTAGGAGAAGGGAACGGCTTGGAGTAAAGGATGAGTTTTGTTTTGAAACATTGAGTTAAAGATGTCCACTGGACATGCAGTTTGAGATGTTTAATAGAAAGTTGGAGATTCAAGACTAAAGGTAAGGAAAGATATTAGGATTAAATAAGTAGGTCTGGGAATCACTAACATGAAGATAATAATTGAATCCATGGGAGTTGAGATCACCGAGTTAAATGGTACAGAAAGAGAAAAGAAGAGCACCAAGGTCGAAGTCTTGGGGGACACCCACAGTTAGTGAGCATAACTTGAAGATCCAGCCAAAGAGACTGAACTTTATCCATTCTTCAGAACTGCTTTTGTAGGTGATTGTTGTTCTTCAAGCCTGATTCCTGTATAGAAAAATTTGCTTCTTAAACAACTGATGACTTACTAGAAAGAAAGGTATAGCAAATCCAGATCCAAGGTATATAGTTATCATTGCCAACAACTGCCATTTGTTTTCCACTGAAAAGGACAAATTCTCCCCTGGATCCTCCTCATAATGGCTCCCACACACCAAAGAGATAGAGAACCTATGCAATCTCTGCCCCAACATGGCACTGCCAAGGACTCTGTGATGATCACAAAGGAGACCACAACAGAGGAGGAAGAGATGGCAGCCCAGTCACCTTCTCCCTGCTGCCCTTGCTCCTTCCTGGGTAGGTGACTGAGTGGAAGAGGCCAGAGAGGTAGGAGGAGAACCAGGAGAGAGTACTGTCATGAAAACCTAGAAAGAAGGGGATATTAAAGACAAGAGGGTGATTAATAGTATCAAAGCATGCAGAGAGGTCAAGAATGATGGAAACTGAGAAAATCAAATATGGGAATTTAGAGATCATTAGCAACTTTGGAGAGAGCAATCACAATTGAATGGTGAACTCAGAAGCCATACTGTAGACAGTCAAGATGAGAGTGAAAGGAATGGAAGTAGAGGCACCTATTATAGATGGCCATCTTAAAGAATTTAGTCATGAAAGGGAGGAGACATATAGGACCACAGCTAGCAGGGATGGATGAATCAAATAAGGGTTGGGTATGGGTTTGGGTTTGGGTTTTTTTTTGGCAGATGAAGGAAACATGGGCTTGTTTTAAGCAATAGAGAAGCAACTAGTAAAGAGGGAGAAATTGAAGATTAGTGAGAGAGTGGGGATGACCAAGAGACTACTGAAGGATGAGTAGGGGAAAAGTTCAATAAATGGAGCTGGTTGTCTTATGAAATAGTTTGCTGTCAGTAGCAGTCATAGAAACATACAGAGTGTTGGAAAAGATGAATCCCATCAACAATATTCCCCAGTTGTTCATTTAGCCTTTCTTGGACATTTCTAATAATGGAGACCCAATCACTCACTGAAGTAGTCTATTCTACTTTTGGATAGCTCTAATTGTTAGGAAAGTTTTCCTTTTGTCGAGCCAAAATTCTCCTCCTGGTAACCTTTATCCATTTACTATCTCTGTGCCTCTCCCAACCACCCACTCAGGTTTAAGCAGAAAACAAGCCAAATCCCTCTTCTGAATAGTAGACCTTCAGATATTTGAAGGAAGTAATCATGCTCTGAGGGGTAACTAGCAGTTTTGGTACCTAAGACAAGTATCACAAATTATTCATGAGGTGGGAGTGGGGTGTCAAGCTGCACAAAACCAAACATTACATCAATGTTGTAATTCATAATGCAGAGATAATAAAAAATAAGTCAAAATGGGACAGGAACTTGGCATAGGAACTCCCAAGTAAGGAAACTTCCTCTACCAATGCAGAGGGGCACCTTCTCTCCAATTTATAGTCATAGAGAGTTCTTGAGAGCACTGAAACATTAAGTGACTTCGCCAGGATCATATCCAGTATGCCTCAGAGATAACCTTTAAATCCAGATCTTTTTGACTTCAAAGGGTATCATGCTATCCACTATGCCCAGGTACCTCATTCAATTGCTTAGGAAGGATACCAGTTACGGTAGACCAAGGGTTGGCAAATTATGACCCATGACAAATACAACCTACTGCCTTTGAGCCTGTGAGCTAAAAACAATTTAAGTGGTTGAAAAAATGCAGGGAAGAGTATTATTTCAAGACAAGTGAAAATTACATGAAATTCTAATTTGTACCCATAAATAAAATTTTATTGGAACAGCCACATGCATTTGTTTATGTATTGTCTATGACTGCCTTCACCCTACAATAACAGAGCTGAGTAGTTGCAAAAGAGACCATACATGGTGCTGCTCAGCACATTACAAATCACAGTGATGCAATTATAATCTGACAGCATATCAAGTGTTATACATATTCCTGAACTGCTACATTTTATTTCTTTTTATTACCAGTGCATACCCATTGTGTCAGTTACAAGTTAAGTCAAGTTGCTTCTTACACTTTTTGTTCTGTCAAAAAATTTTTTAAATGAGCAAGATCTCCATTCCCATACAAATTTGCAATGGATTTATTTTCCAAGCTCAAACTACAGTTCCAGTAGGTTTTTCAGATCACATTTCAAAATCCCTGCTCTAATTAAAGAGGTTCCACCTAACCTTCAAATGGAAGTGATTAATCCTCAATATAATGGCATGTTAAAAAAATATCAAGAGAAGAAATATAGAACTGCTGGAATTCTAGAAATTCCTTCCAAGTAATAAAGATTGATATCAGTATCTGACATCTGTGTAAAAAAGATAATTTTAGGGTTGAGTGTGTAAAAATACAATTTCAAAGATGAAATACATAAAATCTCATTACAGAGCAGCATTAACAGATGAATAATTTTAATCAATTTTGATAATAGGAAACACTAACTTTGAATACCAATTAAGTAAAATGTTGTTCCAAAACAAAAGAATTCCATTCTTTTCATTAGACTTCTATTATGAAAAATTATACTTTATTATTATTATTATATTTTGAATTTTGAGAAAATTTGTTTTTTTCTCATTACACAAGTACTTAACATAATGGCCATGATTTTACTTTTTGGATTTACCATCTGGCCCTTTATAGAAAAACTTTGTTGACCCCTGTAAATAGAGATTACTAGCTGCTGAAGAAATGTATGCAATGAATTTTTGTACCTACTGTATTTCTCTGACATAGGTAACATTAGGTTTTGCCCGATTTGAGCTCTTCACTTTCCCCAATCTCTCCTTCAGGATAATTTTCTCATTTCTTCAATATATCTTTATATGGCATAGCTTTTAAGAACCCCCCCCCCCAAATATTGTTTACACACTTCTGGATATAGTCTAGCTTTTCAGCGTCATCATCTGGAGCACAACACCCCAGATGTGGTCTAACCAGGACAAAATACAGCAGGACTATTGCCTTTCTCATCCTGGGTATTGTATTTCCATTACTGAAGCCCGAGAACACGTTAGCTTTTTTGGCAGTCCACATCACATTGCTGACTCATACTGAGAGCCAGCAAGCCCATTAAAACCTCCCAGGCATGAGAAGCTCCAAAAGCTATCACCTTGGGAGATGGTGGTACAGTACTCACCTGAAGGACTTTTCACTGTACTATATTCCTTTCCTGTTTCACTCTGGTGCTACAACCACAACTATTTAAGAAGATTCTAGAGACTCCTAGGGAATCGTACCTATGCCCTCTGTTATTTCTCCAGTTCCCACTATCACTGCTGTGTGAGTCCCCAAAGAATAGCTGACTACTTCTCCTCTCAGTTTTCTAGGAGTAACCCTGAGAGATTAGAGGTGGTTTTCAAGTGCTAGCTTAAGAGGTCACATCTAATGTGTTCCCCATTGATTATCAACCAGCCAAACAATTAACTTTTAGAAAGGAGTTTTTAATGATGTGGTAGAGTTGGCACAAAAACCTTACCCTAGAGGTCTAGAACATATTTTCTCCAAAATGTGTATAGAATCCAGGAGAATCTAAGCTTAGAGAATACATGTGTCAAAAGGAGAACTCATGGCTCCTGATAAGATACAGGATTTGGGGGCTATTATCCCTCCTGATTTCCTAGTGATCTCCTTACTGTACTGGCTACACTCCAGCCATCATCTTTTCCCCCCACTCCTCACTGCAACCTTACACTATGTTCTGATAGGTAAGGTTTTTATTTTGACTTTGTTTTTTGCTTTTTCTCACCTTAAACCAGGCCATGTCTATTTTCTATCACAACCTACATCATCATATCATAATCCCTGCCCTTCCCAATTCCAGCATTCCTAAATGCTTTCTCTTCCCCTATTAGAATTTAAGGTCCTCGACGGAATGGAGTGTTTTGCCTGCTTGAATATTTTTTTATCTCCAATGTTTAGCATAGATCCTGGAGCCTAATAAATGTTTTTTTATCTACCTATTATTTATCTATCTCTCTTTATGGAATCCTCAGAAATCTCCCTTATGATACACCAAAGTTCCTTTGCGATCTCTTTCTCTGGTTGGCTTCAAGGGTCGATTTCTGTACAGGGTTCATAGTTGCATTTTCTCCCAACCCTGAAGAGATCACATTCCCTAAAGCTGTTTTCATTTGGTATGATTTGTTTGTCTTTAGGTACACTGCTGCTAGCTCTGATGAGAAGTCCAGATTTGCCCTTTGGTAGAGGCATATGTAGACTGCCTTCTCAAACATCTCCGAAAACTTGACTACATTCCAACCTGAATCCTTTCTCTGATATATGCAGGCCTAAAGGTATGTCTAATTCTTTCAACCAATCCCAATAAAATTCCTTTATGTCTATCTTATTTCATCCAATAGCTCAAAAATGGTTGAGTCTCAAGCTGATTAAGGACTTGTTTCAGTTTAGTTTACTCCTTTGATTTGATGAGTGTAAAATATATCAAAGAGATGTTTCCACTTGATAATGCTAACAGGGTACAGAAAAGCTTGTTAGTTATTCAGTGTCAATCAAAGTTGAGGGTTTAGGGAAAACCCTCTTACATTATAAATAACCTAATGCTTATTTTTAAATTCAACTTTATTTTTATTTTCAGTTTAGAATTCTCTCCTTCCCACCACATCCTCCTCCCCCATCCACTGAGAAGGCAAGAAAAACAAGACCCATTACAAATATGAATAGCCAAGCAAAACTAATTCCTGCATTAGCCATGTCAAAAAGAGGAAGGAAGGAAGGAAGGAAGGAAGGAAGGAAGGAAGGAAGGAAGGAAGGAAGGAAGGAAGGAAGGAAAGAAGG
>NC_058131.1:232973291-233041483 GCF_016433145.1 Gracilinanus agilis | reverse complement strand
TTTTTTTTTTTAAACCCTTGTACTTCGGTGTATTGTCTCATAGGTGGAAGAGTGGTAAGGGTGGGCAATGGGGGTCAAGTGACTTGCCCAGGGTCACACAGCTGAGAAGTGGCTGAGGCCGGGTTTGAACCTAGGACCTCCTGTCTCTAGGCCTGACTCTCACTCCACTGAGCTACCCAGCTGCCCCCTAATATCTCTTTTTATTGTTATTCTGAGACCTACTTATTCCAAAGTAGTTCTGAACTTTTTAAACCCATTTATCATAGCTCAGGGAATAGCTTTTGATCTGTATTAATTTTTGCATAGCTGCCTTAGGGTGATGAACCTGTGGGGCATTAATATAGTGCAGGGTTGGGTTAGGAATCCTCCAAATTTGTTATAGGGCACTGCAGGATTCCAAAAGTGAATGATGAATGATGTTGCTATAAGTGTTCATTGCTTTAACTGTGTATAGCCACTACTCCCTCCACAATGGCTTTATATGTTGAATGCTCTTTGATAGAAGGAGACCAAGGTATTAGAAAATATCACCTTTGTCCACTGATTCCATTTGACCTCTGGATTCAAGCTCAAAGCCCTCATTCATTATCTTTCCTTGACATTCATTAAGAATGTTTTACTTTTCTAGTCCAAATAACATTTTTCATAT
Organism: Gracilinanus agilis; assembly: GCF_016433145.1. Taxonomy (NCBI): domain Eukaryota; kingdom Metazoa; phylum Chordata; class Mammalia; order Didelphimorphia; family Didelphidae; genus Gracilinanus; species Gracilinanus agilis. The sequence goes on along the minus strand of NC_058131.1, from coordinate 233,040,834 downwards.
AATTGGAAAAATAATTCCATAAGATAGAGAAGCCATGCAACATGGTTTTGTTTTGGGGGGTTTTTTACATCTTAGAATCAATACTGTGGATTGGTTCCAAGGTAGAAAAGCAGTAAGGTTTAGGCAAATGGAATTAAGTGACTTGCCCAGGGTCACACAGCTAGAAGTGTCTAAAGTCAAATTTGAACCCAGGACCTCCCATCTCTAGGCTGGGCTTTGAATCCACTTAGCCATCTAGCTGCCCCCACATTTTGATAAAATGTTTGGAATGAATCTTTCTTAAATCTTTCTTAAAATTGAAAACAATGCCCTTTCAACATGTTGTGGCATATAATTGTGATAGAATACCATTGTGCTACAAGAAACAACAAGGGTGAAATTTCAGAAAAACCTAGGAAGACTTATATAAACTGATATAAAGTGAAGTGAACAGAACCAGGAGAACATTGTATACAGTAACAGCAATATTGTAACAGTGATCAATTGTGAAAGACTTAGCTATTCTCAACAATACAATGATCCAGGATAACTCCAAAGGACTCATGATGAAAAATGCTATTCATCTCCAAAAACAGACTGATGAACTGAGTGTGGATTTTCTTGAAGTTTGTTTGTTTGCTTGCTTTTTGGCTAATGGTTAATATAAAAATATTTTTGCACAATTTCACAGGTATCATATTGCTTGCCTTCTCAATGGGTGGGGGAGGGAAAGAATTTGGAACTCAAAATATGTCTAAATGAATATTAATAATAAATAAATAATAAAAGAAAAATATATCTTCCGTGTACTTTAGAGTCCATCTAACTCAGCCTCTTCATTTTACAGATGAGAAAAACTAAGACCTAGAGGAATTAACTGACTTGTCTAAAATCATGGAGCTAAGTAAATATCAAAGTCCAAATAAGAACTCAAATTCTTTTATTCCAAATCCAGGGCTCTTTATGTAGCACTACATTGCCTTTTTGACAAGACCTCCTGAGCCTTACTGTGTCATGGAACCCTGACATAAAAAAAAAATTGTGATTTCTCTGGGTTGGAGAAGGATTGATAGTGAAACGCCTCTTACAAGATGCATGCACCTCTCCCTGCCATAAGACATTCTTCTGTGTGTCCAAATATGGATCAATGGATTCTAAATGGAGGTCTGTAGTCATTGCTAATGGACTCCAAAGTCCCAACGATTTAAAAGCTCACCCAGCCAGGCTGATTATCAATCAAGCAGCCACAGACGGCGGCTTTCCTCCACATCTTGCTCTCAGACAGAGGGAACCAGACCATAACCAAGAGTCCCTAAGCTTCTCCCCGAAGCCTTCCTATCCACCATCTCCTCTGTGATGCTCAAGTTCTAAACTAAAGTGCCATTAGCTTCCAGCCCCCTGCAACAAAGAGCTCTTTCACTGCCGCATGAGTATCCTCAGGTCTTTTTTTTTTTTGTTCTGATAATCAATATAATTATAGAAGTATTTATAGTGAAATTGACAGAAAGGCCATCAGTAGAGTCAGGAAGACCTAGGTTCAAATTCTCTCATGTCCTGGACAGGTCACTGGAATACCTTTAAGAACAGGGACAGGGCAATTCCCTGGAAATTTTTTTTTTATTAAGTCCCTGCTGAGTGTAAGGTGTCATGGGAGATGTTAGATATTGTGCTATTGTGTTAGCTGCAAGAGAAAATGACATCACATGGGCGAAGTGCTGCATAAACCTTAATGTTAGCTATTAGCTAGTAGGAGGGGCTAGAGGTGGGAGGGGGCGTGATTTGTGCACAGATTTGGATACCACAAAGAAAGGAGAAATGGAAGCAAAGGGAAGATGCTAACAAAGTACTCTAGAAAAATTTGCTGAGGAAGAGAAAGCTTTCAGCTGAGGGGATCAAAGAAGGCTCCATAGAAAAGGAAATACCTAAGGTAGGCCTTGAAGAAAGAAAATGGTTATAAAATCCTTCCTGGACAAATGCATGGAGATAAAATGAAAAATTGGGGCAGCCAGGTAGCTCAGGGGATAAGGCCTGGAGAAAGGAGGTCCTGGGTTCAAATCTGACCTCAGACACTTACTAGTTGTGTGAATCTGGGCAGATCCCTTAGCTCCAACTGCCTGGCCCGTATTGCTCTTCAAACTTGGAACTGATACTTATAGATTCTAAGGCAGAAGGTAAGGGTTTTTTTTTAAATAAAATGAAAAATCATTTTTTGGGCTGGGGAAACAGAATCAGCCTCCAAAAAATGTAGGCTCTCCAAAGGCAAAGTCTCTTTCTTTTTTTCTTGGCTTCCCAGCTTTAGCGTAGCATCTTGGGTGTAGCATAGTTAAGAGATATATGCCATATCGAATTAAATGGATTTGAACTGATCCAGGAAGGCTGAGGGACTTGAATGTCTCTCTGACCCTAGAATCATAGATTTTAAGCTGGAAGCAACCTTGGAGACCACCTAAGTCAACTCACTTGTTTTACAAATGAGGAAACAGCAGCTTCAGAGGGGCCAAATGATACCCAGACTCACACAGCTAATAAGTACCAGGAGTGGGTTTTGAACCCAGGTCTTCCTGATTCCAAGTTTAGCACTCTCTCTACTACCATATTCCAGGGCCACACTTTAGATAGCAACAGCAATGATGAGGAAGAACCTGAGAGCCCAGGTCCCAAGATCCCAGAGTGTTCAGATTCTCAAAGCACAAGGATAGCAAGAGCTCTGTAAATCCAAAGAAGTTGGCCAATGAGGATGATGCTGGCTAGGAAAACTAAAGAAGCTTTACCTTAGAGGCAGCTGTCAGGGTGTCCAGCCATGGATGTTCCCAAGAGCTTTGCTGCATTAACACCCCAACCCCAAGCCATAGAGCTATGGATGCACCCTATCTCCTGGTATGATGGAAAGAATACAAAAATAGGGAGTTAAAAGACCCAGATTTAAACCCAGCTTGGACACAGACTTGTTCTATGACCTTGGACAAGTCACTTATCTTATCTGTGATTCATTTTTCTCCACGGTGAGATGGTTGAACAAGATTACTTCCAACATATTTTTCATCTCTAATATTCTATGAAATTAATTAGTATATAAATTTATATAATATATTATCTTATATTATTATAAATAACATATTTATATAATTATATCATGTAATTAATATATTATAATATAAAATTAATATACATGATATATTATAAATATAATATATAATTAAATATTATATCATTTTTTTGTCTACTACCTGGCTGCTCATCAACTAGCGCAATTTGTGACTATCACAGAAGGATGCCTTAGCACCTCTTAACCCAGACCAGTAACCTAGAAATTGTATAGACCAGAGGTGTCAAATGTATGACTAGGCAGCAAGATTTAAGCCAGATTTAAAAGTAATTGGGAGGGGCAGCTAGGTGGCACAGTGAATAGTGTACCAGGCCTGGAGACAGAAGTTCCTGGGTTCAAATCTAGCCTCAGACACTTTCTAGTGGTGTGACTCTGAGCAAGTCACTTAATCCCAATTGCCTAGCCCCTACCCTTCTGTCTGAGAGTTTTTACTAAGATAGAAAGTAAGGATCCCAAAAAGAGAAGCTGTTTATTTAAGAAGTTATTTATATTTAACAATATAAATAAAATAAAAATACAATTGAGCATAGATAATGTTAACATGTGATTTTCTCTAAGTCAATATGCACCCAACAGAGATCCTTAGGGGTTCCGTTTCTGTTTAAAGTTGACATCCCTTCAATTCTGGAAGCCACAGACCAGCTAGGCCAGGCAGGATAACAGACAGTTTGGTTCAGCTCAGGGAAAGTGAGTAGCGATTGGCATATAGGGTGGTCTGTACCAGTTAAAGAATCAAGATTACAGCCAATCTGGGAGAATACTGGAAGAGGAAGGCGTATCAGATCCAGGAAAAACCTAGGATCAAGATGGACCTTGGGGATCTGGAGCCAGGTAAGTAGCCTAAGGCCAGGGTATACAACAGGTCACAGATTAAAGTGTTGGGCAATGACCAAACCACAGAGGTGGTCAAAAGCAGGAAAGCCACAGGAACCAGAGGGCAGGTGGGAAAAGAGGGCCAGCAGGAAACCTGAGAGGGCATTAGTCAGGAAACTAGATGGATGCCTTATATCACATCATCATAGACCTAAAAGAGGATTTGGAGGGGTTTTTTTTAACCCTTAGAATCAGTACTAAGTATTGATTTTAAGGCAGAAGAGAGGCAAGGGCTAAGCATTTGGAGTTGTGATTTGCCCAGGATGACACAACCAGGAAGTGCCTGAGGTCAGATTTGAACCCAGGAACTCCTGTCTCCAGGCCTGGTGCTCCATTCACTGTACTATCTAGCTTCCCCTTAAAGAAGGAATTCTTTTTTAAAAAGTCATTTCATTTTTCCAATTACATGTAACAAAAATTTTCAACCTACATTTCCCAAAATTATAAGATCCAAATGATCTCTTTCCCTCCATCCCCTCCTACCTCTTAGAGATAGTAGGCAGTTTGATCTGGGTTATACACAGATTATCATGCAAAACATACTCCCATATTGGTCATTGCTGTAATAAAGCATACTTATAGAAAACCAATCCCCCCCCGAAAACATAAACTAATGTGAAAAATTGTATCCTTTGATCTACATTATGACTCCCAACAGTTCTTTCTCTGGAGCATTCTTTGTCATAAGTAAAGGAAAGGTTCTTAACCTGGGGTCCATGAACTTAAAAAGGTTTTTTTGGTAACAATATTTCAATAAAATTGATCTCTTTCATAATTCCATTCATTTTATTTTTTACATTTAAAAATATAATTCTGTGATGATCTTAGCCTTCACCAAATGTGCCAAAGAGTCCGTGACACAAAAATGGATATAATCCCCTGAACAAGAGTTAGAACGCACCTCTAGTCTAACCCTGTCATGCTATAGAAAGTAAGGCGAGGCTCAGAGATTGTCAATAAGTTGATAGATAGTCAATAACAAAGCCAGGATCTAAACTTGGGTCCTTTGACGCCAGATCCAGGGCTGAATGTCCTTGGAGAAGATAAGAGAAAGGCTATAATCAAAGGACATGTTCTCTGGAGGAGAAATATCCCCTCTCCTCCCTCTTTGCCTTTAAAATAGTAATCAATTAACTGGGGCAGGCAGTGAACATTTACTAAGCTCATTCTTTGTGCCAGGCACTGTGCTCACTTTCAGAGATACAAATACAGAAGTAAACACAGCCCCTAACCTCAAAGGCTTATATTCTAATGAGAGAGACAACATCCATGGGAGAGCTGTACCTAGGTATTAGTAACAACAATACTACAACTACTACTGTTAATAGCAGCTAACATTTTTTTAATTTAAAAAATTTTTATTTTTAAATATTTTTCATGTTTGCATGATTCATTTTCTTTCCCTCTCCTCTTCCCTTTCCACTCCCAGAGCCAACAAGCAATTCCACTGCATTGTACAAACGTTATCACTTGATACCTATTTCCATATTATTCCTTTTTGCTATAGAGCAATCTTTTAAAGCCTAAACCCCAAAACACATACCCAAATATACTTGTGATAAGTGATGTCATATGTTTCGCTTTTGCATTTCTACTCCCACAGTTCTTTCTCCCAACGTGGATGGCATTCTTTTACATAAGTCCCTCAGGAGTGTCCTGGCTTGTTGCATTGCTACTAGGAGCAAAGTCTATTACATTGGAAAGTTCCACAATGTTTTAATTTCTGTGTACAATGTTCTTCTGGTTCTGCTCATTTCACTCTGCATCAGTTCATTGAGGTTCCTCCAGTTCATATAGAATCCTCCAGATCATCATTCCTTACAGCACAATAGAATTCAATCACCATCAGACACCACAATTTGTTCAGCCATTCCCCAATCGAGTGACAACCTTCATTTTCCAAGTTTTTGCTACCAAAAAGAGTGCAGCTATGAATATTTTTGAACAAGTATTTTTCCTTATTATCTCTTTGGGGTACAAACCTAGTAGTGGTATGACTGGATCAAAGGATATGCATTCTTTTAAAGCCCTTTGTGCATAATTCTATATTGCCTTCCAAAATGGCTGGATTAATTCACAACTCCACCAGCAATGCATCAGTGTCCCAATTTTACCACAACCCCTCCAATATTTCTTATTTTCCTTTACTGTCATATTGGTCAGTCTGCTAGGTGTGAGGTAGTATACCTCAGCATTGTTTTGATTTGCATTTCTCTAATTATGAGAGATTTAGAACACTTTTTCATGTGTTTATTGACAGTTTTGATTTCTTTATCTGAAAACTGCCTATTCATGTCCCTTGACCATTTGTAAGTTGGGGAATGGCTTGATTTTTTCTACAATTGACTTAGCTCCTAACACATTTGAGAAATGAGACCTTTGTCAGAGGTTTTTGTTATAAATTTTTTTCCTAATTTGCTGCTTCCCTCTAATTTTGGTTGCATTGATTTTGTTTGTACAAAAACTTTTAAATTAATATAATCAAAATTATTCATTTTACATTTTGTAAAAATATGGAATGCTTCACGAATTTGCATGTCATCCTTATGCAGGGGCCATGCTAATTTTCTCTTTATTGTTCCAATTTTAGTATATGTGCTGCCAAAGCAAACTCCAGCTAACATTTTTATAGTGATTTTCAATTTTCCAAAACAACTTTATGTGTGTTCTTTTATTCAATAGTGTAGTATGGAAAGCAGAAAGTTTGGTGACAAAAGAAAGTTAGTGACAGGACAGGAAGACTTTTCATTTAGCTCCCAACTCTAGTATCTACTCTGTCTAAGGTTCTTTTTCATCACAAGGGAGAATGGGAGAAACAAGGGAAGATGCACACCTAGAAAAGGGATCAGTAAGATGTTTGTAGAGAAGCTCAAAGTAAAAAAGGGAGCCTTCTGTGAAAGTCAGAGATCAGTGTAGACCTGTGACTAGAGTCCAAGGGTAATATGTATTCCTTGGAACAACAAAGACACTCAACAAATAAGTGTTGCTAGTGGTGGCTCTCCCTGAAACCAAACAAGCTCCCCCCATTAAGATCTCTTTCTTCAGCAGCCAAGAGTGCTTAGAGCAGAAGTTCTTAACCTTTTTGCATATCATAGATCCCTCCTTGGAAATCTAATAGACTCCTCAGAATAATGTTTTTAAATTAAAAAATAAGATATATGTATAGCCATATATACATAGATGTGTGTGTAATTATAAAAGAAATCAATTATACTGAAATCTAGTTCTTTTAAGTTCACAGATCCCAAGATTAGTGAGTGTCCCTTAGGGTAGAACTAGGAATGGAGAGGGAATTGGACTATTGGAAGAGGCAAGCTGACACAGATCTAGCCTGGGAAAGGGATAACTGGGGGGCAGAGTTTCTAAATCAGACATGGCCAGACCATGTCACAGTTCTTTGCACTTACAGTTACCTCCATCCAAAGAATCTATGCTTTGGTGCATTTAAGATATCTGGTGCTTAGGGCCTTATGTCTAAGGGGTACCTGGCAGGAGGTGGAGATTGGGAATGGCCATATTTCTGGGGCTATGGCCATCAAGGACAGCGAGAAGGCAACATGAATCAAAAACTCCCTCATGCCCTAGATTTGAGGGAAAAATTCTTGGTTCAAATCCTGATTATACTATTCTGTGTCACCTATTCTCTAGTAGTCCCACTCAATTTCATCATCTATAACAGTGATGGTGAACCTTTTAGAGACCAAGTGCCCAAACTGAAACACTCATGCAGTATTTTGGGCCCTCTGCCTTATCCCAGACAGGGGAGGGAGGAAGAGCTCCCATTGGGCTGTTGGGCAGGGGGGCAGGTGATGAGAGAAATATCCTCAGGCACGCATGGAGAAGGGGAAGGGAGCAGCCCCCTCTGGCATGCTCTGGTACATGTGCCATAGGTTCACCAAAACTGATCTGTGCCATGAAGAGACTGAACTAAATATCCTTTGAAATCTCTTCTGCCCATAAATCTATAATACTCTAATTTTGTGATATTCAGAAATTTTCTAAGAGGGAGCCCTGAGGTTTAGTCTTGGAGAGTCAGGTCCAACTCATTCTAACCATACAGTAGATCCTGCAGAGGCTAGGGATGCCATGCCCCTTCCAGATCCTCCACCACTTACAGAGGGCAACAAGGAATTCACCTAATCATGTCCCACCCAGAGGTTCTTCTATATTTCATGTTCTCAAAAACTCATTATTCTACAAGATGAAATCAGCTCCTCAGATTATTTCCCATCTAGAATAAAGCTCTTCAGCATGTCCCCTGTCCATGTTACTTTCCTCCCCCTACCACTTTTCAGCTTCTTTTTCTGTGTTCCCTTTCCTGGTTAGATTGTGAGCTCCTTGAGGGCAGGGACTATCTTATACCTTTCTCTGTATCCCTGGCATTTAACACAGTGCCTGGCACATAGTAGGTGCTTAATAACTGTTTATTGACCTGCTGTTTCTGACATAGATCAAAAACCTGAGTAGAGGGAAGGTGGAGAAAGGGACAACTGACCCAAATTATGCCAGCCAGGACTAAAGATTATGTGCATCTTCCCAAATTCTGTGAACTGATAGAGAATCCACTTACCATAAGATCTCATTCCTGGTCAGAAAGGTCAGCGCCTGCAATTAACCATAGAGTCATCAACCTCAAAGTCATTAGTTCCCAAGAATCATAGAGGGAAGGACCAGGTCCCCATTTTACAAAAGAGAAAACAGAAACTTCAATTGGGTCCAAGTCCCAAAATGCCCTGGGCAAGAAGTAAAGTTGTAATTATCTGCTTCTTCTCTTATATTATCATTCAGAAGCCTCTTGGAAATGGGACTCCTTTTTAAAGTTTTAAAAAAAATTTTAATGAGTTCCTTTTTAAAGAGAAAACTAGGGACTAAACTATGACAGTATGGAACCAAGGACTAGATGCAAGGATCAGGCTAAAGCATGTAAAAGCCTTGAGTACCAGGTGAAGCGGAGAGAAATGGGGAATGGAAGGGGTAGGATTGAAGGGATTAATCTATTCTAAATGAGTGCTTCTAAAATTTCTTGGTTAATTTTATACTCCTAAATATTATTGAAGACCCTCCAAAGAGCTACTGCTTAAGTGAGTTTTATCTAATAGTATTTACTATTTTGGATTTTAAAATTAATATTCAATATCTCCAAAGTATAATATTTATAGAGATTTATTAATATTTAACTAGAGAGCTAGAGAACACAGGGAACATTCCCCACTCACTTCACATGGAAGAGAGAGGGAGAGGGGCGTTACCCAAAACTTATATACAATCACGCAAAAGACGCATGTAAATAGAAAGGAAAAGGAGTTGTGGGTAATACTGAAAGGAATCCTGGGCAATGCAGTTCCATGGGTTCAAGATTTTCCAACTATACACTATATTAGAAATTAAAATATCTTAGTATTATTATAAAAACAGTTTTGTCTTTGCAGGCCCCCTGAAAGGGTTTTAGGTATGCCCAGAGGTCCCCAGAACATACTTTGAGAACCACTGATCTAAAACCATGATGGAGCATCAGAATCATAGGCAAGGCTTGTCTTTCCTTTACTCGTATTTCTTTAGAACTTTGGGCATATGGACTGGAGGTAGTCCAAGAGACAGCATCGCCAGCCCTACTCACCTGATATTCCTCCAATTCCTCCCAGCTCATGGGGTGCCTTAGACACTGGCCCATGCTATCCTCTATGGCCTTTCTCTCTGCCTGAAGTCAGGACTGTAGCATCCCACGCTCTAGTAGGAACCTTCTCTCTCCAGTGTATGGTCACTGATTGGCCCAGTTACCATGGTGACACTCCATTCTACTTCCTGCCTATTCTATCTGGGATGAAGAACAATGGGTTCAAGAGTGAAGATGACCAGATTTTTTTTCTTTTTTTTGGTTTTCCCAAATCTTTCAGGGCCTTAAACACAGTAGCCTTGGTGCTAGTGGACCTTCCCTAAATCCTGAAAAGAACCAGACATTTAAAGCTTAGGGCCATAGACTCCTGATGCTAAAAGGGCTTTCCTGGGGTCACCTAGTATGTTTCCCTACCTCCAATTTGAGTTGAGCCCTAACCATTTCAGTCAAATGAATTTAATAAATATCCTTACAATTCTATGAGGAAGTATATTCTATATCTTCTTTGATAAGCCATTCCAGTATCTCCATCTTATCTCTTCTGGGAAATACGTCTCATAAGATACAATTTAAATCCATTCCATGTGCTGCAGTCCCCTTTGCATTCTGGAAAAAGTTCCAGAGTAGCATATCTATTCATTCATCCTGAATTTATCATGCTTCTTTGAGGTACGAAGCATACCACCAGACACTGAGAGATAGACTTCTACCTCTTTTCCCCTTAAAATGAAAAACGAAAGGCCATAGGCTTTGCAAATATATTTGTTTCTCATATATAGCTGCTGGTACATATGTGGAAATATCAACATTTGGTGGGGGCAACTAGATTTCTCAGTGTATAGAGAGCCAGGCCTGGAGATGGGAAGTCCTGAGGGGTCCACGTTTGGCCTCAAACACTTCCTAGCTGTGTGACCCTGGGCAAGTCACTTAACCCCCTTGCCTAGCCCTTAACACTATTCTCCCTTGGAAGCAATGCACAGTATTGATTCCAAGACAGAAAGTAAGGATTTTTTAATTGGTACAAATTTAAATGAGCTGATACTTCTCCCTAATCCAGATGATTGGTCCTTTATCACTCCAAGTCCCACAACCTCACTCAAAACCCAAAACTCAAAAGCCCCATAAATGGGCCACCTGCGATGAATAGGATGAACAAGACTCCATTCCAGTTTAAGGGGAGACCTGTGATATGTAGCATTGAGCAGAGATTACAATTCAGTTCCAAAAACATTAAATGCTTGTCAGATTCTAGGGAATACAAGCAGTCTGGGTTAGATGATAAAAGGATGGGCTAAGAGGAAGAAAGAAGTGATTTCAATTCTGCCTCTATACTAACTAGCCGTGTGACCAAAGACAAGTCATTTGAGCTTTATGGGCCTCAAGCAACAACTTTGAACTGACCTACCAAGTCAGAAAAAGATTGTAATACATGTTTGTGGAGGGAGTTCCTATACCAGAAGTTCCCTACACTGAAAAAATAACAGATCCTTTGCATATGCATAAGGCATTGTGCTAGGTCAAGGGATATCAGCCAAAAAAATGCAACTGTAATTGCCTTCTAGAAGCTTACATCCTACTGACATGGGCACAGATAAATGTACTACAAATAAATATCAATAATATCAATAAATATAATACCGAGTATTCTGAAGAAACTAGAAGCTGAAGGGAGAACAAATGAGATGAGCTCTTTGAAAGAAGAGGATTCTGAACAGTAAAGCTGAGGAAAGGATGCATTCTGATTATGGGATGCAGATCAAAAGAATGAATAAAAACAGAAGAAGGAATGAGAAATTTGGAGAAGAATAAGGAATTCAATTTGACTAGAACATAGAGCAAGTGTAGCAAAGTAATATGAAATAAGTCTCCACATTTAGGTGGGAGCTGGACTGTGCAAGGCACTGAATACCAAGATAAGGTAATTATATTTATCCTAGAAGCAATAGGGAGCCACAGGTAGTTTTTGACTAGACAAGTGACATGGGAAGACCTGTTTCATGGGAAAATTATTTTGCCAGTTATATCACAGATGAGTTGTAGAGGCAGAAATATTAGAGGAATGAAGAAACTATAACAGTCTCAGCAAGGAACAATAAGGTTTTTATAGGTAACTAAGGGGAAAAAAGAAAATATTATCAAAATAAAAAAGAAACAATAAGGGCCTGAGCTAGGACAGTGATCATGGATGTAGTGAGAAGTAGGCAGAAATGGAGATGTTGAAGAGATAGAAGCAAAAGGACTTGGCCATTGATTTGGACATGAAGGAGAGAAACAGGCCAAGGATGGCTCTAAGGTGACAAATTTAGGTAACGGATGAGGGAGTCCAGGATGGATGGTCTTAATTTTCTCAGTAAAGCAGGAGGTGAGGTGATCTGCTTAGAGAAAATAGAGCATTGGTGATGCCAGTAATAAAAACAGGAAAATCTGGAGGAGAGACAAGCATATCAGGGAGAAGAGGATAAATCCTGTTTTGTATTTGCTGAGTTTAAAGGGCCAATGGGGCATGCAGATGGAGATGTCAGCAGGCAATTGAAGAAGGTGGGATTGAATTCAAGAGAGATTAATTAGGGCCTGATAAGTCATTTTGGAAAATATCTGTTAATTGATGGCATTTGAGTCCAGGGCAACTCAGGAGATTACTAGGACAGAAGGTGTATATAGGGAAGAACAGGACAGAATTGTGAGGGTCCTTCATGCACATGACAGGAAGGAGAATAACCAGTTTGTAGGTGATCTAGAAGTCAAGAGAAAGGAAAATTGCTACAAGGAGGGATTGACAACACTGTCAAAAGTTGCAGAGAGAGGGAAGTTAGGGGACTCAGTGGATAGAGAGCCAGGCCTGAAAAGGGAGGAGGTCCTGGGTTCAAATTTGGCCTCAAACACTTCTAGTTGTGTGTGGTCCTGAGCAAATCACGTAACTCCCATTGTTTAGCCCTTACCACTCTTCTGCCTTGGAATCAATTCTTAGTATAGATTCCAAGACAGAAGGTAAGAGTTTGGGGGGGGGGGTTAAGTTTTAGAAAGGTCAAGAAGACTGGATAATGAGAAGGAAAAAAACATATGAAGCTGAGCGGTTAAGAGATCATGAGTAACCTCAGAGATCAGTTTTAATCAAGTATGGAATTGGAAGTGAGATCACAAGGCCCTGAATAATGAGTGAGTGATAAGAATATAAAGGATGACTCCCTCTAGGAGTATGGCAATGAAAGAGAGAAGAAACATAGAGTGAGATCTTAAGAGGATGGCAGGTACAAATGAAGAATTGGGCAGGGGGGAATCTAAGGATGTTTGTAGGCAGGGAGAAGGAGACAATAGAGAGGAGATGAGTGATTAGGAGAGAGCAAGAATATTGGATGGGACAAGTTCCCAAAAGATAGGATTGTGGGTAAAATAGAGGGACAAGTCCTGGAAAGGAAGAGAGCTATCTCTTTCTCAGAGACTAGCCCAAAGAAGGAGAGGTCACTTGAAGAAGTAGAGATGTTTTGAAGATTGGCTGACTGGAAATGAGAGGTCTCAGAATGACTCGCCTTGGTTTTCTCATTAAAGTGAGGTCCTCTGCTGAGAAAAGGGGAAGAAGGACTTCAATAATTTGAAGAGAAGAAAAGCTTTACAACATGGAGAAGCAGGACATCTGCTTTTGTTGTAGCTGCCTGCAGCCACAAATTAATATATTTGTGGGCAGACACCTGAGAAGGAGAGTTAGAAACTGAAGGAAAATGGGTAAAGGGGATAGAGAGAGAGAGAAAAAAACAACAAAGGAAGAAAGACTCAGAGTCGAAGGCTTCAAGAACATGGGATCCAGAGTGCGTGCTCCTCTGATGGTGAAAGAGAGAGAGAGAGCTACAAGTGTCCCCAATCTTTTATTGGAGAATCGAGGAATGGGGAATGGGAGGTAGCTAATGAACATGTAACATGGCATATTATTCAACATTGGCTCAACAACCACAAGATCAAAGAGGAGGAGGTTAACCAAATATATGACCTGGTAGGGAATCTGGTCCATCAAGGTAGGAGCTAGGACTTTGTGGCAGCTAACACCCTGCCCAGAAATTCTCCTGACCTTTGGACTGTAGATTTGGAGAATGGTCAGAATTAATAGAGTACCAATTAATTACAATGATCAAGAAATAATATGACCGTGAGTCTGGTACATGAGCACATAGGTTACAATATTAATATATCAATAATACTTTCAAGATTAGAATATACCTGGGATGCCACCGCTTTCTAGTCACTGAACTGTCATGAACTTACCTCATCCTATCTATGTGCTAACAGCATGACAGAGTCAGGAAAGCATGGATTCAAGTCTCACTTTTGGCACATGTCAGTTGTGAGTCACTTAAACTCTCAGTGCCTCCATGAACCATCCTAAGTCTACAGTTGCATCAGCATCCACGAAGGAAAGCTTAACTACATAGATGATAACAAAGATGGGGGGGGGAGGGAACAATTGATCAGCTTATGATCCATAAATTAATGTAGACTTTAATCTACTAATCTTTAAGATCTCTTCCAGATCTGATAGTCTATGATTCTCTGTGAATAAATACAAAACTTTATGTGAAAGATAACAACAGAAAGTACTGTGATGAGGACTTCTAAGACAGAAGAAAGTCTTTTTGATAGGAACATTGAGGGCAAGCTTCATGGAAGAAGTGGCTTTTGAAGGGAGCCTTCAAGTATTGGTAGAATTTAAACATCCAGACTTGGCTTTATTCTTCTTTATTAAATTATTTTGCAGTCCTGCAGGGTCTACAATTTCATCATAGATCACTTTTTTTTCATTTGCTGGCACACGCTGATATGTCTTCCTTAGTGCCAAACATTGCTTTTGGGCAGCTTTTTTCAAATGGCACCTTGATGAGACCCAGAACTGTGAGTTGTTAGAGGAGGAGGAAGAGGAGAAAGAAGAGGAGGAAAAGGAGGAGGAGGAGAAGAAAGAGGAGGAGAAGAAAGAGGAGGAGGAGAAGGAGAAGGAGGAGAAGGAGGAGGAGGAAGAGGAGAAATTTGAAAAATAAAGGCTGATATAATAACTAGCATGTTGACAGAGCGGAAAGGAGAACTCTAACTAGGGCAAGGCAATCTGTGTTTTGTCTCAGTACAATAAAATTTGGATGGTGCTGACAGCACTTGAACTGCTGATGCAACATAGAATCAACAGAGGTTAGCGTCTATTTAGCAAGAATAATTATCGAAATTAGAAAGCTACTAAATGGCAAATTTCCTCCCTCCCACACCATGGCTGCACGTGAGTTCCACAGCTTGAACCACTTTATGCCTCACCAAACATACACATGTAAACACAATATCCCTACCATCATGCCAACCTCCTCTACCAACTCTACTACCTCCACCACTAAGTCAACAGCCTTTTGGAATTCAGGGTCTCCCTTATCACATGCCTCAAATTAAATGCCCTGGTCACCAAACTTGCTAGTTATAGCTCTGGTCTCATGAGAACTGTTTTAGGAATCAGGAGACCTGGGTTCTAGTTTCAGCTCTAGTATCCATTCTCCCTGATTAGCTTATGATCCATAAATAATATAAACTAGGTAATCTTTGTTTATAGGAACAGGGCAGAATTCACTTTTCCTTTCTGGGCCTGAAGTTCCTTGCCTGGAACGTGAAGAATTTCACAGTTAAAAGAGACTCCATAAAATTACCAAGTTCAACTTGCTCCTGAAAGAAGAATCCCCTCCAGAACATTTCCAACAAGTAGAAGCATGGGATTCTCTAGGGATCTTCCCTATGTCCTCTTTTCTTCTCTCTCTGGACATTCTTTCCTGGTGTTTTTATCTGCTCCCCTGAGCTCAATTGTCATCTTTCCCCCTATCTCTAACATCTCTCTCCTACTTAAAGTGAATGGGACCTAAAGGGATTTCTTTTGGAGTATCTTATTTAAAGCAGTGTTGGAGGATTCCTCTTAGGCAGGATGATCTAGTAGAAATACTGCTGGATGGGGAGGAGAAAAGACCTGAGTTTGAATCTTAACTCTGAAATTTACTATGGGATCATATGCAAGTCAATTAACCTCTCTGATCCTCTGTTTTCTTATCTGGAGCTAATAAATAATAATAAATAATAAATGGAGCTAATAATACCTGCAGTACCATCTGTGCAAGTCTGTTGAGGATCAAATGAAATATTCTGTATGAAGTGTTTTGCAAAACTTAAAGCACTATATTAATGCCTATTATTATTATTATCATTATTATTATTACTCTTCCCTGGAGGGGTGGAATCTTGTCCTTTATTTTGCTATTTAATTATCTTTTTCTCTGATACTTTGGATAGCCTCTAGATGACTGGTTAAAAAATATTAGTAGAGGCTTCCAGTTTTGAGCAGCCAGTGATCTATACTCATAAATGTATTAAGGTAGCTAGGTGACTTAGTGGATAAGGCTGATCCTGGAGTCAGGAAAACCCGAGTTCAAATCCAGTCTTGGACATTTACTAGCTGTGTGACCCTGGACAAGTCACTTAATTGCTTTTTTTCCTCAGTTTCCTTATCTATAAAAGGGGGATCATAATGGCATCTATCTTCCGTCATTATTGTGAGGATCAAATGAGATACTAATTATAAAGCGACTTGCAAAGCCTTGAAGGGCCACATAAATGCTGGTGATTCATGTATTTGGAGAACAAGGTAGTAAGGGAAGGAGGGACTCATATGTAAATGGACCTTATAGGAAACATTACTTCAAAGGCAGCCTATTTCACTTTGGGACAGCTACAGATGTTAGTAAGTTTATCCTTATAGCCAACTGAATTCCATTCTCTAAAATTTTCATCTAATGTTCCTAGTTTTGCCCTCTGAGACCAAACAGAGCAGTTCTTATTCTTAATAGTGTCCAAGATGTCTTCCAATTTTAAGATTCACAAAATCTTAGACTTGGCAGGGATGTCAGAAGTCATCCAGTCCAAAAAAGTCCCCATGAAACCAGACCTGAAAGACAAGGAAGGAAGAGCCTTGCAAGGTGACCTTGCAAAGCAGCCTACCCTGCTTTGAGACAGTTCTAATTGTTGGGCAGTTCTTCTTGACATCAAGACAAAGTTCACCTCTTTGTAACTTCCAGTTTTGCTCTCTAGGGACAAACAGAATAAATCCTTTTTTCCCCAATAACAAGTAAAAACTATTTTTTAAAACCCTTACCTTCTGTCTTAGAATCAATACTGTGTGTTGGTTCCAAGATAAAAGAGCAGTGAGGGCTAGGCATGGGGATTAAGTGACTTGCTCAGGGTCACACAGCTAGGAGGTGTCTAAGGCCACATTTGAACCCAGGACCTCCTGTCTCTAGGCCTGGCTCTCAATCCAATGAGCCACCCAGCTGTCCCCAGAAACAATTTTTGATAATTATTTTTTGACATTTTACAATCCAGATTCCCTCCCTTCCCTCTCCCCTTCCCCAAGGCAGTCAAATAGTCTGATATCAGTTTTATAGCAGGGTCTTCATGCAATGCGTATTTCCATTTTGCTCATGCCACAACAGAAGACACAGATCACACACACAATTAAAAACTCAGGAAGGAAATAAAGTGGAAAATGGCATAAGGCTTTGGTCTGCAATCAGACTCCTACAGTTCCTTCTTTGGCCGTGGATAGCATTTTCAGCATGAGTCCCTTGTGGATATCTTAGAAACTTGCTTTGCTGATAATAGTTTAGTCCTTCACAGCTGATCATCATACAATATTTCAAACAGAATAAATCTAATCCCTCTTCTGCATGAAATTCTCTCAAACACTTGAAAACTGTTGTCATACTCCCCACCCCCTCCCCAAGTCTTCTCTTCTCCAATCTAAATATTCCATTCCTTTATTTATTCATATCCATTTATTTATTAATAATAAACCCTTACCTTCTGTCTTAGAACTGATGCTAAATATCTGTTCTAAGGCAGAAGAGTTGTAAGGGCTAAGCAATTGGGGTGAGGTGACTTGCCCAGGGCCACAGAGCTACAAAGTATCTGAGGCCAGATTTGAACCCAGGATCTCCCATCTCTAGGCATGGCTTTAATTGATCTTCATATAGCATGCACTAGAGGCTCTTCACCATTCTGTTTGCCCTTTTCTAGACATTCTTCAACATATAAGTGTTCTCCCTAAATGGTAGCTCAATGATTTCTATAAGTCAACAAATGTTTGTTGAATGAATGTATTACCAAACCAACCAACACTGTTTCTTTAATATAAAGATTTTTTTTTATTTTATTTTACCAACACTATTTCTTAAACCTCCCTAGCACAACCCCTCCATTCCAGCCAGGTGAATATTCTCAGTGTCACACATTGCATAATTTTCCCACCTCTGGGCTTTTGCTTATATTTTGCCCCTTAGCACGAATGTCCAAATCCTACGCACTTTTTAAGACTTACCTTATATGTTCTCTCCTCCATGCATAGATATGCCCTCTATTTAGTCTAGAATGGGCACCTATGGGAAGAGAAACACTTAATAAAAGATCTTGACTTGAACATAGCTATCATTGACCCATTCTTCTCTAAACCCGGGTTCTCTAGTAGGACTTTATCAAAGTTAGAAAATTAATTGGGAAAATAGAACAAAAGAATGTCCAAAATGGAAGGAACCATTGTCGAACCTCTTCTATTACAGCAGAGGGCACTAAAATGCAGAAAGCTGAAGTTCTTTGGTGGGGAATACCTAATGGCGGAACCAGGACTATAACTCAAGTCTACCGATGGATATTTCCATGGTTTACTCAACTACACTGACCAATGTAGAGACCTCTCTGGGTCTAAATTCCAGTCTCTCCTTGAAGTCTTATTTCTCCTTCATGTTGTTGTTGATCAGCCATTTCAGTCATGCTCGATTCTTTGTGACCCTATTTGAGGTTCTCTTGCCAAAGATATTAGAATAGTTCACCATTTCTTTCTCGGTTCATTTTTTATAGAGAAGGAAAATGAGGCAAACAAGCTAAGTAGCTTGCCCACGGTCCCTCGGCTAATGTCTGGGGCCATATCAAGTAGATGAGTCTTCCTGACTCCAAGCCCTGTACTCTACCTTCTATACCAGCTAGCCAGACTGTTTATTATATTAACCTGAACCAGTTGCAATTTCCTGAATTTAACACTGTGCCTCTCATGCCTGGACCTTTGCAAAGGGTGTGCCCAGTGGCTGAAATAGCCCTTCTTTTCTCTGATTCTTAGAATTCTTTGTTTTTTCAAGGTTTAGTCCATGTGTCACCTCTTATAGAAAGACATTCCTGATCTCCCTAGATCTTAGAACTCTTGCTCTCTCTTCAAATTATCATGCAAATATTTATCTTTTATGCTTGTAGTTTCTGTTTATCTGTAGTATTTTGTTGTTCACCCTTTTCATTCGTGCCTGACTCTTTGTGTCTGACCCCATTTGGGATTTTCTTGGCAGAGATACTGAAGTGGTTGACCATTTCCTTCTCCAGCTCATTTTACAGTTGAGGAAACTGAGGCAAACAAGGTGAAGTGACTTGCTCAGAGTCACACAACTAGTAAGTATCTGAGGCCAAATTTGAATTCAGGAAGATGAATGTTCCTGACTCCAGGCCCGAGCTCTATCCACTGAGCCACCTAGCTATGGCATGTACCTCATAGCTTTTCTTGTTTTGTCGTTGTATTCCCAGCACCTGAAAAAAGTACCTTACACTACTTATGGTGGGCAATAATGAATAAATCCCTGTGGATTGATTATTGGACTGGATTGACTTATTGATTATATAGAAGAATGATCTAGTTGCAGGACTGGGCCCAGGTGTTTCAGCCAATTAGTGTTGCTTAGATGTTTGCGCAGGTGAACTGGATATCAACATCAAAGGCAAGGCTGAGGTAAGGGTGGAAACTCCTCACTAATTTGGGCAACTCAAAAGTAGAAACTAAAGTGGGCTGGCAAGAGAAGCTGGCAGAAATTTAGTCAACAAGCTAAGTCAAGAAGGAGTGAGTCAGGGGGCAGGGAAGTAAGGGAAAGCAACAACCGAGCTCTCTCTTCCAGGAGGGTGGGCTGTGCCCTTAATAAATAATTCCCTTTATAAAGGGAACATTATAGTGAAATGTAATTCTCTTTATAAAACAGTCTCAGGGTTTTCCATGCAAAGTCACTCTGGGAAAGCCTGTCCCCACATAAAAGGGGCCCAATCAATGGAGTGGGGCAGAGCTCCATTAGGGCAGTGTCTCAGAAGGTCATGCTTCCTCCTGGGGCCAGACATCAAACTCTGCCAGAGCCAGGATGGCCTTGGGCAGTGCCTCCCAAGTTTGTGGAGCCCTAGTTGTTCACTACCTCTCCTGGGGATGAAGGGACACCTGGGGGGGGTGGTAAAGGGTAAGTTGACAGATAAGACAGCTGGGCAATTATCCAAGAAAATAGAAATATGAATCAAGTAAATCCTGAAGTTTAACCCTTAAATATCAGTTTCACTGAGCAAGAAAAGAAAGGGAAGGAGGAGGGAGCAACGAAGGAAAGAAGGCAATGGTGAGGGACAAAATGTGTCACTGTGGAGCATTTGGAAAGAGCCACCGTCAGAAGAAATGGGAAGTGTAAGTCCAGGAGATACCTAATGTGGGATACCTGGTCCCATTCCTGTGGTAAAAGGAAAGAATGATGGGTGCTTCAGCACCTTCCTTCTCTCTTTTGCTTGCTCTCTCTTGCACTTCCTTCCATAACTACATCCCTGGGAGGTCAGGGGTACAAATACTACTGCTCTCATATTACAGATTAGAAAACTGAGTCTCAGAAAGGATTTGCCAAGGTCAGCCAGCTAGGAAGTGTTGGCACTAGGATTGGAGCCAGTTTCCTGATTCTAGAACACGTTCTCTTTCCTCTGTAATGTTTCTTCTCAATGAAGAAGACCTATCTAATCAAAGTATTTCCTTGCCTCTCTCCTGCTGACCATCTACAAAGTCCCTCTTTAATTATAAATAGAGTCATTAGAGACAGGTTAAGATGATGGAGTGGTTTCATTTATATTCCAGGGCAGCCCTGGAATGCCTCCAGCAGTAAGTGAAAATACTCTATGTGACACTCTCTCTCTCTCTCTCTCTCTCTATTTTATTTTCTCTCTCTCCCTCTCCCCTTCTACCCCTCCCTCCTCTCCTTCTCTGTCCTGTCCGTGAATCTGTCTCTATGTCTTTGTCTCTCTCTGCCCCCAATTCTCCTTCCCTATCTGCCAGTGTCTCTGTTTCTGTCTGTTGCTTTTTTTCACTGTGCCTCTGTCTCTCTCCCTCAGTCTCTCTCTCTCTTCTTCCTCCTCCTCCTCCTCTCTTTCCCCCTTCCCTCTCCTGCCTATGTCTTTGTCTCTCTGTGTCCCCAGCTCTCCTTTCCTATCTGCCAGTGTCCCTATTTCTGTCTGTTGCTTTCTGTCACTGTCTCTACCTTTATGTTCTTGCTTGCCTATCTCTATTACTAGGAGTTCTATTTCTCCTCCAAAATAAGGAGGAACTTTATAACAATACAATTGTCCAAAAATGGAACAAGCCACCTCACGGCATAATGAGCTCCCCATCACTAAAAGTGTTCCAACAGAAGCCAGATCACTAATCAACAAGGATATTGTAGGAGATATTCATGCACTAGGTGGGAGGTTGAATGTGACAACCTCTAATTAAGCTCTTTTCTAACTCTAAGATTACTTTCCATCCTCATTTCCTAGGTGGCACAGTGGATAGAGAGAGCACTGGGCCTAAAGTCAGAAAGACCTGAGTTCAAATCTGGCTTCAAACATTTATCAGCTATATAACCTGTGGCAAATTTTGACCTCTATTTGCCTTAGTTTCTTCTGTAAAACTGGGATAATAATATCTCCCAGGGTTATTGTAAGAATTAATTAATATAATGTTTGTAAAGTACCTGGCTCATAGTAAATACTTTATAAATGTTAGCTACTATTATTAATTCTGTGTCTCTTTTTCTATCCTTCTGTGTCTTTCTCTTAGATTTTATGACTCTCTCTCTCTCTTTCTTTCTCTCTTTTTTTCCCTCTCTCCCTCTATCTCATCCCTCCTCAATTATAAACTGAGGTTAGCTAAGGCTATATGAGTTCTGTTCAGATGGCAGAGACAACCTTCCTTATTCCTTAGTCTTTATGTTAGTTTAAATTCTCCAAAGAACATAAATTTCTTGGGGCTACTCAGGACTATTTAAGGTCCCTAAATATCAGAATCTGTTGCTAGGGCTAAAGAGGACATTGCCAAAGGAGCAGATAAGCCAGGCAAAGATGAAAACAAGAGGCCCTCTTATTTGGAGTGTATAAGGAAAGGCATGAAAGGGAAGGCCACATGACCTCCAAGAAAATGAGAGACAGGGGCAATAAGGAAAAAGACTAGGGAAGTTCTCTGAAAGACCTCCTCACATTGGACCTGGGACCTACTCTGGTATAAGGACTAATTCCTCAGTGGATCTAGAAAAGGGCAGGGAAGCTATAGAACCAATAATGTCACCAGAAAGTCTCAAGCATGATGATCTCTCTTCCTGGAGCCTCCTTGGTCCAAGATTCTAGACAGGTCATGTGGTTACAGGGTCATGACTGGCTCATCTTGGCAATTATCAATCAATCAACATTTATTAAAACATCCACTATGTGTTGGGCACAAAAAGACGCAAAAACAAACAAAAAAAACAGTCTCTACCCTCAAGGAGCTTATAATCTAATGGGGCAGACAACACACAGTCAAAAATACATAAAACAAGCTATATATATATATATAATAAATGGGAAATAGTTAACAGAGAGAAGGCACTGATATTTTTAAAAATACTTGCCTTCTGTCTTAGTATCAGGGTTTTTTTTAACACTTGCCTTGCATTTTAGAATTAATACTGTGTATTGGTTCTAAGGCAGAAGAGAGGTAAGGGCTACACAGTTGGAATTAAGTGACTTGCCCAGAGTCACCTAGCTAGGAAGTGTAGGAGGCCACATTTGAACCCAGGCCCTCCTGTCTCTAGGCCTGGCTCTCCATCCTGAGCCACCCAGCTGCCCCCTTAGTATGAATTCTAAGTCAGAAGAGCAGTAAGAGCTAGGCAATTGAAGTTACAACTAGGAAATATGTGAGGGCAAATTCAAACCCAGGACCTCCTATCTCCAGCCTGACTATCCACTGGGCCACTTAGCTGCCCAGGAAGGAACTAGGATTAAAAAAAGTTGGAGAAGGCTTCCATAGAAGGTAAGCCAGGGAGGTGAGTAATTAAAGCAGAGGAAGGAGAGCATTCTAGGAAGAGGGGACAGCCAGAAAGAATACCCAAAGCTAAGAGATGGTGTGTCTTATTCAGAAGCCAGTGTCACTGGATCAAAGAATATGTGTCCAGGACTAAGGAGTAGAAAGACTGGAGAAGATCATGGCTGCATGTGGATCAAAGCTGCTCAGGTTTTTTAATGGGGAGGAAAGGAATCCTTCTCTGGCTGGTTAGACTAACTTCCCTACCCTTGTGTCACAGGCAGGGAGGCACCAATCAATAGGAACCTTCTTGCCTGGAAGTTTCCTGGCATCTGAAAAGAAACAGATATGGAAGATTACAGAAAGAAGGCAATTCGGGAAGAAGGGATGCGGCTGGGGAAAAGGTAGCCCATTGGTCAACCAAGACTACATGAGGAAAATCTGAGGTTTTCCCAGTGGGGAAAGACTTAAAAACTCTGGATCAATGACTAGTTATGGTTCCATTATGAAGCATGCCAACCAGCTCCCAGGAGAGAGGTTACAACAAATGTCCTTTTTTGGATATAGCCAATGTCAGATCCATCCTCATCTAACCCACTTTAAAGAGGATACACAGCATGCCTAGTGGAGTCCACACCACCTTGTGGCCCTGGACCCTGGTCTGGTGGGAGAGGCAACACTAAAACCCAGAAAGGTGTGGAGATCCTAGAACTGTTTCCCTCTGAGCTCCTCTGATCACCAGCTTTTCCCTCTTTGGCACAAAGTATCAGAACTTCCCAAACAAGAAGGAAATGGAGATAGAGCACAGTCTTGGAGTTACAAGGGAGCTTAATTAGAAGCTGTCAAATTCAACCTCCCACCCATTGCATGAATACTTTCTACAACATCCTTGATGATTAGTGATCCTGACCTTGTTGAAACACTTTTAATGATGGGGAGCCCATTATACCATGAGGCAGCTTGCTCCATTTTGGGACAACTGTATTTGTTATAAAATTCCTCCATTTTTTTAGGTGAAATAGAACTCCCCGGAGCTTCCTTCTACTAGTCCTTATTCCCTCCAGTGCTAAATTTTTAATATAACTTTTATCTTATTTCACTCCCCCCCCACAAATTAACAACTACTTATTTATTTTCTCCCACCCCCTCCTCACTACCTCTCCCTTGGGAAAAAGAAAAGTGAAACTCCAATAACAATTCTGCAAAGGCAAAAAAGCAAATTCACACACTGGCTATACCCCAAAATGTGTGTCTTATTCTGCACCCTGAATCCTAAACCTTTTTTTGTCATAAGGTGAGTAGCTTATATCATCACTGAAACTCTGGAACTATGGTCACATTCAGAATTGTCTTTCAAAGTGTTTGTTTTTACAATGATTTTATTGAAGAAAGTGAGTTCTGTTCACTTCACTCTGCATAAGTTTGTACAAGTCTTTCCAAGTTTCTCTGAAATTATCTTGGGGTTTTCTTACTGAAGATCTTCTGAAGTCAATCCATACCACCACCACCCCAAAGGCCACCTAGAGACTAACTGCTTCATTGTATAAATGGGTGAGCTGAGGCTGAGATGTTAAGGGGTTTGCCCAAAGTCATGCAGATAGTTGATGAGAAGGCAGGACAAGAACTCAGGTTTTCTCACTTCAAGTCCGGTGCTCTTCCGAGGACATCAAATCCCAGGAGACCCCATCCTGAAGCAAATTTAAGGGGTTCACCAGAGTTTGAATGAAAATATTTAAACAGAAATCAGATGCTATTGAGGATTTATTATGGAGGTAGTGGGTTGGATCAAGATGATATCCTTCCAACTCTGAGAGTCCATGAGTCCATGAATCTATGGCCCTAGAAAAAGTCAAATAAATGATCCCTAAATTCACTGGTCAATTCCCTCATCCTCCATAGGGATTTTCCTGATTGTTCTAGTCCATACTAATCTCTGCCTTCTCTGGCCTCTTATTAAACTTAACCCATGTATATTACATTGATCATTATGTCCTTCTCTAAGGAGTTCATAGGTCACCACAATCAAAACATTAAATTTCACACTTTGGTGTCCTCCATGGACCTATAATGTTGGGCAAATCCCAGAAACTTCTTAGGTTGCTTTTGGTGCATAGTTCTTTCTCCTTGGAAGCTTCCAATCCTATGAAAAGAGAAATTAGAAGAAAGTTTGAATGAAAAGAAAATGTCAGTAGCATCAAGAAAGATAAAGCCCTTCTCCTTAAGTCAAACAAGGAGTTTAGCAAGAATAAAAATTCACAGAATCTCAGAATTAGAAG
Organism: Gracilinanus agilis; assembly: GCF_016433145.1. NCBI lineage: Eukaryota > Metazoa > Chordata > Mammalia > Didelphimorphia > Didelphidae > Gracilinanus > Gracilinanus agilis. The sequence goes on along the minus strand of NC_058131.1, from coordinate 233,015,845 downwards.
GGACCTCAGGGATTATTTGATTTTATTCTCACCTAAACATTATCTGAACAATCCCTACTGTAACACTATCTAACTTCTGCTTGAAGAACCACATGAAAGGGAATCCACTCAATTTGAGGCAGCCGATTCCAAACTCTAATTGTTAGGATATTTTTTCCTTACCTCCTTTACCACTGATCCTAGTTCTGCTCTCTGGGGCCAAGCAGGATAGGAACCCTCTTACCTATGACAGCCCTTCAGATATTTGAAGACAGCAATCATTTACTCTTTACATCTTCTCTTCTCCAAGTTACCATTTCTAGTTTCTTCAACTAGTTCTCAAATGGCCAGATTTCCATTCCCTTCATTGCCCATGTAATTTATCTCTTGACGTGTTGCATCTCATCAAAATCCTTTCTGCAATATCCTTCCAAAACATCCGTAGCCTCTAGAACTGAACATAATCGTCCTCATGTGATATGACCAAGAAAAAGTGCAACACCTTTGTTATAAACCTTGTGCCTCACATTAGCCTTTTGGACTTCCACAATGCACAGTTGAATCATATTGAACCTGTAGCCCACCAAAGTCCATTAGATCTTTTTCTCATGTACTTTTGTCTAGCCTAGCCATTTCTCTCTGGCTCGTACTTGCGGAGTTGACTTTTGAACCCAAGTGAAACATTTTCTGTTTACCCCTATCTTATTCAAATTGACATGTCATTTTATCCCTTTTTAGATTGTGGTGGGTCCTGACATTTAATCCAATGTATCAACTTCCCCTCAATTCTTTGTGTCATCTTTGTGTCAATGCATTTGATAAGAATGCCATAGAGGTTTTTATCTCAATAATTGATAGGATTCACAAGCAGTTTAGGGTCAGGGACGGATCCCTGTAGCACCCAACCAGAAACTTCCTTCCAGTATGAAATTTGTCTACAAATGACAGCTACGCTTTAGATCCAATTCTAAAACCACCTATTTACACTCTTGCTTAACCCACTTCTATTCGTCTTGTCGATAAAAATGTGAGATTCTCCACAGAAATTCAGGTATGCTGTGTCTAGAACATTCCAGTGATCTAACAGGTTAGTAACCATGTCAAGAAGTTAATTTAGCATGACCTATAATTGAGAAAGCCATCCTGGCTCTGAATAATTTCTGTTCCTCTATCTAAATGTTCACAGGTTCTTTCATAATAAATTGTAGAATTTAGCCAGAAATTGATACCAAGTAGACTTTCCTCAAAGATGGTCTATTCTCAGCCATGTACCCTTTAAGGTCAATGCCCTTGGTTGGTGGGGCTCAGGAAGCAGGATGTCTTTCAGCCACTTTTTCTCACTCATATTTATATCACTTGAACAACTTACCCTTTGACTTCTTCCTGGTATATCTTGCTCATCAACTGGGCTATTTGGGACCCCAGTCTTGCTTATCACTAATGGTGATATGGTGATAATAGTAGGGCTGGGTTCAAAGGTAGGACTAAGCATGAGAAAATACTCTTCTTGTGCCCAGAGTTCTCACGTTTGTTTGTTTTTTAATTTCCTTACTTGGTTTTTTTCCTTTTAAAAAATCCCTCAACTGCAGCCATCCCTCTACTCCCATTCCCAAGCCACTCACACACTCACTGGCAATTATAGTCATATTTTTATGGTTGAGGCTAACCTGAGACATTCAGTCACTGCCCCAGCAAGGAAGGGAGGAGGGTGATAAGTAAAGGCAGAACTTAACTACCCTTTTTGTTACAGAGACATACCCTTTCATAGGTTTCTGTTAGTCATGATGAGCCTCCACAGTAACAATGAGATTAAATTTGCTTCCTTGCATTAGAATCTCTTGCTTATTACCCATACTTTTTATATCTGTATATAGATATCTTAGGCCACCAATTTTACTTTCCAGTTCTCTCCTTAGATGTTTGTTTTGAGAATTATATGTCCTCTCTAGTGTTATTCTTCCTGTATTGTACTTGCCACTCTTTCAAGAGCATTTTTTGTGATCCACCAACAATAAATATAGTGAAATCTTGCACACTGTGAAACTTTCTGATAATTATATCACTACACACATGTCGTCTGATATAAGAGATGTTTTGCAAAAGCTTACCTATTCCCTTCTATCTATTCCCTTCATCAAGGATATCCTCTACATGCATGTTAGACCATTCTCATGTTTCATAAAAATGAGGAAGCAGGCAGATGAGTCAACAGTTTTAGATACTCTCTCAATCACAGTTTTTAGCACCGTAATCTATGATTTTTTCCATTATTTTGGTATCTTCCCCTCTAATCGATATCTTGTAAAACAAGTCCTCAGTGTTTTCAAAATGACATCACTTTCTTTGTAGATTTTCTCAGGGAGTGCTCGTTCTAATCCAGCTGCTCTTCCTGACTTCATCTTCTTAAGTGCTGTTATGATTTCCTTGTACATTGAAGACTAAGGTGTTAAGATCCAAATATGGCGGTTCTATTTTCATTGATGATGAACATAGATTATTATAGAAATGCTGACACAGCATTTTGAATTTCCATTTCTTTATTGTCCTCCTGCCAGTTTCATCTTTGAAAGCTCTTTAGATGATGTGATGGGGGTAGGGGAGTGTCTTATGCCAAGCATTCTTTAGATGTATTTTTACTTCCACTGCTTTTCACAGTGATCTTCTTCTGCCATCATTCTCCAGAGTTTTTATTCTAAGCCATCATTTCCTTTGACCGATAATTCCTTCCATCTAAAAAGGAGATTAAAAGTTTGCTCAATTATATTGTTTTCTGTGATCTTTAACATCCTCATTGAGGTTATTACTTTAGATTGGTTAAATTTTGTGGGAAGTGAAGATACAGAAGATCAATCTATTTAACTTTTTTCCATTTCTTATTTTGGCTTATGGCTTATTTGAATAGGTCAAGTTAAAGCTATTGCCATTGTACCCTATCACAGTGCCTTGAACATAGAGGGAGCTTATTAAATGTTTGTTGACTTGAATTTTTTAGTATTTATTTTATTTAGTTCTTGTTATAATTTTGAGTTCCAAGTTGTCTCCCTCTCACTCTCTCAGCCCCACTTTAAAAGAGGCCAACATTTGATACAGATATATATGTGAAACCATATAACATGGTTCCAATAAATCAGTTCTTTCTCTGGAGGTGGATAGCATGTTCCTTCCTAAGTCCTTTGTAGTTGATTTGAATATTCATATTACTCAGAATAACTTAGTCATTCACAGTTACTCTTTGAACAATATTTCTGTTATTATATACAATGTCCTCCAGGTTCTTCTCATTTTGCTCTGTATTATTTCATGCAAAATGTTTCCATGTTTTTTCTAAAAATGACCTGCTCATTATTTCTTATAGCACAGTGGCATTCCATCACAACCATATACCACAACTTATTCAGCTATTCCCTAATTCCATGTTGACTTTCATTGAGCTGTATTAAGAGAGGCATAGTGCCCAGGCTTAGGAGATACAAGTTCCATTGAACTCTTTCCATGTCAGACCACACTTGGACCATCAGTATTCAGTTCTGAATGCCATATTTTAGGAAAGATACTGTAAGCTGGATAGCATCCACAGGAGGGCAACCCAGACCTTCATACCATCCCTTCTGAGGCTCAAAAGAACTGAAGATGTTTAGTCTGGAGAAGAGAAGACTTAAAGGGACATGATAGCTGTTTTCACATATTGGAAGGGTTGTTGCACAGGAAAGGAATTAGACTTCTTTGCCTTGACCCAAGAAAATGGAACTCAGAACAATGGGTGGAAGTTATAGAAAAAAATTGTGATGTAAGGGCAAAATTCCTAATAATTAAAACTATTCCAAATTGGAATGGGCTGCCTCCTCAAAAGGTGGCCTCTCACTGGAAGCCTTCAAATTGAAGACAGAAAAACACCTGTTGGTTATATTGGAACAGAAACCCTTCTTCAGGTTTAGGTTGGATGAGATGACCTTCCATCTCTGAAATTCTGTGTTTCGAATCGAATTACATTAAATTCTGTGGAGTATCATCCTTCTGTCTTTATCTTTTCCATTTGCTTTTGACTTTGATATTTGCCGTAAGTAGTTGAGGGTCTGATAGCATGTAGTTGATTCTGATATGGCTCCCACAACAATCAGCTATTTCTTATCAGAAGACAAGGTCAATTTCCTTTTGTTGTGATGTCATTTAGTGGTCTCCAAGTCCAGCATCCTCCAATTCTCTTCTGGAAGAAAGTAACCATGACATATAGGCTTTAGGATTCTGACTGATCAACAAGTCTTTAGTTACTTTTGTTTCTGAAACCTGAGCCATATTTTCCAATGCCAATTTCATCATCCTCTGCATTCTCTACCCAATTGTTTATCTAAATCTACTTGTTTATTCTTGCTGTAGTAGATGAGATATTGGACTTGAAGTGTTTGAATCCTCTCTCAGACAATTATTGGCTATATGAACCTGGGAACCCCCCTTAACTTTTCATGCCTCAGTTTCCTAATAGTGCCTACCTCTCATAGTTGAATAAAGATCAAAGAGAGTGTATATACTTATATAATACTTGGCAAACCTCAAAGCTCTCTAAAAACCAAGTGACCATTATTTAGTATTATTTCTACTGCCATTATTCTTATTTATCATTGTTTCACTGGCTCCATGAACTCCCCCTCATTGTGAGTATTCCTTCCATCCAGCTAGACCTCAACCCATCCAGATCTGGCCCATGCCTTTCCATAACCCCTCTATAAAGTATGTAGATAGAGTGCTGAGCTAGGAATCAGGAGAACCTGGATTTGAAGCTCCCCTGTGACACTTACTAGCTATGTTACCATAGACAAGTCACTTGACTTGTGTGAGCATCAGTTTCCTTTTCTGTAGATGGGAATAATAATACTGGGTAGAAAACTAACTCATGGAGTTGTTTTTAAGACTCAAATGAGATATTTCATGTAATATGTATGTGCAAGCTTTAAAACGTTATTAAAATACCAGCAAGTATCTAGCAGGCAAGAGTTCTTCTCTGACTCTTTATCATGGCATGAAGACGACCCTAGATCAATGGTTCCCAAACTTTTTTGGCCTACCGCCCCCTTTCCAGAAAAAATATTACTTAGCCCCCTGGAAATTATGAAACTGTTTATTGAACTCAGAATAGAATGTAATACAAAAAAAAGTGTGGCCATCACCACTCTCCTGAATTGCTGCAGCACCCACCTGGGGGCGATAGCGCCCACTTTGGGAATCACTGCCCTAGGTCACCACCCAAAGTTATGAATTTTTGGTCATGGAAATTCATGGTTATTATTAACAGCAGTGAGATATTATCCTAGGAAACAAGTCAACACCACCAACTACCATAACCATTATTATCTCCAAAGGATCACAGGAGCATTGATGTCAGGACATTACAGGTTAGCTAGTTCTAACTTCCCACTGCCCAGGTGAGGAACCTGAGGTCCTGAGACACTGTGATTTACCCAAGGTCACACATGTCGTGATAGAACTAATATTCCAGCCCTCTGACTTCAAACCTAACATTCTTTTCACCACTTCCTTTCCTCTCTTCCTTCCCTCCTTCTTTCTTCCTTCTTAGCTTTCCTTCCTTCCTTCCTTCCTTTTTCCCTCTCTCCCTTTCATCTTCCCTCACTTTTTCCCTGCCTTTCTTCTTTCCTTCCTTCCTAAGTGCTTTTCTTCCTTCCTTCTAGTCCCACTCTGCCAGTAATCTCTGTGACCTTGCATACATAAATCATTTCACCTCTCTCCACCCGTTTCCTCACCAGGAAACTAATGAGATTGGATTAGATGATCTCTAAGAGCTTTTCCAGTCCTAGAATTTCTCTGATTCTATCTTTCTAAGTAGAGTACATAAACCACGTGATAGAACACACACACACACACACACACACACACACACACACACACACACACAACAAACTGGGAGCTAATAAAAGCTGGCTAAGGATGGGGGCTGGTTTGGGGGGGGGGGAGAGGTTTTGAAGCATATGGAAACAAAACCAAAGGAGAGAGATCATCTGTACACAAGTGGGATAGAGGAGAAGGAAGGGTGAGGAGAAGCCGACTGGGGTGCGAGTAAGAGATGCCTAGAGCCCAGGCTAAGGAGAAGGAAGGGGCAGACACAAGAAATGCCACAAGATCAAAGGATCAGAGAGGAGGGATCCGTGAAGCGGCAGGATTTGGTAACCAGCTGCAGGTGCAGTGCTAACGATGGGGCATAAATAGCAACAAGCCGATTTTTATTTCTGTTCGGAAATCAGAGTTTGCGTTAGAACCCCCCAGTAACAGCTCCACTGATGGTGATAGCACGCTGTCACGTGGTCTAGTCACCCTGCTAGAGAATGAGAGAATCAGATAAAATGCCAGGACTGGAAGGGACCTCGGAGTTGCTAGGTGGGGGGAAGCTCCGACACAGGACCTGTGAGATCTTGGGCAAATCATTGCTCTCTTCCGGGCTGGGCAACTTCCTCCCCTAGAAAATGAGGGGACCAGGTGATCTAAATACATAACCCTGGGATTTCATCCAAGTCCTTCATTTTACTAGTAGCAAAAGTCTTGGAGAGGTGAAGTTGAGCTTCATTCTTAGGTTTCTTCACTGAGATTAAAGCTAAAGCTATAACTGTTTACCTCACTGTGATGAAAAGGCTGCCAGGAGCTAAGAATTGAGCAGACATTTCTCCTCATATATGCTTTTTTTTTTTAAACCCTTACCTTCCTTCTCAAAATCAATACTGTGGACTGATTCCAAGGCAGAAGAGCAGTAAAGGCTAACCAAAGGGGGTTAAGTGACTTGCCCAGGGTCCCACAGCCAGGAAGTCTCTGAGGTCAAATTTGAACTCAGAAACATCCCATCTCTGAGCCTCTCTCTCCATTGAGCCTACCTATCTAGCTGCCTCCTCATACATTCCTTTACATTTACCCTCTCAAAGTCCCAGTCTCCTCATTTGTAAAACAAATAGTTTGGACCAGATGACTCCTAAATTCCCTTTCAGATTTAAATCTAAGATTCTATGATCCCAAGTGCCCACAGTGCATAAGACATCAGTCTAGGCTAGGGGCTAAGGATACAAAAGAAAAACTTAAATACTCTCCCTCTCCCCAAAGGCTTACATCCTATGGGGAAATTCAATATGCCTGCAAATAAGTCAATGCAAAGTGAGAGGCAGTGATGCATTCTGGTTAAAAAACTGCCCTGGACGTCCAGAAGATCTAGGTTCGGGTTCTGCCTCCAAAGAACACTGAATGGTAACTGGCGAATTCAGTTAAGTTCTCAGTGCCCCAGACAACTCTTTAAGACCATAAATTGCCAAGAACAGTGATACCAAACGAAAACCTGACCTACATTCGTATAGGGAGTTTCCTCATTAGGAATTCCCCATGCAAATGAAATTACAGGTTCAGTCTAAAAATCAAAAGTAATCCCCATGGGGAGGAGGCATGAACACCTGGGATAATCAGGAAAGGAACCTTAGCCAAGCCCTAGAGACAGGAGATCTTGGGTTCAAGCCTGACCTTAGATGCTTCCTAACTGAGGAACCCTGGGCAAGTTGCTTATCCTCTATTGCTTAGCCCTTGCTGTTGTTCTACCTTGAAACCAATACACAGTATTGATTCTAAGACAGAAGATAGGAGTTGAAAAAAAAAAAAAAGAAAGAAAGAAACAGGGGAGATAATAGCACTACAATAACAATCATAGCATTTTATACCTCTTTATGGTTTACAAAGTACTTTACATTTTGTTTTTATTATTTCATCACATTTCAAAACAACCCTGATCAGTAGATACTATTATTATCCTCATTTATAAATGAGGAAATTGAGGCAGAGGCTAAATGACTTGCCCAAGATCACACAGCTAAGTACCTGAGGCAGAATTTGACTCCAGATAAAACATGCTATCACTGCTCCACCTAGTTGCCTCTACTTGCACAAAAATTATTGCTATAGCTAGGTAGCTCAGTGGCTTGAGAGCCAGGCCTAGAAATAGGAGGTCCTGGGTTCAAATCTGACTTCAGAGACTTCCTAGCTATGTGACCATAGAAAAGTCACTTGACCCTCATTGCCTAGCCCTCACCATTATTCTACCTTGGAACCAATACACAGTACTGATTTTAAGATGGAACATAAAGTTTATAAAAAAATTTTTTTGTTAAACAAAAGTTATTGTTATGGAATCATTCTGAAGAATAGAGATCACTGACTGGCATAGCTACCTTTGTCTGCTTGTGCTAATTAATCAAAGGGCAACCTCAAAAGAGAGGAGAGTTACTGCTGCTGCAATCCAGGGTGATCAGGCAAGATTTACTTACAGAGAATTTCAAGAGATTATGCTATGTCATTGTGTTTGTGTCTGTCTGTGTCTGGGTGGGAGGGATCTATACCTATGATTTCATCAATACATGGAACTCTCAGTGAGGAAAATCTCTTTTGCCAATGTAGAAGAGCAACTATGCTACAACTTAGTCTTAGAGAGATGCCTAGGAGCATTGAGAGGTTAAGTGACTTGCCTAAGGTCTCAAAACTCAGCTCTATCTGAGACTGGAGAAGATCTCAAGGTTTTCCTGACAGTGGGGACAACCAGCTTTGCACTTTTCTAAGCTGTCTCTCACTGTTCTCCTAATTGGCAAAAAAAAACAACCTCCCTTCCTCAAAATGACATGTGGATTGAGAACCATCATTAATATTTGAGGGCAGAGTAATTAAAGTATAACTGGGCATTAGAGGTGCTAAATGTTCTGCTGGAGCTACTGAGAAATAGTAGTTAATGAGTGCCTGGGAAAGATGAACCCCTAAATAGGGTGTGGGAACTCAAAAAGGAAGAACTGAAATAGCAGAATAGGTTTGATAGAGGTACAAAAGTCAAGAAAACTGGATTTTTCAGAACCAGACTGAAGAGACAGAAAGGAAACAGAGGCTTTTAAAGTAGAGGCAAGGTTATTTCTTTTTTTTTTCTTTCAGTTTTTAATTGGGGAAGAGGAGAGATAATAATAATGATGAGAGAGAGTCATTGTAACTTTTTTTAGATGTACATAAGAGCATAGAAGGAAGCACCGACAAGCAAGATAGTTTTGAAAGTTAACATATAGAATTTATTATATGCTTTTTTTCAATGCAAGTAGTATAAGAGATTCACAGTTTGAATCTTTTGTGTTCTGAAGTATGTATAGAAATGCTCTTTTTTGTTTAATTTCAGATTAAAATGTTAAAGAATAAAACAGAAGGAAATTGATAGAACCAGAGCAGCTCAAAGACTTGGACTTCAGGAGCTGTTCTCCATAGAATCACAGGATCCACAGGTGGAATGGGCACCATGTATCACCTCTTTTTATAGATGATTTCAATAGACCAGCTCCAAATCACACAAGTTGCAGAGCCAAGTCTTGAGTCTGTTCTTCTAAACAGAAGACCCGAGTTCTTTCTCTACTGACTGCTTTGTTAATAGCTGCTGTAGGGGCAGGAGAGTCACTGGGTTAGGATTTGGGCAACTACAAAGGTTTGGACCTGGAACCACAGAGTAGAGATAGAGCCAAAAGCACAAGGCACTTTCTTCCTCAATGACCAAGGTAGCAGAAAGAAATAGCTTTGTTCTTTAAACTGAAAAGCAAGAGTAAAGGTGTTTTGTTTTGATTTTTAAACGATGAACCGAGAAGAATTGAAAATGACTGATGGTTAAGGTCTAATTTGTGTAAACCTATGTAAAGCCAAAATGAGACAATATATCTGTGGATTACCTAATTTAGGTTATTTGTGTCTGAGATTTATTTCCCAGGGTTGATTGAGTGAATCATGCCGAAAAAAGGATGAGAGAGCGCTGCCATATCAGAAAGGGACACGAGGTCATTAGAGGAGAAATCCCTGAGTCAGTGGGAAATTTCCCAAGAGACAAAGGGACCAGCTGGGGAGCTGTAAATCTCCAAATCTAGGCATTTTTCCATTAGATTATAGTTGTCGTCATCATCATCATGGTAGCTTACATTTATCTAGCACTTTAAGGTTTGCAAAGCATTTGATATATTCTCATTTGATCCTCACAACTACTTGGTGAGGTTGCTGTCATTCAGTCATTTCCGTTTTTCCCAATCTTCATGACGCCAGTTAGGGTTTTCTCAGTGAGAATACAGGAATGGTCTGCCTTTCCTTTCTAGAGCTCATTTTACAGATGAGGAAGCTAAGGCAAACAGGGTTAAGTGATCTGCCCAGGGTCACACAACTAGTTAAGCATTTAAAGCTAGATTTGGCCTCAGGTCTTCCTGACTCCAGGCTTGGTGCTCCATCTACTGCAATACCTACCTACCTACTCTGTGAAGTAGGCATTCTTATTATCCCCATTATAAAGATGAAGAAATTGAGGCCTAAAGATATTAATTGATTTAACTTGATATGACACATAGCTAATTAGTATCTGAAGTAGGAATGAATTCAAGTCTTCCAGGCTTTAAGTCCAGCACCCTAGACACTATACCAATAGGGGCCAGATATTCAGCTAGGCTCTGAAGATATAAAGACAAGAGGGGGCAGCTGGGTAGCTCAGTGGATTGAGAGCCAAGCCTAGAGACAGGAGGTCCTAAATTCAAATCTGACCTCAGACACGTCCTAGCTGTGTGACCCTGGGCAAGTCACTTAACCCACATTGCCTTTTAAACTCTTACCACTCTTCTGCCTTGGAACCAATATACTATATTGATTCTAAAATAGAAAGTAAAGGTTTATTAAAAAAAAGATATAAAGACAAGAGCAAAACATTCCCTGACCTCAGTGAACTTATATTCTAATGGAAATGGGGGTGAATAGGGCAGCTAGACAAGTTAAGTAATTGCAAAATATATAGTACATTATAATAGTGACAACGATGATGACAACAGCTAACATTTATATAGAATTTTAAAGTTTGCAAAAAGGGAGAGAGAACTGATAATTAGGGAAAGAGAGGGAGGTCCATGTAGAATTGGTGCCTGAGCGCCTGTGTGAAGAAAGCTAGAGATTCTCTGCAACTGAAGTAAGGACAAAAGGCATCGAGACATAAGTAATCATTTTTCCAAAAGCACAGATCGTTGCTGTTGTGTGATTTTCAGTTGTGTCTCATTCTTTGTGACCCCATTTGGGATTTTCTTGGCAAAGATACTGGAATGGTTTGTCATTTCCTTCTCCAGATCACTTTTTAGATGAGGAAATTGAAACAAGTAGGGTTAAGTGACTTGCCCACACAGCTAGGAAGTTTTTTTGTTTGTTTTGTTAATTTATTTTTAATTTTATTTTCTAGAAAAAAGTTTTTTCCATGGTTACATGATTCATGTTCTTACTCTCTTCCCCCCAACACTCTCCCCTCCCCCTCGTAGCCAACACCCATTTCCACTGGTTTCTTCATGTGTCATTGATCAAGACCTATTTCCATGTTATTGATTGTTGTACTAGGGTGGTTGTTTAGAGTCTACTTCCCAAATCATCAACTCATGTGTTCAAGCAGTTGTTTTTCTTCTGTTTCCACTCCTGTAGTTCTTCCTCTGAATGTGGGTAGCGTTCTTTTCCATAAATCCCTCCAGTTTGTCCTGGGTCATTGCATTGCTGCTAGTACAGAAGTCCATTGCATTCAATTCTACCACAGTGTATCCATCTCTGTGTACAATGTTCTCCTGATTCTGCTCCTTTCACTCTGCATCAATTCCTGGAGATCATTCCAGTTCACATGGAATTCCTCCAGTTCTTTATTCCTTTGAGCACAATAGTATTCCATCACCAGCATATACCACAATTTGTTCAGCCATTCCCCAATGGAAGGGCATTCTCTCATTTTCCAATTTTTTGCGATCATGAAGAGTGTGGTTATAAATATTTTTGTACAAGTCTTTTTCCTTATTATCTCTTTGGGGAACAAACCCAGCAATGCTATGGCTGGATCAAAGGGCAGGCAGTCTTTTAGCGCTCTTTGGGTATAGTTCCAAATTGCCATCCAAAATGGTTGAATCAATTCACAACTCCACCAGCAGCGCATTAATGTCCCAATTTTGCCACATCCCCTCCAACATTCATTACTCTCCTCTGCTGTCATTTTAGCCAATAGCTAGGAAGTTTTTGAGGCCAGATTTAAATGCAAGTTGTCCTGACTCGGTGCTCTATGCACAGCTCTACCCAACTGCCCAAAGCACAGGTACACAGCTAGAATGGACAGTCCTGGGATTGGCTAACAAAGTAGAGTGACTGGAATTGCCTTCAAAAGGAAGCAATATGAAATAAGGCTCAAATTCAATAAATATTTATAAAGTACTTACTATGTGTACTACCGTCTCCTGCTTCCTATTGTATCCAAAAGATATTAGACATCCAGAGGGGAAAAAAAAACTAATAACCCTTGCCCTCAAGGAGCCATTCTGTAAGGGTGATATAGCCTGAATGTCCATCCAGACCAGGGAATGATGGGGACAAAGGCAAAAACAGTCAAAGTGCAGCAGAAATATTTTAGGAGGAAGAAGACACTAATGAGGGGGGTAGGGAGAGGATTAGAGAAAGTTTCCATGAGTGGGTGACACCTGAGCTGAGTCATGAAAGGAAATAGTGATTCTGAAGAGCGGAGATGAAGAAAGGGAGCCATTGAGGCATTTAGGCTTGTGGGAATGTCTGGAGACAGGAGGCAGCATGTTGGGGGAATAGCAAGCAGTCAGCCTAGTTTGGTTGGATCATAGAATACATGAAGGGGAATAAATAATGGAGAATGAGGCTAGACAGCTAGATGGGAGTCACATGAAGGAAGTCCTTAGAACAGATGGAGGAGTTTCAAGTTTATCCTAGAATTAACAATGGGGTGATTTTGAGTAGGGTGGTAATATGGTCAGACCCGTGGCTGAAGAAGATTATTCTGGCAGCTACGTAGAGGATGACTGGAGAGGGGAGAGATTTGAGGCAGAGAGACCAGGTAGGAGGCGATTGCAATAGTCCAGGTGAGAGGAGATGAAAATCTATTCCAGAGTAGCAGCTGTCTGAGTGAAGAGAAGGGGAAGGTTGTTCCTAGATTGTTGCTAAGGTAGAAGCAAAAGAATGTTTCAATTAAATAATATTAATAGCTAACATTGATATGTTGCTTTCTATGTGCCAGGCACTGTGCTAAGTGCTTTAACAATATTCTCTCATTTGATCCTCACAACAACCCTGGGAGGCAGGTGTTGTTATCTCCATTTTACAGATGAAGAAACTGAGCAATCAGAGATTAAATGATTTGCCCACAATCGTACAGCTGCCAAGTAGTGGCCATTTAATTGTTTGGACTTTGATGACTTTAGAAGAGAGAGTGAGGCTGATGACTTTGTGCGACTCTGCCTCTGACTCCCGTCCAATTCACAGGCAAGTGAAGACATCATCCCCATGATGTCACTGGTCTTCTTCGAAAACAAAGGACAAGCAGCAATTGTCGGCTGGTTTTCATTGACTTGAGTAGTCTTGGAGTGTCTCCTGTGGTCTTGGCACTGTGCCAGGAGCTGTGAAGGCTTCTGAAATAAATCAGGTCTAGTACCTGTCCTTGTAAGGTTTGGTTCAGCAGACTGTTCAGTGAGTTTCCAATGCCTGCAATATTGTTGAGAGAAGTTCTAAGTGCTTATGACAAGGCCAGGTACATCCAGGAACTACATACCTGGACCACAAAGTACTTGTGGAAAGGACCAAGATAAAGGTAGCAGTTGATAAGCATTTTCCCTTAAACAGAAGGGGCTTTTTTCCCCTTCTTACCTGCTGCATCCATTCACACAATACAAAGCTAACATGGACTGTTGTACCTCCAAATAAAAGGAAATGGGCTGACACATAGGATTTAATTGCTGGGGGAATCTGTACTTTCATCTGCTGCCCACGACTTCCAGGAGAGAGTGGGAGCTGGGGCAAAAAAGACCCGACAGGGCAAGTAACTGGGTCAGGAGAACAGGGGGGATCTCTAGCCATCTACCTGGAATCTGAGAAGCAGCTGACCCAAGGCCCTAGATTGTAAGTTCTTCCTTCCTAGTGGAGAGCAAGCCCTTTCTCTGAATCTAAGCTCAAATATTCCAGTGGCCTTTTGAGCTCAATGATGCAGATGTTCCCAGTGATGCAGACAGCAGCTCATCTGTGACCATCCCTTCTGGGCTCTCATGTGGGAGTTCTAGTAAATACACCACCAGGGGTCTGCCCAGGATATGGGAGACCTTCCTTGATCTCCATCTCTGTCTCTGTCTCTTTCTTCTCCCTCTCTCCCTCTCTCTCTCTCTCTCTCTCTCTCTCTCTCTCTCTCTCTCTCTCTCTCTCTCTCTCTGTCTCTTTCTCTCCCTCTCCTCCCTCTCTGTTTGTCTCCTTCCTTCTCCCTCTCTCCCTTTTCCTCTTTTCCTCTCTCTCTCTCTCTCTCTCTTCCATCTTAGAATCAATACTAAGGTTTAGTTCCAAGGCAAGAAAGCAGTAAAGGCTAGGCAATTGGAGTCAAATGACTTGCCCAAGATCACACAGCTATGAAGTATCTGAAGCCAGTTTTGAACCCAGGACCTCCCATCTCTACACCTGACATTCTATCCACTGAGCCACCCAGCTGCCCCACCCTTGATTTCTCTTACCATAACAAAGATACCAACCTAATATGTAGGCTATCCACTGGCCATCCAAGCCAACATTATGGAATAGGAGTGACCTTGGGTCCATAGGATCACCGATTTCAAGTTGAGAGGATCCTCAGAGGTTACTGACCTCTTTATTTACAGGTGAGGAGACTCTGGCCCAGAAGGGATAAGGGACACATAGCTAGTGTGTGTCTGAGGTAGGATTTGAACCCAGGTCTTTCTGATTCCAAGTTTGGTACTCTATCCACTATGCCACCATTCTCAAAGGCCACAGCAGCATGGAACAAGCTCTGACAGGTCCTCCCAGAGCTGGAGTTGTTTCCAGATTGGCCCCAGCAGCAGATCGTATCTGCTTATTTAGGACTTGCTGAGCTAACCAGAGAGAGGCCGGCCTCTCCCACTTGGCAAAGATTAGTCAGCCACAGTAACCCATGATCCTTAGACATCTGTGGGCCCTTTCTTCTTCTATGGCAATAGAGATAAAGGAGCAGTGATAAGATTCACAGAAGAGCCTGGGTTTTTTTTTAAGGCCCATCCACTGTGTGTAGTTGGCACTGAGGCTTATTTAACCTCCTAGCTCCCTCTGTGCCTAGGACAGTGTCCTGCACAGAGCAGGAGCTCAAGAAGTACTTGCTGGATTGAAAGGAAAGTTGACTAGTAGGGACGGAGTGGTGATTTCTTGGGGGGGGAGCGGGGGGACTGGCAACTAGAATTTACAAGAAGTGTTGAAAATGCCTTGGATCTGAATCAGAGACGGAGAGAAAAGTATAAAGCCTCCGGGGTCTACGCAAATGGAAAATTCCTGTTCTGTGTCAATGGGTTCACCTGGCCAAGTGGTGACAACCAGAAAACCAGACCCAGACCAGCAGGCCCCACTGTGTGTTTAGACAGTGCTTTCCTGGCCGGCCAGAATACTGTCTAAACCTTGTTTACTCTCTGTCAAGAAACTGGGGTGGGGAGGGGAGGGGAGGGTGCATTGTCCAAGCTGGGATCTCAATAAAGTTTGCTTTTTTCCAGAGTACCTGAATGACTTGCCATCTGCCACCTGGTAACTTAACAGAGTACATCTGCATCTCACATCATAGGAATCATAGGTTTGGAGCAGGAGGGGACCTTAGAAGGTCTTCTACCTCTAAACCCTCTCATTTTACAGATGAGGAAACTGAGGCCCAGGGAAATGAAAGAACTTTTCCAAAAGTCAAACAAGAAAAAAAAAGGGCTTGGGATTTGAACCCAGCTCCTGTGGTTGTATCCAGTTACTGTTCTCCTCCCTTTTTCTTTTCCTCTGTTGCCCTGCCCCTCACCCCAATTCCCCATTAACCCACACCCTTTCTGACCCTGGGTCCCCAAGGCCATTCCAGTCCTCCTATGACTACAAAACCAGCACTCTCTCCACTGCATTGGTGCCTCTCCAAGGTCTCGGTTCTATGGTTGAATGACAGTCTTCTACCTTAGCACAAACGTATGACACAACTTGGCTCAGGGCTGCTCTCAAACTTGAGCCGCATCTGCAAACTTAAACATCAAGAGGACAATAAGCTTCACTTCAGGGTATACTGGAAAGGATGATGGTTCCAGAATCAGAGTCTTGGATTCAAATTCCCCATGATTACTGGCTATCCATTTGACCATGGGCAAGTCACTCAAACTCCCTGAGCCTCAGTTTCCTCACCTATAAAATGAGATGGTTTGATTGGATGACCTCTGATGTGCCTTCCAAATTAAGCTCTATGACCCTACATTTGTCCTTCTAGTAAACAACTCTGGGCACAGAATATGGATGTTATAAGCCTTGCATTGGGATCTGGTCAAGGGCAACCCATGTGTCTGCACCTAGAAGGTACAGTGGATAGCTTGCCCAGCCTGGAGTCAGGAAGACTATCTTTCGGAGTTCAAATCTGGCCTCAGACACTTATTAGCTGTGTGTGACCCTGGGCAAGTCACTTCACCCTGTTTCCCTCAATTTTTCATCTGTAAAATGTGTTAGAGAAGGAAATGGCAAACCAGTTCAGCCTCTTTGCCAAGAAAACCCCAAATGGGGTCATGAAGAGTCAGACATGACTAAAAACAATGGAACAACAACTCTTTTCCAAAAAGAATATATGGATTGAGAGTATACCCCAGTCTGGCAGGGAATCATCAAAATGTATTTTAAGTCATAGAATTATTTGTCTGAAGAATATGAGCAGAACTGGGAAGAGGAGCATGAACTTGGTGCCCCCAATGGAGCTGATGACAGTCCTAGGGCTGAGGAGGGCATTAGGAAGAAATTGAAAGCTTTTAGAGAAGAAGAAGGTTCAGAAGTGGCAGCAGGGGAGGGAGGTTTAGGGTTGCTGACCAAGCCACTGTGGGTCTAGAGACTAGAAAGCTGATTGATGAGAATGAAAATCAGAAAAAACAGACTCAAACTGTTAGAGAATGAAAGGATCTTAGAGGTCATTGAGTCCAACTTTCCCATTTCATAGACCCAAGGACATAATGTAGGGGAGAACTATTGAGTTGGGGTTGAAGTAAACTCAAGGTAAGCAAGTTTGGAAAATGAGAGAATGTCCTTAGATTGGGGAATGGCTGAACAAATTGTGGTATCTGTTGGTGATGGAATACTATTGTGCTCAAAGGAATAAAGAACTAGAGGAATTCCATGTGAACTGGAAAGACCTCCAGGAATTGATGCAGAGTGAAAGGAGCAGAGCCAGAAGAACATTGTACACAGAGACTGATACCCTGTGGTAAAATCGAATGTAATGGACTTCTGTACTAGCAGCAATGCAAGAATTCAGAGCAAAGCTGAAGGACTTAGGAGAAAGAAAACTAGCCACATTCAGAAGAAGAACTGTGGGAGAAGAAACACAGAAGGACAACTGCATGAACACATGGGCTAATGGGGATATTACTGGGGATGTAGACACTAAAAGATAACTCTAGTCCAACTATCAATAATATGGAAATAGATCTTGATCAATGATACATGTAAAACCCAGTAGAATTGTGTGTTGACTAAGGGGGGTTGGAGGGTTGGGAGGAGAGGGAAAGAACATGAAACATGTAACTATGGGCAAATATTCAAAATAAAAATTAAAGAAACTTGAAAATTAAAAAAAAAGATGAGGAAACTGAGAGAAACAGGGTCACACAGCTAATAAGAATCTGAGGCCAGATTTGAACTTGGGATAGTTTAGTCTTATTGACTTGTTCCCCAGCACTCCATTCACTGTGCTACCTAGATGCCTTCACACAGGTCACAAAGGGCTTTTCTACTACAGTAACTGAGAGAGGTGAGAACACAGCCAGAACCAGCATGCCCCATATTGGGACATCCCATCCCCAATTCCTCTCCTCTGTTTCACCTTCTCTCCTTTGCCTTCTCTGCCCAGTACCAGGATATCCACTGCCCTCCCCCTGCAACTAGCCCATTCCTTCTCTAACCCTGGGTTTCCACGACTATAACAATCCTAGGGGCAATAAGTGTGTCACTCTCCTCTAGCCCTTGTCTGGGAACCTCTGCCTCAGGAGGAACAAGTCATTTCACCTGTCTGGTCCTTAGTACCTGTCAAATGAGAAGGCTGGACCATTTGACCTCCAAGCTCCTTCCCTAACTTTAATTTTATGATACTAGAGCACTTTGTCTCACATTTCTTTCATCCTGTGGTGCTCACTAAAGCCAAGCTTTCTCCTGAAGACACCATATCGTTCAGCATCCTCTCCAAGTCTGGCTGCTCCTGTCACATCCCAGACACACAGAAGGGAAGGCGGGGGTTGGCATACTCCCCACTCCTCACTCCTGCCACTTTTGGATTCTCTTTCTGCTCCCATCACTCAACCGCCACCTCCCCTCCTTTCAAGGTCACTTCATCCCCTCCAGGTAGATAGATCCTTATTTCTGTCATCTAGAATCATCCAGGTCATTCTCCCTCCTTTATCCCCTCCCCAATAAGTTCAATAATCGGCTTGTAGTCTTCTCAGCCTGACCCTTGCTGTCTTTGAACACTCTGGCCTCCTAGATCCTCAATCTTTCAACTTTCTGATCTCCTTCAATCACGCGCAAAAGTCACCGTTCCTTAAGACACCCCATCCAATCCTCCAAATTCAAGCAAATTGACGCCAGACCTCTTCATTACGACTGTGCTTGAGAGACTAGTTCTAGGTGCTTGATCAGATTCCAGGACAGCTGGGGTTAATCCCAGGGCTTGTCCTGAGTCAGGTCCAGGGACTTTTCCCATCAGCCTGGGGCCTGGAACTGATTGGGCTCAAGGAGGCCAGTGTGATAGAAGGGGCTGGACCCATGTTTGATGAGACAAGCCAGGGACAGAGCCTGAGAAAGCAGAGCCTGTGTTAGGATGGGGTAAGGTAGGAGTCTGGGACGATGACAGAGCTGGGAATAACATCAAAGGGACTCTTTAGCAGAAAAGGTAAGACAGACAAGCAAGGTTATAGGCAAGAATCACTTCATAGACCTGTCCTCCAAGTCCCTCATTTGCTCTATCATTTTTGAATATGTATATACATGTCATATCCATCCCAGCCAGACTAAGCTTTATAAGAGTCTTATCTCTCCTGGCACCTAGCATGGTGCTTGGAAGTGGTAGTTGGAATGAATGAATAAACAAATAAATAAAAATAAATGAATGATTGAATAAATGAATGAAGACTGGCATATGGTACAGTTAAAAGAGCATTGGATCTGGGGTCAGGAGTTCTAATCCTAATCTGCCAATATCTGCTTGATTTCAAACAAGTTTTCTCCCTTTTTGATTTCATAGAGCCTCAGAGTTGGAAAAGATCTCAGCCTCCATCAAGCCTAAGCCATTCACAAAAGGAATCTTCGTGATAACACACCCAGCAAATAGTTCTCCGGTCTCGTTTCCTGTGTAAAGAAAAAGAGATGGGGTGGGAGGGATGGACTAGCTGATCTCCAAGGTTTCTTTCAGCTCTAAAAACCTCAATGATTTTCTAGGTCTCTCTGTCTTTAACCAGCAAGAGCCCCTCCACCCAAGAGAACTTATCGAGTCTGTATGTGCGTGTGTGTGCATGTGTATGTGCATGGGCACACACGTGTCTCTAAAATAAGGACACCCATTCATCCATTCATAATCCAGGAAGTCTATGATGCAAGGATGAATTTTAAGATGTTTATGAAAATGAAAAAAAAATGCTTAGGAAAGAATTTAATCTCCACATAGGAGTGTCCTGTTTCAGAAGGTTAATATCTTGATCTCTCTCTTTTTTTTAATCCCTTTTCTGTTTCATTCAAAGAGGATTTAGCATTCTCAATACCAGCTGGGAATCTGAGGAGAAAGAATATTTTTCCCTTGTTTCCTATGCCTATAGCCCCAGGCCCTTCTCAGTTTTTTATATGGGACTTGGAGCTGAGATGTCTAGGGTCTGGTCTCTGTTCAGTCTCTGGCCAGCTTCATGCCTCAGTTTCCCCTTCCGGGCAATGATATGCCTGGACAATTAACTAGGCTTCTCTGCTAATTTCTCTCCTCCTCCTTGTACCCTGCCCTGGAGGGTGGCAAGGTTGTTGGCCTCAGTGTCTCCTATCCAAAAAAATGTTAGATTTAAAAATATAATTTGCATTTTAAGGAACTGAAATGATTTTGCCTGGAGAAGAGGAGGTTGAAAAGGACAATAATAATAATCCTCAGAAGAATGATGGTGAGGATGACAACCAGAGGAGATGTGAGTGAGAGATAGCACTCTAAGGTTTCCAAAGCACTTTACATGTGTTATTTTGAGTGGAAATTATTTTTCTTCATTTTACAGATGAGAAAACTGAGGCTGAGAGGGGTTAAATATCAGCAGCAAGATTCAAGCTCATGCTTTTTTTCTGATGCCAAGCCCAGTTCCCTATCCATTCCTGGTGCCTAGCTGACTGATACTCTTTGCTTTGGGATGGTCATCTTTGCTCCAGGACCTGGCGATTAGAGTTTAGCTGCCATTGTAATTGTTGGGTCTCCCCATTGTCAGATTTTGCAAGAATGCACCAAGTTATGGACTGACCCAAGCTGATCCATACATTCTACAGAATCTAGCCAGCCCTCAGTAGATTACAACCAATTCCACAAAACTGTCCAGCTACTTTTCTTAGAAATCATACTGCTAGAAATAAGCATGCCAGAGGGCAAGGCAAGGCAGAGATTTTTGCTTGCCATAAACAGGGTTTGAAGTTATGGGAGTCATTTAATCTGTCCAAGCCAGGCAATACTCTAAAACTCTAAGATTCAGGGTAATAGCTCTTCTACATTTGAAGAAGAGGTTTCTTCACTCAAGAGTGAAATCAGTCTGGATTCATTTAAAAAAACCCACCCAAAATAAAACACCCTCATGGGATTGTTGCGCATATCAAACAAGATGTTTGTAAAGAACTCAGCACAGTGCCTAACACATAGTAGGTGCTTTTTAAAATGTCCGTTTTCTTATCCCACCCATCCCCCATTTCCCTTTCCCTCAAACCTAAATTTCTCTCTTTGTGACTTCTAGCAAATGCTCCTGGTTCTGTGCTCTGGGTCCAAGCCACACAGGCTTGATCTTTCCTCCAAGTCATTGAAGACAGTTCTCATGTCCCCTCAGACTATTTTTCTTCACCAGGCTAAACATGCCCAATTCTTTCAACTGATCCTCATACAGCAGGGACTCAATTCTGGTGGCCATGCTCTGCACATACTCCAGTTTATTTTTCCTTGAGAACATGCCCCCAGCTCTCTTGTCTTTGAGTCTCTGCACCCCTAAAATACTCTCCTCCTCTTCCCACCATCTCTGACTTTTGACATCCTACTCTTCATTCAAGCCCAGCTCAAATGTGACTTTTTTCTTGAAACTTTCCTACACTCTATTCCATACCTTCCACCCATACAGCCAAGCAGGTAACAAAAAACCCAAAGGATTTTGTCCATAGTTATAGTACAGGGAATAGAGGATCAGACCTGGAGTCAAGAAGCCTCATTTTCTGAGTTCAAATCTGACCTCAGACACTTACAAGCTGGGTGACCCTGGACAAGTCACATAAGCCTGTTTGCCTCAGTTTCCTAATCTGTAAAATGAACCAGAGAAGGAAATTCCTGTATCTTTGCCAAGAAAATCCCAAATGGAGTCATAAAGACTCAGATGTAACTAAAATGACTGAACAACAAAAAATGTAAATTATCTCCCAGGGTTGTGTGAGTATACAATGAGATGGCATTTGTAAAGCACTTTGTAAGCCTTAAAGCACTAAAGCTGATTGTTATTATTATTGTTTTACAATTTCTAAAGGTCTCTGGGTCTAGCCCTCCATTTCATTTCTACCCGCAAAGTAGACCAGGCAAATATTATGTCCATTTTAGAAATGAGCAGTGTCTCAGAGAGGCTAAATCATTTACTTAAAAAAGCACAGCAGAGCTGAAACTTAAATTCTCATAACCAGTGCTCCCATTGCCAGATTTACTGTTCTACTCCATGCCAACAGAGCTGTCTCCAGGCTCAGTTCAATTCAACAAGTTTCTCGTTATAGCTAAAATTTTATCTGTCGACTTAGAATGTGTAAAGCACTTTACATACATTATCTCATTTTATCCTCACGTCACCCCTATGGGGTAAGTGCTATCCTGATGCCCATTTTATAGATGAAAACACTGAGGTACAAAGACTTGTCCAGAGTTATTCAGAAAGCTCATTAGGAGTCCAACCCAACTCCCAATTACTCTAAATCTGGCATTCTATCCAAAGGAGAACTAAAGCAATGTATGTGTGTAGAGGGAAAAAGGAGGAGGAAAGCAAGACTATGGAGATTTCAAGGGCACAATTGCCAAACTACAGAATATTAGATTTGGAAAGGACCTTCCCAATGATGTCTAATCAATTTCCTTATTTTACAGGGAGAAAATAGATTTTATGACCTGACAAGAGTCCCCAAGCTAAGCTATCCTGCCTCCCTCTCTCTACAGGAAGGGTCCAACCAGGTGCCTAAAGAAGTGCCTTGTCAAGGGAGGGAGGGAAGAGATAACCCTCGGGTCCTGACAGTGAATTTTCCATTTGTTCTCTTAGACTATTCATGTTACAGCACATTCCATTGCCACACATGGTTGCTCTGTGACATCACTTTTCCCATGTTTATCAAGGGTGATCCATTCCCTGGAGTTTGCAGCTTGCCCCCAACTAGACCCCAGCGCCCCAACCCCCAGAGACAAGCTGTGTCTACACCACACTGTAGCTCCCAGGGCAGAGGGAAGTGAGAAAGGGAGCTTGGGAAGATCCAAACAGAATTTTTTTTCAGTTTCCCTTCTAATAATATGTTCTTTTAGTGACTCGAATGGAGTGGTCTTAGGTTATTTCCTCACCCCCAACTCCCATCAACAGCCAAGCCATTTTGTTTTCTTCCACTCCAATCTATCCCCTCATCTCCTTTTTTCACTGCCATTTTCACTGTAGGCATGTAAGTGGCATGGTGGATAGAATGCGGAACCTGGAGTCAGGAAGATGTGAGTTCAAATCCAGCTTGACCCAGAGCAAGTCATTTAACTCCTTTCTCAATTTCCTCATCTGTAAAATGAAGATCATACTAGCACTCATCTCCCAGGGTTATTGTGAAAGTAAAATGAGATGTTTACAGAATGCTATGCAATCGTGAAGTGCCATATAAATGCTGGTTGTTTTTATTATGACTTTACAATTTGTGACCGTCTCAGAGACAGCTAGGTGGCTTGGTAAATAGAGACACTTTCTAGCTGTGTGAACCCAGGCAAGTCACTTAATCTTCTTTGCCTCAGTTTCCTCATTTGTAAAGTGAGCTGGAGAAGGAAATGGCAAACCATTCCAGTAGCTCTGCCAAAACTCTAAATGGGGTCCCAAAGAATCAGTCATGACTGAACAACAAAAGGAACCCCACCCCATCCATCCAGTAGGGTAATTAAGAAGTTTTCCAAACTGCAGCTACTCCCACCCCCACCCTCCTATACTCCTGCCCTGATTCGTCCAGGCTTCCCCTAGCATTTTATTTGCATAGAATATTTCATAAATTGACGGGAATTTTGACTCATACCTTGTCCCCACCCTGGAATCCGTGGGAGATCTACATATGTACATCGCTAATTCATTTCCCCATTAAGATTTTCATCTCAAGACCTCCCTTGAGTGACTAAAGAGAAAAATCCACTGATGATGTTCGTTTAGGTACATTTATTGCCCAAATAGAAAGGAAATAGAACATAATACTGAGCGTCTCAAATGACTGATCATACTGCTAGGGTAAAAGGATCAGTCCCTCTGGGAGCCTAGCCACGGCTACCATGTTAATAACTAAGTTCATTTATTCATCTTCCCAAAGGAATCAAAGGAGGCTTGGACATCTGAAGAAATCAAGGCTTCCAAAAGCCATGAGGAAAGGAGAGATGGCTTTACCCTCTCGGGGCATATGATGGCCCCATTCAGACTCTTATGTGTCCCTCTATGGTCCATGGATGAACTCTGGATATTCTCCCCTTTCATCCTCCCAAACTAGAATCCTAGATCCTAGAAACTGCCACTGCAAAGACATATGTGCATATATCTGAAGGACTGTCGTGCAGAAAACAGTTTAAACTCCCCCCTCAACCCCAGAGGTGAAAACTGAACAAAGCAAATTTAGGCTTAAGATTTTTTTTAACTTCCTAATTGTTGCTGTTCAATTGTTTCAGTCATGTCTGACTCTTTTTGACCCTTTGGTGGTTTTCTTGGCAAGGATACTGGAATGTTTGACTATTTCCTTCTCTGGCTCATTTTACAGATGAGGAGACTGAGGCAAACAGGATAAAATGACTCACCCGGGGTCACCCAGCTAGGATGCGTCTGAGGCAAGATTTGAACTCAGGAAGAAGAGTGTTCCTGATTCCAGACTTGATGTCAACCAGTAGCCCTAGTAGAGTTAGTCTAAGGTGTAATGGGCTACCTATAGAGACGAGAGTTTCTCTCTCATTGGAGCTTGTTCAACTAGATAGCTATTTGATAGGTATGATGTAAAGGGGAATGTTATTCAGCTCTGAATTGGATGAGATAGCCTCTGGGCAGCTAGGTGGTACAGTGGATACAGTGTGTGTTTGGCAGGAAGCATCATCTTTCTGAGTTCAAATCTGGCCTCAGATCCTTCCTAGCTGAGTGACCCTGGGCAAGTCACTTCACCCTGTTTGCCTCAGTTTCCTCATCTGTAAAATGAGCCGGAGAAGGAAATGGCCAACCATTCCAGTAACTCTGCCAAGAAAACCCCAAAAGGGTTGTGAAGAGTCAGACAGGACTGAAAAACAACTAAACAACAGAGAGCTTCTAAGGTCCTTTCCAATTCTGAGTTCCAATGGTTCTAAGAATCCTGTTTGAACAGTTCCTGAATTACAAGGAGAGAATAAAGGGAAAGATGGCTTGCTCTACGGAAAATCATTTCACCTTGTTAACAGTTAGAAAATAGAGAGATGGGGGATGGAGGCTTTTGTGCAATGTTTTCTGCAACTAAAACATGAACATTGGCTATAAACTGTGGAACAGAATTCAAACTAGACCTTTGCTGATAAATCTCAAATCATAAAAACTAGAAAGCAGGGAGGATGACGAGCAGGCCTCTTTCCCTTCTTTTCTGTATGTATCCCTGCTCTCTTGGGCGACAGGGGCCCCAACAGTATCTGTTGGATACTATTTTATCATCAAGGAGATCTTCTTTTGAAGAGAAAGGTGGTTGTAGCCAATCTTATCCCTCTTTCTGCAGTTTAAGGCCCAGCCAACTTAAATCTTTCCCAGAACTGTCCCACACAAATTCTCCTTTAATAGGCAGGTAGTTAGGATCCTAGATTCTTAATAAGAAAGGGTCCTGGAGAGTCAGTCCGAATCCTTTGTTTGACCAATAAAAAAAGTTGAAGTTGAAAGGGGGAAAAGACTTGCCCATCGTGACAGGAGCCATTTCTGAGACTAGAACCAAATGTGGAATCAAAGAAACAGCAATGTCATTTGAGTCAGAGAAAAGCAGCTTTTTGTTTTAGCTCCATTACTACCATTGTGACCATGAGCTAACCCCTTCGCCTGTCTGTGCCTCTGTTTCCCCATATGTAACATGGGAGCGCGAGATTGGATGATCATTAGAACCCAATGGATAGAATGACAAACTTGAGAGTCCTAAGGATTGGGGTTTAAATCTGGCCACTATTTCTTACTAGCTGTATGACCCTGAACAAATCATTTAACATATCAGTCTCCTCATCTGGAAAATGGAATTGTTGGTTTCAGAAACAAGGGTTCTTCCTCTCTTTTGTGTCATAGATTCTTGTGGTCATCCTGGTGAAGCCTATGGACTCCTTCTCAAAATCAAATTTTTTAATGCATAAGATTACAGTGGAAACCAAAACTCAGTGAAAATGAAGATGCAGGGGCAGCTGGGTAGCTCAGTGGATTGAGAGCCAGGCCTAGAGACAGGAGGTCCTAGGTTCAAATCTGGCCTCAGACACTTCTTAGCTGTGTGACCCTGGGCAAGTCACTTAACCCCCATTGCTTAGCCCTTACCACTCTTCTACCCTGGAACCAATACATAGTATTGATTCTAAGATGGAAAGTAAAGATTTAAAGAAAATGAAGATACAGTTTTACCTGTCAGTCAATAAATATTTAGTAAGTACCTATTGTGTGCCAGGCACTATGCTAAGAACCTGATATCCAAAGGGAAACAAAAGACAGACCTTTTCTCCTAATTTAAGAGGGGAGACAACATGAAAACAACTACGTACAAGCATAGAGATCTATGTGTGTTCGAATAAATATATAATCAATTGTAAGTAATCAATAGAAGGAAGACGCTAGCACTGCATTCACAGTCTCCCTGAAATCGATTGAAGGACCTCTTGGAGGTCCAAGTACCCCCAAGTTAAGAACTTTTGCTTTAGGGTAGGAATTGGCAAAATACACTAAAGAGAAAAATTGTCTATTTTTCTTCAGACCCCAAGTTAAAAGAGGTTTTTACATTTTAAAATAAAATTTTGCTATATTTTAAATGTAAAAACCATTCTTTCATCTCATAAGTACAAAAATAGGCTGCCTGGTCAAAATTTGCTGACAACCGTTCTGGGTGATAGTGAATAAAGCAAGAGATTTGGGAATTCAGATCCTGCCCTGGTTTCCTGCCGGCTCAGTTTCAAAATCTGTAAAATGGGGACAATAATAGCACCTATCTCACAGGCTTGCTGTATTCATGTTTCCAAGCTTTGAAGCCCCCTCTAGCTGGGAGTTAATTAGCAGCAATGTTAGATCCAGTTCTGATATTCGGTCTGGCTCCTCGTTCTCTGTTGGTATTTGGCTAACGATCTGCTCTGCAGGTCTTAGCCTTCCCCAAGAGACACTGAGGTTACGAACAGGCATGGCCAGAAATGTGAGTGGTCGCTTTTTCAAGCAGCTTAAATTTAAAAAAAAAAAAAAGAAAGAAAGAGCATATATGGGTAGCATCCGCATAACCCATGCATCTCACTCCAAGGTTGAAAAAATCAGGAAGCCTCCCTTGTCCCAAAGTACTTGGTTTTCCATACTGATAGATGGTGGGAGAAGACGGAAAGTGGGCAGGTGTTTGGCTGAGAGTGTCAGAGAAGGAGACCCCTAAGCCAACTTTATTCTAGGAAAAGGGCCCAAACTTACTGTCTCCCAGCTGCCTGCTTTGCTCTCGGCTACTGCGACCCCTGGAAAAGCAGAAATAAAAGGCAAAAGGCCCCTTTCCTCCTCAATTCCTCCAAACCTGAAGGAGAGGGAACCTTCCCCCAGTGGAGGGCCTGATGCTCCCACTTGACTGGCTGTCTCATATATCACACTCTCTTGGCTGTCCCCTCTGACTCTTTCCTGCATGGAGCTGATGGATATAATTGCTTTGTCTGGAGTGAGCTACGTGCTTAATAGAATCAGCGCTCAGTAATTAGCCTAAGATGGATCCGTTTTCCTGTGGTGAAGCAGGGCCCAGCACTGCTTCCTCGGATGGGCGTGCCTGGATCTCTGCACAGGTATGTATGGAGAACCCAGGCATGAGCCGGTGCCCAAGAGCTGGGGGGACAAGCAGAGGCAGGTGAGGAGGAGGTTCCGGGCTCTGCCTGCTGACACCTCTTTTCAGAGTGAGTATTGACTCCTTGGAAATCAGAAATCCTTCCACATGGGAGCTTCACTTGTTGTTTTGCTGGTTGTCTAGATTGAAGAAAGAGTTCATAAGGATGCAGATTAAACTTCAAAGTGTGTCTTGCCCTTCTTTTTTTTCCCCCAGAGAGCCTTGGTTTTAACATTTACCAGAACACCTCTACCTCTCTGTCTACCTTAATTTTAGTGCCTTCTCTCTGAGATTACCCTCAATTTATCTTATATATCACTTGGCACAATGCCTAGCACATAGTAGGTACCTAATAAATGTCTATTGACTGCTTATTGATTGACTGAGTCCCAAAATACTGATGAGTAACACATAGTGTAGCATTTTTCCCTATGTGCAGGAAATAGCTTCACTAACTAGTTGAGACCCCAGAAAACCCAATAAGTGGGTTAATATTACTAATTAGGTATTATTATATTATATTATATAATTATATAATTATATATTATATGTAATTATATACTATAACTAATTAGTTATATTTATGTATAATATAATCAATTATATTAATTAGTTATTATATAATATAATAACCAATTATTGTATTTATGTATGACATTAATTATATTAATTAGTTCTTATATTATGATTATAATATAAAATTATATCTATAATTATGTAATTTTATATTATATGATATATAATTATAGCATTAACTTCTATTATATAATAACTAATTATATTTATGTATAATATAACTATGCTAATTAGTTATTATTATGCTACAGAATATAACTATATGCCATTTAATTCTATATTATATGGCATATATTATAGTTATATCACATAGCTAATTAATATAATTAATATTAATAATTGCTAGCCTCTGAATCAAGAAGAGCTAGGTGTGAATCCTACAGGAGACACATATTGGCCATATAAGCCTATGCAAGTTACTTGATTGCTCAGTGCTCCAGTTAATTCTCTAAGACTATATGCACAGCTAGGTGAGATAGTGGATAGAATGCCTGGCCTAGAGTCAGGAAGAACTGAGGTCAAATCTGTGCTCAGATACTAGCTAAGTGACCCTGTGCAAGTCACTTAACCTTGTTTACCTCATTTTCTTCACATGTAAAATGAACTGGAAAAGGAAGTGGCAAAGCCCTCTAGTATCTTTGCAAGAAAATCCCAACTAGGGTCACTGAGTCAGACCCAACTGAAAAGACCAAATAGCAAAATATAAGCAGCAGAGTACATGACATTCTGCATTTTCCTCCTTGGGAATTCCCTTCACCAATGAAATTACCTACCCATTCCCCACCCACTCCCTTTAAAGTACAAAAGAACTCAGAAAGCTTAAAGGGGAAAAATGTTTTGTCATGGAAGAAATAATGGTCTAAGAATCTGGATTTTAAACATCATGTTTGCCATGTGTGGCCATGAATGGGTAAGTCATTGAACTTCTCTGAGCCTCAGTTTTCTCAACTGTTAGATGGAGGTGATGATACTTATAAAACATGTCTTGCAAAATTATTTTGAGCCTCAGATAAGATAATGTACATAAAATATCTTGCCAACCTTAAA
The DNA here is from genome assembly GCF_016433145.1 of Gracilinanus agilis. Classification (NCBI taxonomy): domain Eukaryota; kingdom Metazoa; phylum Chordata; class Mammalia; order Didelphimorphia; family Didelphidae; genus Gracilinanus; species Gracilinanus agilis. The sequence continues at coordinate 232,986,682 of NC_058131.1, read as the reverse complement.
ACATAAAGTAAATTTCACACATTTGTATTTTATATCATATAACATTAGAAGTAGAAAAGACCTAAGAAATCATTTGTCTTCCAGCTCTAATCTTCAGCCTTATTTGATAAGCAAGGAAATAACACCAAGAGTGGTAAAAGGAATGGAAATCTGAGTGCCAATATGGCTAATGGGCTGGACTTGGAGTCAGGAAACCCAAGTTCAAATTCTACCTCTGATCTTTACTAGCTGTGTGGCCAAAAGCAAATCAGTTAATCTTAGTGATCCTCATTTTCTTCATTTGTAAAATGGGTTTCATAATTCCTTTCACATCTACCTTCCAAAGATGTTATGAGGCTCAAATTAGATAATATGTGTTAAAACACTTTGCAAACTTTCATGTTAATAAAGGTCAGCAAAAGCCATTCCTTAATAAAGAAGCAGTCAAAGGATATGAACAAACAGTTCTAAAAAGAATTATAAACTATTAGTGACCATATGAAAGAATGCCCCAAATCACTAATAATAAGAGAAATGAATAATCAAAACAACTCGAGGATTCCTCTTATTCCCAGAAAGTTGGCAAAGATGATCAAAGACAGGAATAATCAATTTTAGAAGGGCCTGTGGGAAGATAGACACATTAATATATTGTGGGCGGTGCTGAAAATTAGTACAACCATTCTGGAAAGCATTTTGGAATATAAATAAAATAAATTGGAAAATAAAATTTGGAACATAAATAAGATAAATTAAAAGCAAATAAAATGACTCAAATGCCCATATCTTTTGATCCAGATATGTAACTGCTCAGCATATACCTCAAGGAAGTCATGACAAAGAAGAAAGGCTCCATATAAACCAAAATATTTATAGCAGTACTTTTTGTGGTAGCAAAGAACGGGAATTAAAGGAAGTGCCCATCTATTAGTAAATGGTTAAACAAATTGTGGTACATAAATATAATGGAATATCATTGTGCTGTAAGAAATGATGAGTAGAAGAATATGGAAAGACTTCCATGAACTAATACAGGCAAGCAGAGCCAAGAAAATGATATACACAGTGACCACAACAATGTACACAGAAAGAATGGCCACACACACACACACACACACACACACACACACACACACAAAAGAAAAAATCAGTGTTGCAAAGTTAAAAAGAATAAATGTGTTTCAAAAAAAAGAAATCTCCTTTGCAGAGATAGGAGGCAGGATGGGGGGAAAGGATCATGGTTGTGGAACAGTGCATGTAATGTCAGATTCCTAGATGTCGTGATTAATTTTGCTGAAATTTTCTCTTCTTAACTATTTTTTAAATCTTTTATTATAAGGGATCAGTTTGTGAGAGAAATAGGAGAAAATATAGATTATGTTAAAAACAAAAGATATTATTAACTGTCTCTTGGGAAAAGGAAAGTTGGTAATCCCAAGTCCACAAAAACATTTTGTGGCACAGTTAGAACTAGAACACAAGTCTCCTAGTTCTCAGCATAATAATACTTTCTACACTTTTCCAAAACACTCTCCTGCCATGTCATACACTTTCCAACTATTGAAATTACAGTTATATCACCTCTTGCAAAGAATGGGCAAGATTTGGAGTTAAAACAGGAGAGAGAAAAAGGATGTCATCGTCATAATAATAACAGCTCAGCACTTGGCAGTTTTACAGAGTACTTTCTTCAGAATAATCTTATAGGCAGTAGTGGAAATATTATCCCTTTTGTAAAAAGAGAAAACAGGCTCAAAGGGGAAGGGAGAGACTCTCAATAATAAAGAACTTCTCTAATAAAAAGTAATAATAATAAGTACTCTCAAGAATTTATAAAACACCAGATACTACCAAGGGTGCGGGGATACAAATACAAAGACTGAAACAGTCCTTACCCTCAGGGAAGTCACATTTTATTACAGGTAGGACATGAACTCAGATCTTTTAGCTCAACTCCATTAAATCTAGTGCTATTTTAATTGGTAATGACTGTTGTCCTATGTACTTCAAAAGGACCAAAATGGCATCACTATTGGTGATGTCTTGACTCTTGTATAAATACTGGATTTATGTGAGTCAGTCACAAAACAAAAGTCAGGACTACCGGTGATGATTCTGGATAACCCAGTGGATGACCCTGGTTTCTTTGATGTCTGGCCAAGCTTTAAGCACTCCACAGCTCCTGCCTTTGCCACCTCAGTGGCTGTTGGAATAAATTGTTCATATCCACCCTTTCCTCCAAGGAAAGTATTCACATGCCTAGAGTAAACAATACCAACTTCCCTGAGGCTTGTTGGTTACCTTCAACCTGGCTTAGCCCATCTGGTGAGATGATTACCAGTGTGGCTGCTGACCATGCTACAGCTTCTTAGAACCACAGGCGAGAGCTAGGTAGCAGGTAGATACCAAAGGAGGAAAACAGCCCTGGAAAGGGGTTGGTAAGCCCTCACAACAGAAGTGCTAGTCTTTCCTGAACACCACACATACTCACAATTTAGGAGATCTGGGAAATAAATGTGGCAAAGGGAAAGGGATGGAGAGGCAGAAATCTGGGTCTCTGGTTAGCTAGCTAACCTAGCCCTTCCCATGTTACTTTGCATTACTGAAGGATGCCCTCCCCTCACTGCTTCCTTAACACCCAGGGACATCATCAAGAAGTTTCCACAGTGGCCAAGAAAACCACAAGACAAGGGAGAGAAAAGAAGAGTAGAAATCTGGAGAGGGATGGGGAAAAAGCAGATAGCAGGTGGCAGAATTCTTGCTTCATTTTGCTTCAGCCTCCCCAGTTGGAGCGGGTGGGGCTACGGTAATATTGATTCCCAACCCTTCTAGAGTCTATGTCTAGCTCTGAACATCTACCATACTGTTTATCTGAACCACATAGTTTGTGGCCAAACTCTGTGGCTGAATCCAGGCTGTCAGCCTCAGCCACAAAGAAGCCAACAAAACCTAATGATTCCTTTTCTCAGTGTTAGGTGACTGAAGGTGTGCTATATCTCCTAGTTCCCAATGTGGTGTTGTAAACTGTAGCACCAAGATTCCCTTTATAATCTTTACCTTCTCTGTTCATTTGATGTTAAATGGTATCTACTCTCAAAAACAGCACAGGAACCTATTATTTTTTTAAACCCTTACCTTCTGTCTTAGAATCAATACTAAGTATCAATTCCAACATGCAAGAGTGGCAAGGGCTAAGCAATTGAGGTTAAGTGACTTGCTCAGGATCACACAGCTAGAGAATGTCTGAGATCAGATTTGAACCCAGATGTCCCACCTACCCCTGAATCTAGGTCTGACACTCTATCTGTGGTGCTATCTAGCTGCCTCTGGAACCTACTCTTCTTTATGAACCTAGACTAATTCATTACTTTTATCCCTAAGGAAAGTTGCCAAGTAAGACCTCAGTCACCCCACAAATGCCTGCAGTTCTTCCCAGGCTTCTCTGACTCAAAATTCAAGTCTCTGTGATTATTATTTCCAGTCCTTGGACACAAATAGTCATGAGCTAAAAAGTCATGCTCTGTTCTACTTACATGTCGAAAGCATTTCTTCTTTCACATTCACTTAGAAATGTTTCTCACTCTAGCTACTACTAGGTTCCAAGACACTCATGGCAGCCCTATCACTATCTCCCATCCTTTTGGAGCTGCAGAAGCAAATGGTGAAGGAAGGTATGTGTCCATCAGCGTATGTGCTTGGCCTGAGAGGATAGACGCCAAGAGTATGTCCTCCCATCCAAAGCAGCAGCAACAACTGGAGCCATCGATGACAGAATTCCTGCAGATAAATATTCCAAGAGCAGATGTGTGCTTGTCCATTTGGATCAAGAATAGAATTCCCAGAAAATGTTTTGAACCTTTACCTCCTCCAGAAAGGAGGGAAGGGTCTTATTTCTCAAGCAGCATGATTCTAAGCCCAAGTTCAATTACTCCTAAAGGAAACTATTTTAGTTTTTTTAATGTTTTAATTTTTCATATCTGTTTATAGGGTCTTTTGACTTCTTTGAGTGTTGTTTTCTATATTTGTCTATGAGAATTTATGTGGAGTTAGCCTAGATCAAAGATTCTTAACCTAGGGTCCATGAACTTGATTTTTAAAAATATTTTAGTAAATGTGTTTTGATATAATTGGTTTCTCTTTTAATACAATGTAATTCATTTTGTCCAATTAAAAACATTATTCTGAAAAAGCATCCATAGGCTTCACCAGAATGTCAAAGACCATGACACAGAAAGGTAACTGATTCCTGGCCTTGAGGGGCTGCAAATCCAGTGACTGGCTCCTATGAAACCCTGAATCAGATTCAATTTAAGCCTCAGTTAAACCAAATGAGGACTCCCAGCTCAGACCAGAAGGAGGAGGTGCCTTTGACCTACTTTGACCTCTACCAGTTGTAATATTACCAGCTGGGGTATATAACCCATTGTTAGTTAGAAATGCCAATTCTCTGGACTGTGACCAACTACATTATGCCTGTCTTTTGCCAATGAACCATAGCTTAGGTCTTTGAAAATATGATCCCACTAAGAACAGAGCCAAATTGGCATCTGATCCCCTTCTCCAGGTTGCCTATATCCACCTGTGACACATCACTTCAAAAGTTCTACCTCTTCAGGAAGGCTGTTCCACTATTCTCTTAGTACAGATGGGTCCATATTACCTTGGGACATTAAAAGTTTATTCTCAATGCCTTGAGACTATTTAGAGTAGAGGATTCAAACACAAGGCTGAAAGCTGAACTGCAACACTCCCCAGTGTAATCTGAACCAGATTAAAATGGGAAATATTTAACAAAATAAATAAAAATACAGTAAAACACAGATAACGTTAACATGTTTTTTTCTAAGTCAGTATGTGGCCCAAAGGGATCCTTAGGTGCCCTTCCCCACTTTGAATTTGAATTTAACACCCCTGAGAGCATAACAATAATAAAAATGATATCAAGTTCTTGTTTCAGAGAAGCCCTTGTAACATGAAAGGTATAGGAATGCTGGTGGTGTCGTGAACTGATCCAACCATGCTGGAGGGCAGTTTGAAACTGCCCAAAGGGCTTTAACACAAAGCATACCCTTTGACCCAGTAATGCCACTACTATGTCTATATCCCAAGGAGATAAAAAAAAAAAAGGCCACGGTGTGGGGGTGGGGGGGTGGGGGCCTTACTTGTACAAAAATATTTATAGCATCTCTTTTTTGTTGGAAATTGAAGGGATTTCCATCAGTTGGGGAATGGTTGAACAAATTATGGTATATGATGGTGACAGAATGGTACTGTAAGGAATGATGGACAGGATTATTTCAGAAAGAGCTGGAAAGACATTCATGGTTTGATGGAAAGTAAAATAAGCAGAACCAGGAGAACATGGCACACAATAACAGCAATATTGTGGAATGATCAACTGTGACAGACTTAGCTTCTCTCAGCAATATAAAGATCCAGGATAATTCTGAGGAACTTATGACAAAGAGTGCTGTCCACCTCCAGAAAAAGAACTGTTGGAGTCAGATGCAGAACAAAGCATACTATCTTTCGCATTAGTTTATTTGGGTTTTTATTGGGAGGTTTTAGTTTTATATAATTATTTTCTTACAAAAATGAATAATATGGAAATACATTTTGCCTGATAATACATATATAGATCAGATCAAATTGCTTGCCAGCTCTAGGAAGGGGAAGGGATGGGAAGGAGATAATTTGGATCATATTACTTCAGAAAACATAAGTAGAAATATGTTATTACATGTAATTGATAAAATAAAATATGTCTACCAAAAAAAAAGCCATGAAGGATACAGATACACGTTATGGACTTGCAAGTCCATAGAGAATCAAGAGACACCTCACTTAGGTAGACCACCATCCACACCCCTAGCCTAGAATCCTTGTTACTACTGTAAATGTAACTACAATTAAGAGGAAGGTGCTTGGCTGCTACCTGAATTTTCTTTATTCAGTAGTTCTCTGATCATTGTTCCCCAGTGTCTAGTGGTCCTTCAGCCCGCTGTGCCAGTTCTCAAACAACTAGACCATGGAAGGGTTATAGTGGAGTTTCAAACATTCTTTCCCATCTCTGGGAATAAATTGCCTCTGGTCTATTTAAGCTTACTTTTGGGTTACCATCACATGGTCCCACCCTTTCCACAAATGGTTGCCTTGGGTGTCAGCAGGAACACCTACCTCTTTTTGGTCTGTTTCAAATGGGCCTCTGTTAACCCCTCCAGAGTGGTTCATGTTAATGCCATAGTCATTTACCTCCTCCCTCTTATAGTACCTAGACCACTTCCTGATCATCTCTCAAATGAGTCAAAGTTAGGAAGGCACTCCTACTCCTCCACTTGCTTTTGCTGCCCACCCATCTTCCTCCAGGGCAGCTGGGTAGAAGTATGCAAATTATCCTGGGATGCATCCCACAAGATCTCTAAAAGGGAAGAAAAAGAAGTAGAGCCAGTTCCTCACAAGATGAGTGTCTGGGGGAAAAGGAGATTTTATAGTCCTTGTTAAGCTATATCAGAGGGTTGTTTTAGGCTCAAATGAGATAATGTATGAAAAGCACTTTGGAGATTTTAGACATTATATAAATGCCAGTTACTTTCATTATTATTATTATTGATGATAATAATAATGATGATTATTGATTATATTTTTAAAGAACATGTTTATGATGTTGTGGCAGTTAATAATATTGATAATAATTACAATTTTATAATTAATAATAAAGCTCCACCAAATTCCTACTCTCCAATGTCATTTTAAGAAAGAAAGGTGGTCTTGGGTTCATGAAGCAGTTAGGTGGCACAGCATATTGAACTTGTAGTGAGGAAGATGTTCTATAACATTTTTTTTTCTTGACAAAGATATTGGAGTGGCTAGCCATTTCCTTCTCCAGCTAATCTTCCAGATGAGGAAACTGAGGCAGACTGGGTTAAACAGCTTACCCAGGGTCACACAGGTAGTAATTGTCTGAGACCAGATTTGAACTCAGGAAAGTGACCTTCCTGATTTCAAGTACAGCACTGTGCCATCTAGCTGCCCAATGTAATCAGGAAGACCTAGGTTCTTAAGACTTAGCTGCCTCATTTACTAGCTTACTAAGCTTATCTACTTACCTTTCCCAGCCCCTACATCCTCATCTGTAAAATGGGGACAATGATAGCAGCTACCTAGCAAAGTCATTGTGAGGAGTGTATGAAATAATATGTAAAGTGCTGTGCAAACATTGAAGCATAAATGTTACCTATTGTTGCTATTATTACCTAAGTGAAAGCATGGAAGATGCTACAAAGATGGAAAGTGTAGTTTCAGTAATGGGTTGTGTATCTGTGGGTCTAAGGATCCTTACCAGAAGTCAGCTACTAAGAGAGAAGTAACATGGACCACTGATTAAAGAATGAATTTCATCTACTAAGATACAAAGGGCTTTTGATCTGCAGCATTCACTGATGATCATGGATCTTTTGAAGTAAGTTAACCTTTTTTTTTTGATGGAAACCATGATTTAATTGATGCAGAGAATTCCTGATGAGCAAATTCCCACTGAGAACTCGCATGGATAATTCTTTTTTCTCTTTTTTTCCCTTTTTTGTATTTAGAAATTTGTATTTAATTGATTAATTTAGAATATTTTTCCATGGTTCTATGATTCATGTTCTTTCCCTACCCTCCTTCCACCCCCCTCCCGTAACCAATGAGCAATTCCACTGGGTTTTTACATCACCTGGATAATTCTTAAGCAACTAACAGTCCTAGAGAATTGCCTGGAAGCTTTGCAATATTAAGTGCCTTGTCTAGAGTCATCATATACAGTCAGGTTGTGGCAGGGGTGGGTTTGAACCCAGTTCTTGAAGACTCCAAGTTGCACTTTTTATCCCCTGATCCAAACTGACTCACTATAGGCAGTTGATATGATATAAGATTGATCATTTTTGTCATATTAACTTTAATTATATCTCTTGCTCCTTTCTTCTTAAGATCCCTTCAAACTATCAGTAGCTTTCTTTCTCTGCTTTGAGGGAATTAGAGTTAATCCTCAGACTATGGAAGGTGAGGAAAGTGAATAGATCAGGGACAGTGACTACCAGAAAATGGCCTCTGTCTCTCTCAGAGGCAAAGAAAGTTTGTTGGCTTTCTCATCAAACTTCTCCTGTCTCCATAGAGTGGGTGACATGAGAGAATCTCTTTGATGTTCCTTATTGGACATTGGTTTTGGCACATACTCCCAAAGGGACAGGCTTTCTAGTCATTTTCATGCCATATTGTGGGTGCACCTAACTTGAATCCACCTTCTTCCCACCACCACTAACAACACACACACACACTTTTCACCACTAGCTCTGGAAATAGTAATCGAATCAATGCTACCATTTCAGGAAATAAGAAGGCAACCAATTGCTCTATGACTCCACTCATCATCCCTTTGACTTCTTTTCCTGGCCACCACTCTCCTACATGTGTTGTCTTCCCCTGATAAAATGTAGGCTCCTCAAGGACAAGATATGTCTTGCTTTATACATCCCTGCTGGTCCTTAACAAAATGTCTGGGGTGAGGTAAGTGTTTAATAAATTATTTGTCATTCATTCTTTCATACTTAGGAATAGGGTCTAAAGAGTATAAGTCTAAACAGTGGTAACAAATGAAAAGTCTGAAAAGATCTGCCTCACCCAAAATCTTTCTCTCACCTGCCTGAAACTCCCATTACAGTTATAATCATGGATTGGTTTGAAACAACAGAGATCTAGAAATAGTCTGCATTCCATCCACTGCATCATCTAGTTACCTAGTAAAAAATGGCTGTCTTCTTCCAGTGAAACTGGTATACTTTGAGGCTCAAGGAAATGAAAGAAGTCTCTGTGTTGGATGATGATGACCACAAGGATGATGATAACAATGACAACAATACCTTTATATAATAGTTTAAGGTTTGCAAAGTGCTTCACAAATATAATCTTGTTTTATCCTTGCAATCACCCTATAAGATAGGTGCTTTCATTATCTCTATTTTATTGAATGAGGAACTTGAGGCTGAGAGAAGTTACATAATTTTCCCAGAGTCTCATAGCTAGTAAGTGACCAAGGTAGGCTCTGGAATCAGGTCTTTTTGAATCCAAGTCCAGTATTTTATCCTTGTCCTATACTACCTAGGAGAAAAGGAAAGAGTTGGCTCTGGATCATAATAGAATAGGAAGGAAAACCCTGCACTGTCAAGAGCAGGCCTTAGATGATAATCTCAGAAGGGAAGAGACAATGAATTGATTTCATTGTACAGGGCATGGTTTGGAAGTCCAGTTCTCTCACCCTCACACTCAGATCCATGTTAGAAGTACTAAGAAGATGCAAACAATGGCAAAGACCTTAAATTTGTAGAATCTTGGAATTACAAAGGATCTCAATAATCATATAATACAATCTATGGTGGAAACCCCCTCATTTCCTGTGACAAAAACCACACCCAAAAGAAGAATTTTTCAACGTTTCCAGCTAGAAGTAACTTTAGAGATCATCTAGCCTTGTTCCCTCATTTATAGTCTAATAAACTAAACCCTGACTTGCCCTAAGTCACACAGCTAATTGATAGCAGAAAATCCAGTTCAACTGAATGATAATGGAGTATTTTTTCTCTAACACTATATTGCCTTTGAAGAAAAAAGACCCAAGAGGGTGGAAATAAAGAGAGGGAACCTAAGCATTTCTATTCCATTTTGAGCCCAAGGAAGCAAAACTAAAGAGGAACAGGCAGTATTGACTGAAAGAAATTACCCACTGAGTCCAGATTCACACTATATTTCCAAGATGAACCTGGGGAATATTAAGCATCTAGTAAGGGCACTATCCTTGGCCATTCCAGGAAGTTGGTTGGTCACCCACTGGTCTCTAGTGGAAGTCTGGTTATATTTGAAGCTGTCTCCTCTGGCCAGTATCCAAGTACTTCACATAACCATCATAAAGGTTAATAAAATATTTTCACTAACATAGTCCTTTTCCTCAGCCAAAGTACTTTCTCGTATAATATCTCATTTTCACCTCCCAGCAACCCTTTGAATCATAAATGGCATGGAAACCATGAGTTCATGGCCTTTTCTCACTGTACCATTTCTTCTAAACCAACTTCTTACCCTTTACAAGTTTCATGTAAGCCTAGTCTCTGAAGAGTGCTGCAGCAAGGAAACCACAAATCTATGAGGGTGTGCAAAAAAAATTCCATGTGCAGTTTTGCACACTTCTTGGACTCCCCTGCACCTCATGGATGGAATCGTGTCTTTCTATATCCTGGAAGGAAATGGGCAGAGACATTGGCAATTGGAAGATGGTATTACCTCCATGTTGGGGGGAGGGGAGGTCACTGAATCACTGGCAGAAGGTGGAAGCCAAATATGATTGCCCAAATAAATAAATCAGTCTGAGATATTCCTACATTGTGTAAATGGCTCTGAGTGGTGGGGAATAGGCTTTAGAAACATTGTATAGCAGAGCTAGATGGCACCTTTAAGATGGTCTCATCTAGTTGGACCACTTTGTTTTTACAGATGAAGAACCCAAGTTCCAGAGAGTAGTAACTTACCCTAGATCACCTCAATAGTAATGAGATTTGGGAGCAGGTAGGTGGCTCAGAAGATTGAGAGCCAAGCCTAGAGACAGGAGATCCTGGGTTCAAATATGACCTCATGCTCTTCCTGTGTGACCCTGGGCAAATCACTTAACCCCAACTGCCTAGCCCTTACCATTCTTTTGCCTTGGAACCAATATGCAGTATTGATTCTAAGATGAAAGGTAAGAGTTGGGTTTTTTTTTATATAAAAGAAAGACAGTTTTATAAACATTTTAAGATACCTCAACAGTGTATTTTAGAGACCAAGGAGTAATTCAATTCCATTATTCAGCTGATAACTACATACTGTTATCAGACCACAAGAATATTAGTGAACTAACATTAGGATTACAATGTCTGGACATATTAAACATATTTCTCCCTCCCTAAAATAAAACCAAAGTAAACTACAATGATTACTAGTTCTTGCTTGAATTGTCTAAGGTATCACAATATTGATTATACTTAGAAGGGAAAAGACACCTAAACTTCCCCTTAAAGAGTTGGGTTTTTTTTAATGGGATTTTGAATCAAAATCTTATGATTCCTAATCATATATCATATGACTTCAGTTCTCAATCCTCCACCCAAACCAGTTCCCTTCTATGTCCCCTGGTAATGAGATATGTACAAGAGAAATCACTCACCTCTTTTTTTTTTAACCCTTGTACTTCCGTGTATTGTCTCATAGGTGGAAGAGTGGTAAGGGTGGGCAATGGGGGTCAAGTGACTTGCCCAAGGTCACACAGCTGGGAAGTGGCTGAGGCCGGGTTTGAACCTAGGACCTCCTGTCTCTAGGCCTGACTCTCACTCCACTGAGCTACCCAGCTGCCCCCACTCACCTCATCTTTATTGCACTAGGTCATGGTCAGGGAGCTAGAACTCATGCTCTTCTCCTGAATTTACCCCTGTGCTCTACAAAATTGGGGCTAGTTTAGTATAGAAACAAGAATATTGAGTTCTCTGAGTACTGAACCTTGGTTCTAGTACCAGTTCTGGCACTTGCTTAGCTGTGTGACTTGGGATAAGTCACATCATCTCTCTTGTCCTCATTTCACTCATCTATACAGAGGAGTTTGGACTTAATGGCCTAATAAGTGAATAAAGTTGGATCTGAACCCAGATCTTTCAGCTTCCAAGCCTAGCACCCTATCTACTACCTAGTCTATGATTCATAATTGATAGGGTATCATGATCATAGTAGCAATTCTTGGATTTGGCTCTTCAATATCTGACTCCAAATCCACTCCTCTTTCCTCTATTATGAAATCTCCAAGGATCCCCATAGCCTCTGTCTGCCCTGCTCCATGGGCCAGGACAGAGAGCTTTCTGAAAGGTATGCTTCTTTTTTCAGAACTATTTCCCTTCTGTGCCTTTACCCTATTAGCTTTCTAGGAACATGCCCCAAACTCCCAGAAGCAAGGCTAATACTAGAGAAATTGTGAATTTAGTGTTTTTTATTCCATGTCCCTATACTCCCTTTAATCAACCATGGTTTTGGAGTTCTCCTAGGTAAGTGTAATCTGATAAACTAATTCACAATAAGATGTTAATGGTAGAATTTTTTATTATTATTCCCAAACGATAGTTTCAAACACAGATCCATGTTGTTAACTCAAAGGAAATGTAGGGAATTTCAGTCAGAGGATGCAGCCATCAGAAATAGGATGCATTGTTGATCAAGGAATCCATTTCCCTATCCCAACTCCGAGGCACTGGAGTCAGTAGGTAAACTCATCTCTTTGACAATGGTAACAGATAATAGAGTTTAGAACTGAAAAGATTCTTTGCTATCGTCTAGTCCAAACTCCTCATTTTACAAATGATGAATCTGAGGCACATGGAGGGGAAATAAATTGCCCAAGGCCACACAAGTAAATAGTAGAACCCTGAGTCAAACTTGGGCATTCTGATTTTAAAGCATATGTCCCTTCCACCATAATGTGTTGCCTCTAAAAGTATCTAGAAAGTAGTATCCCCATCAGGGATACCTCAAACCCAGGTCTTCCTGGCCAGTTCTCCATCTCCCACACCAGACTGTCTCCATTTGCAAAATATTCTCATTTTACAGATCCTTAGAGTTCAAAGAGTAGTTTGCTAAAAGTCATATGGTAAATTAAAAACTGGCACATCTGGACCTTGAACTATCTGACTCTAAGTCCACCTAAATCTTTTCATAACATCATAGTAATTTTCAGTCATTCTCTTAACACACAGTCCCAGGAAAAGTAAGTAAAAGGGGAGACTATAATGTTATGTGTTCTACCCCCCATTCCACTTTTAAACATTTATACTACCCTCAGATAGGTGAAGAAACTGAGACACAAGGAAGGGAAAAAGAAAAGTAAAAAACTAATCAGGGGCCTTTCCAGGATGAGCAGTCCTGGCCCATAAGTTTCTCTTGCCTGTTGCTAAGTCTGCTATTCAAAGTTAACTTGGAACCTATCCCAGGCTCAAGTCTAGCTCTGCCCAGAAGCCCCAGACCAGTCCTATCTTCCACAGAACCTTTTGATCCAGTTATCCTGGTAACTGGGATATGTACTCTTCCCACCAAGACAGGTTCAAGAGACCTGAAGAAGAAAAAGAAACATGATTTGCTGGGAATGTGTCTAAAGGCTTGTTCTTGTCTAGGGTTGCTTGTCACACTAATGGGTCTCAGGTTATTTACTGACTCTGAGAGAAGCATAATTTTATAGGAATAGGGTTCTCTTTGGGTGTTGGCATCTGTGTGCACAGGGCCATATATGCTAGTGTGCATGTACTTTCATAATTCCATGTGTGTATGAAAGGGAATCTCTCTCTCTCTCTCTCTCTCTCTCTCCCCCCCCC
>NC_058131.1:232866387-232973079 GCF_016433145.1 Gracilinanus agilis | reverse complement strand
GCCACAGACAGATCGCCGAGCCCAGCAGCAGAGGAGCCACTGGTCCCCTCAGCGCTGGAGAAGCCTAGCGCAGCCATGCCCCAGGCCGCCAACGGGGCAGCGGCAGCAGCAGCAGCGGCAGCGGCAGCAGTGGTGGCGGCGGCGGCGGCGGCGGCGGCGGCGGCGGTGACGGCGGCTGGAGCCGGGGGAGCCCGGCGAGGCCAGGGCTCTGGGTCCGCTGCTCGGGCGGGACGATGAAGCGGCAGAACGTGCGCACGCTGGCGCTGATCGTCTGCACCTTCACCTACCTGCTGGTGGGCGCCGCTGTGTTCGACGCGCTCGAGTCGGAGCCCGAAACCACGGACCGGCAGCGGCTGGAGCGAAAGCAGCTGGAGCTCCGGGCGCGCTACAACCTCAGCCAGGGCGGCTACGAGGAGCTGGAACGCGTGGTCCTGCTGCTCAAGCCGCACAAGGCCGGCGTGCAGTGGCGCTTTGCGGGCTCCTTCTACTTCGCCATCACCGTCATCACCACCATCGGTAACCCAGCCGCGAGGGGACGGGGCAGAGTGGGACGGAGCCCTGGGGGAACGGTCGGCTAAGGACACCGAGGGAAGGGAGGAGGGACCCGAGAGCTAGCCGCTGGGGAGTGGAGGGAGGAAAGGAGAGAGGGCCCTGGGGACGGGAAGGGTGAAAGAGGCTGAAGACCTTTGGGGTCGTGGGGTACTAAAGAACTGAGATCTAGAAAGAGAGAAAACGAACAAGGAGAGGTGGCGCCGAGGGCAAAAGGGATCTGTAGGCACTGAGTGCCGAGGTGAGAGAAGGCAAAAAAGCTGGGCCACTACGGTAGTTCAGTTCTTTCTGGACGTAGGAAGCCTCCAGTCCCAGGCAGAGGAGCTGAGAGTCCCTCCCTCAACAGACGCCTCTGCATAGCCAAGACCCTTCCCCTTTGGCGCACTCGTAGTTTACCAGTATGCTCTCAGGGAGCCCTGCCTGCTGGGAGAGCAAAAATGCAAACCCGCACGACTCTCGGTAGTCTGGAGAAAGCCGGGCAAGACTGTCCCTCTTGTTCTTGGGCTCTGAGCTCTGCTGGAGGACTTCGAGAGCCTCACTTTTCGACCTCACTGAACTTGGCTCAGGCCCAGCAAGGGAGTTCATGAGGCCCGGAACTGGGGTTGCAGAAAGAGAAAAACTGTCCCTGTGTTTGAGAGAGACACTATCCCAGTGTATGTACCACCGTTAGGGGGTGTGAGTGAAAGTGAGCGTGTCATGGTGTGACTATGTGGTTGTTTCTCTATATGTCACTGTGTGTGTGTGTGTGTGTGTGTGTGTGTGTGTGTGTGTGTACTGGGAGCTGAGAGTGGACGTGGGTTTCATTTATTTAGTGCTACTGAAGGTGTGGGAATGTCAGGGCTGCAACTAAAAAAGCAAAGTGACAGGTTTCCCTGTAAGGTTGAAATCTTAGACATGGCACCCAGTGCATCTGGAAGAACAAGGGACTGCGTGGGACTCTATGTGCTAAAGGGTGTGTGTGTGACTGTATATGTATCTGCGTGTGCATGTGTGTGAAGGAGAAATGTGTGTGTGTGTGTGTGTGTGTGTGTGTGTGTTTATCTCTCCTGGGAATGACAGCCCGGAGCTGGAATTCCCAACCCAACCCTACTCTCCTTTTCTTTCTGCTGTCCCAGAAGAGAATCACCTTGTAGGATTAATTAGAATTCTACCCTTCTCAGCTAGTGTAGACTGACAGACCCACACCCACAGTCATTCCTCCCTCCTTGAGGCTGGTTCCAGGAAAATGTTCTTCAACAGGGCCAAACCTGCAGGATAGTGCAAGGGACTGTGGTGGGAGAGAAGGGAGTTTTCTCTGTGGCAGGGAGACTCTCTGAGGAACACGCATCTTCCCACTGCATGCCCAGCCTTTTGCCAGCCCTTCAGCTCCCTCCTTCACATCATAGAGAAAGAGTTTATGCTTGAAAGCAAAATCCAGGGGGATCCATACTGGAGAAAATAGCCCCTGCTGCTCCTCTTCCACCTAAACTCCCTAGTTCATCACCCTCATTCTCATCTTTTCTTACAGGTCCTTTCCCCTGACAGATGTTGATCTCCCACTAACTCCCATGTCCAATTTCCCATTAGTTTGGCCAGAGGAGGGAGGTTGAGATATTTTCCTTGGAATCAAAAGGAAGGGACAGTGTAATATGATGGGTAATTAGTAGGACTCAGTAACTGATCACTGGTCTGTTTTCTGTTTTCAGCTTAGCTCTGGCCTGCTTAGAGACCATAGGCAAGTTCTGGTGCCCCAACATTTTCCCCTGCATAATGGGGTACAGTAGTCCTTGTTTTAGGGAAGAGATTGCTTATTTTGCTTCATTTTGGAGGCTATGGGTATGTCATCAGGAGCCAATATAATCCTATGGAAAGTAATCCCATTCCACAGTTCTAGCTGAATACTAGGGTAGGTTAAAATGACTGGTAAAGGCATAATTTGGTAAGGAGGCCACCTTCATCAGAACTGATAAGACCAGGTTGGTCTAGGCTCCCAGCTTTTTATTCTTTTCCTTCTTTCTGCCCCTACCTATATTTGGAGACCACCTGGTCATCTGGTCCTAGGGATCCAGTTTAAAATGTCTTTGAATCACCTCCAGATCTAATCATTTACCATATCTGGTCCATTTTTCCTTTGAAATACCTCTCCACCCTCCTCAGTCCCCCATTTTTTATTACTACTGCTTCCACCCTTGTCTAGCCTTCCATTCCCTCACATCTATACTGCTGCAGTAGTTTCTATCTCTCTAGCTCCAATATCCCTCCCTCTGCCTTCCAATCCATCCTGCATATGGCTGCCAGATTAATCTCCCTAAAGCACCAGTCCCCTGTTCAGAATCCTTCAGTGGCATCCCACTGTCTCTGGATGATAAAGTTATAACTCTTTTTCCTGGCCCTCAGGATCTTCTGCTATCTGACCCAGACCAATCCTGTGAAACTGTTTTCTCCTACTCTGCTTCAGAAATCCTCCACTCTAGTCTACTTAATGCTTGTCTAACTAGCCATACGAATTCTCAGCCTACTGCCTATAGCTCATGCTAATTCCTATGCATGAATGTTCTTCTTTCCTCTCCTCACATCTAAGTCTTACTCTACTTTGGAGACCTAAATCAGATCTCAAACCTTCTTCCCAGAAGTCTGCTTGCCTTCCCTCTATGGGATCACCTCCTCATTCATACTTCCATAGCCTGTACCAGATAAACCATTTTGTTTCTGTCCAATTCAACAAATATTTATTAAGCAATTACTATGTACAAGATACCATGCTGGGGGTGGGGGCAAAAGAAAAAGAAAAAAATACCTTGGCCTCAAGTAGCTTTCATTCATTCTATTACGGAGATATCATATAGAAACGAGGAAATCAATACCAAGGACATACAGAGAGTCCCAAAAGCCTTGATGCAGTTTTAAATTTTAGCAGCTTAAATCTGCCTCAAGACTTTTGAGATGTCTTGTATAAAACAGTTTCAAGGGGGAAAAGAAGGAGAAGTAGCATATTGTTGTGGATAGTTAGCCTATGACTCAAGAAGATCATGGTTCAAGTTCTGCCTTTGGCACCAGCTGTCTGTGTGACCCTGGGCAAATCACTTAACCTCTCAGTTCCCTAATATTACTGTAAGGTGCAGAGAAGATCCTGAATTTTGGCAAGGGAAGTGTTTTCTGGGAGTTCCTTAAACCAATGAAACCACAAGTATTGTCCCAATTTGCATTTAGAGAGAATACATATGTTAAATGGGAGGGCTCTGGAAAGGTTGCGCATAGGAGGTGGGAACTAGGGCTATGCTTTGAAGGAGCTAGGGATTTGAGGAAGGCAGGGATGAAAAGGGAGTACATTGCAGAAGCTGGGAACCACTTGGCAAAGGCACGTAGGCAGGAGATAAAAGGTGATAAACAAGTAACATCTGAAAGGTCAGTTTGACTGAAATGGAGAATACGTGAAGGGGGATAAAAGATAGCAAGACTGGAAAGATATGTTGCATATACATGGTATATTAGGGAAGGCCTTTAAATTCCAAGCTGAAGGTCTTGTATTTTATCCTAGAGACCGTCGAGGGTCCTTGAAGACTGATGCAGATGACATAGTTAGTTGGTTGTGGAGAGGATTGGAAAGGAAAGGAAAAGGAGGTAGGAAAACCAATTAGAAGACTTTTTAAATAGTCCAGATGAGAGCTAATGAGAGCTAAACTAGGGTAGAGATTCTCTTAACTGGAGAAAATGGAATGCATATGGGATATTTTGTAGAGATAGAATTGACAAGACATGGTAACTTAAGTGAAAATGTCAAGGATGCCTGAAGTAGGGAATCTGGATGACTAAAAGGATAGCCAGAGCTCATACTGACATTTGACCCTTAGCTTATGCTACTCAGCATTGTTATTTATATGTTGTGTTCCACAAGCTATACTATAAGCTTCTTGAAAATAGATTCATGTTTCTTGGCACACTCAAGTCCTGGCTGACTATGTGGTATAGCAGGAAGAATGCAAGATTTCAAGTCAGAGAGCCTACACTTGAATCATGTCCTGCAGTTTATTTTCCCAAGTAGCTTTACTTCTTCAAACTGCTGTTTCTTCATTTGTGTAAAATAAAGGGGTTAAAATTTGGTCCCAGGGATGAGAATGTACCTCTTTCCTGTCATTGGAGAGGTGGGTGTCCATGGGTGTGGTATATTGCTCTGCTGTTAGCCAAGGTTAATGCGTCAGTTCTGTTTTTAAATCTTTGTTAGGAGAGAAAAATTCACTGGGCAGAGGGAGGGGTGTATTTGGAAAAATACAAAACCCCCCAAAAGATATCAATGAAACTTTTAAAAAGAAAATGAAATGAGGGGATTGGATTAGATGACCACAAAGGTCCCATCCAGCTCTAATCCTATGATCCTATAACTTTACATGTAGTATGTGCCCATTTTAATTCAGCAAGAATTTATTAATAGCCTACTAAACACAAAGTACTGTGTTAAGTAATAGCAACAGAAAGATGAAAGTAAAACAGAACCTGCCCTCTAGAAGCTTGACTCATATGGAGGGAATACTCAGATAAATAAATACAAAACAAATATTAAAAATGAAAAGTAATTATTTCAAGACAAAGAGGAAGTTAATGGGATAATAGTGAGGAGGAGGAGGAGATATTCCCACATACCCTGAGACTAGATCCCCTTATACTTTCCCCAAAAAACTTTGTACTCCAGGAAGTAAAATACTAAAAGCAGCCAGAGGGAGACAGACAATATGTGGTTCTGGTGATTATTAATTTATGATGCTTTTGGTAAGAAGAGAAACAGCATTAGGGCAGTGTGCCAGCACTGTGGTTGCCCCACACTCCCCTTCTCAGTCTTTAGTACTTAGCTTTAGCCCCTTAATTATTCCTCCCCTTTCCCTATCTGATCGCCAAGGCCCACTGCACCTGCCATCTTGGGTCTGATTAGGAGCTTCCTTTGTTGCACTAAACTCTCTCAGAGCACCTGCAATGGTTCGGGTTTGGGGGAGGGAGGGGAGTTGGAGGTGGAAGTCCCCTTCCTCAAAGGTACTGTTATTGAACATTTGGATCCAGGAGCTCCAGTTTTGACTTATAGAAAACTCAGGAGCAGCAGCTGCTTCTGCTTCAGGGCCCCTTTGACAGCCTGGGTGGGCCACCTTCTAAAACAGCAGGAGTCAGATCTATGTAAAATGATCCTTCCCTTTTCCCTTCTGAGTGTCCCTTGGATGGCCCCAGCAGCCTTCTCCATATACTACCACACCCAGATAGAGCCTGGGCTCACACATTGTGAGATGAAACTGTTTATGGAAGGCCTCATGGCTGGTGGAGACAGCAAGACCTGCACTAGCTACTCTTCGAGTTGTTCTTAGGGTTTTAGTCTAGAAAGAAAACTCCAAGAAAGAAATTTTCCTTTAGCCTCACCTATGGGCTTTCTTTGCCCTGGGGAACCTTAACTCTATTATTTCTGAATTATTAAACTCCCTGAGGATAGTAACTATGTATAGAATAATCAACAGTTAGAAAATGAAAATCATTACATCAAAACTCTTGATTTTCTGTAAAATAAAAAATCCTGTGGCCCATCCTCCTAATTTTGTAAGAGGAAACTTAAACTCAGAGAGAAGTTGCTAGACTGAAGACAAAAACTATTGCACTTTTGACTCTATCCTTTGGCATACAGTGGGCACTTCATAAACAATGGCAAATTGATTGCCCAGACTTACAGACCTCAATCTGGCAGAGCTCAGGCTAAAACCAGGGTCTCAATGGCTTTCTACCATGCCAAGCTTCTTAGCTTGGAAAATTAGTCTGGTACTAGATCATAAAGCATGTTAAATGCCTAAAGGTATCAAATGTCTGATTTGGAGTAAGAAAGACCTGAGTTCAAATCCCTCTTTAGACAGCTTACTAGTTGGGTGACTTGCTTTCCTCATTTGTAAAATTGGAGTGATTGATAATAATAGCACCTTCTTCATGGGGTTGTTGTGAGAACTGAATGAGACAAAACATGTAAAGAACTTTGCAAACCTTAGAGTGCTATAGAAATATTAGTTATTACTATTATTTTATCTTAAATGTGATAGGGGGCCAATGACACTTCTTTGGGGGAGGGGAGCAGCATGGTTAGATATGTGCTTTAGTAAAGATCAGAGACCCCAATTTCTAGCATATATATGGGGCCAGTCACCCCTGGGGCTGGTGGGCCATGAGGGGGAGCCTTTCCTTTTTGTTTGTGCTTTTGCTGAGGGAATGAGGTCATTTGGCTAATCTGTTACCCAGAGTCACAGTATTTTTTAGATCAAAGAGGAAGCTTAGAGATCCTCCAGACCAAGTTCTTCATTCAACTGTCTACAAAGTTCTTGCCTTAAAACCACCCTGCAATGATAGTCAGCAAGTAAGACAGTGTAGCCAAGCAGTCAAGCTCCTACTCAGTGGATCCGGAGAGATCTGGGTCCCAGTCCAAGCTCTTAAGTCCCGAGTAGCCTTGGGCAAGCCAAAGGACTTCTCTGGGACTCAGCTTTCACATCTATACAATAAAGGTACAGGACTAGATGGCCTCTAAGCATTTCTTCCAGCTCTGGATTGATGATACTGGGGTACAGTTTCTATCCCTACATTTTCTCCCCTTCAAGACCATTGAACAATGTCAGGCTGGGAGGGCACTGAAGGATAATGAATCGTGGATGAGATCATAGGATTTAAAGCTGGCAAGTAACTTAGGGACCAAAACCATAATATAGATGACATATTTTTAGATTTTACAAAATATTCCACATACACTATCTCATTTAAGCCTCAGCATCCCCAGAACTGTGAGGTAACTCCTACAGGGGGTCCTATGATCACCCCCATTTTGCAGGGCGCAAGGTTTTAAGGGCTAACTTGTGACTGGTAGACAGTAAGACCTGTGTTAGCCATTCATTAGGTTGGAAACTGAAAGCTCAAGAGATGGGAAGATCCGAGAAAGTCTCCGTGAAATGATTGAATGGCAAACTGGGAATCTGAATCTAGGCTCCCTGCCTGGAAGTCCTATGTTCAATAACATATTGTCTCTCGTTCAGGCCTTCTTCTGAATGGGTCAATAGAGTATCATCACTTGTTACTTCAAAAAACAAGCCAGTCTAGTGTTATAAAGGGAATAGGATCAATCAGTCAGTCAACAAGCATTTGTGAAGCACCAGACGTGGTGTTAGGTGCTGGAGAGACAAAGATCAAAGTGAAACAGACCCCGCTCTCAAGGAGTTTGTATTCCCTCATATATTACCTATATGTGAATAGTTATATCAAAACATATGCATATAAAAGTGCATAAAAATAATACAAAAAGACCCATGACAATTTGGTGGGGAAGGTGAGCAGTAGTAATGTAGGAAAACAAGTTAGGGTCAAGTCATGAGCTTATATTTGGTCCCAGAGGTAACAAGGAGCCACTGGAGTTTATTGAGTGGGAAAATGGCATGATCAGATATGCTTTAAGAAATTCTCTCCAGCACCTACGGACTGAAGAGAAGAGAGCCTTGGCAGGGAAGCCAATTAAAAGGCTAATAGATTGTGAGATGGAAGGAATCTTCTCGCCCATCTAGTACAATCTCCTCATTTTTCAGATGGAGGAACTGGAGCCTACAGAGGTAAAAGCTTGACTGTGGTTACCAAAAGAATCAGTGGGGAAAGCTGGGATTGAAATCCAAGTTCTCTAACTCCAAGTCCAGAGCTCTACCTCCCTTTCATGCTAAGTTGCTACTCAAAAAGGAACTACATGGTCAGAGGAGATACAGTCCCGAGCCCAAAAGGGAGACAGGCAAAACACCAGACAGAGACATTAAAATGCTCACAAGGGAAACATAAACAAGTGCAGATGAATATAGAGTAAATTGCCACTAAAAATGGTGCTCAGCTGGCAGCTCAAATGGAAGATCTGGGTGTTGATTTATTTTAAAGCAAAAAAAAATTTTTTTTTCTCCAAACTCCAAAGCTCTTTCCCTGACCCACCCCCAGGTCAATCCCTAGCAGGCATCAAATGGGGAACTTCTGGGGTGCTGTGATTGTCACATTAAGCAAGCGGATGTACTCCCCCATCCCCAGGGTCAGTTGTGGCTCTTGCCTTCTGGGCTCCTCACTTCAATGACATCTCTGGAACAATAGCCCTGGAACAGAGCAGTCATAAAATTTTACAGCTAGAGCAGGCTCTAGTCCAAGCCCAAGGTCATACAGTGTTAGAGGTAGAGCTGAGGCGTGAACCCAGCTTTCCTGACCCTAAGCTCTGCTCTACCACACTACCTTAGAGAAGAAAGACGGCTATTTTCCTGGGCTAATTTCTGTCCCTACCCCTAACTCCCAAACCCTTTCTGGCCTTGCTTGACACCATTGTCTACCATTCTGTCTGTGATCTCCAAACCACATGAGCCCTTCTCAGGTTTGGAGCGGATCTTACTGGTACCTGATACCACTGTCTCACCCAGATTGTTCCAGGCTTTCCGGCCAATGCCACCATCCTCCCTGGAGGGACCCACCTGGCAGCATCTTTCACTGTTTCCAGATGTAGCATCTGTTTCTGATGCCCAGAAGATGCCGCCTGAGCTCTGCCAGATCCCCCTTCCCTTCCCCCATCTGGGGTTGCTCCTGTCTTACTAATCCCTCCCTTTTCCACTTTGGGGCACGCTGCAGCTGACCCTTTGCTCTCTTCCAGTATAGGGGGAGGAGACACATAAAGGGGGAGTCTAGTCCTCAGCCCCTCTTACAAAGGCACTCTTAGTGAGAATTGTGGGAGCTTCTAAGAAACCAGAGCAAGAGAAATGGTCTGGCTCTGAGCTACTGGGAAACAGGGTAAGCCAAAGTAGGAGTTACCCTAATTATCACCAGTGATCCTGGGCCCAGGGACATCTGGTTCATGTTTCGTGGTCATCCCCACCACAGCTGCTCTTGTTCCCAGGGCTCCATTCTGCACCTACCCCTGACCAGCCACCATATGATCACAAGATTTAGAACTAGAGAAAACCTCAGAGATCATATAAATGCAACCTCCTTTTTTTACAGATGAAAAAACAGGTTAACTGGAGGAGGAAACAGGTTAAACCAGAGAAATGAAATGACTTTCTCACAGTCACACAGGTAGCCAAGTCAAGATTCAAACTAATGCCTACTGGTTCCAAACCCAGTGTTATTTTTCACATTCTGCTGCCTCCACCCCACTCTGGCACCCCTCACACCCTCCTAGAGCTGAAGCAGACAGGGTGGCTGAGAGTCTATCTATGATGCCAGCTCTGGTTTCATGAGGCTGCAGCAGTTGTTCTGAAGCTGGGGAGGAACAGTGGGAGTTCTAAAATGCCAGGAGCGAGAGAGTGAGGAAACGCCAGGTTCCCAGTTGATACTTAAGCCAGAGTGTCCTGGCAAGGGATTTGCTGCTCTAACCAGAATGAGACTGAAGAAGCTGGAACTGGAGTGGAAGGGTGGGGCTGGGAGAAGAGGGGAGCCAGCCATATTGCAGGGGCTTTGCCCAGTCACTCAAATAAATCTGGGAAGCGTTACCACGCCACAGGAAAAGAGGGAGAACAGAAGAAGAAGGAGGGTATCAACCGAGTATACATATTTGCTAGGGGGCACAGAAATGTAATCCTTATGTCAGATACTCTCATGACATAAAAAGTCCATGGAATGCTCCAGGAAATTTTCTCATTCTCTTGGCTCATAGCTCCCACCTAGGAAATGTGGAATAATCTGTGAAGGTACCCCCCAGAAAAATGAGGCCAACTCCCTACTCATGAACTGATTAATCAATCATTTTAGTGCCTACTAGGTGCCAGGAAATAGTAAGTTCTGGTCATGTGATGGCAAAAATGAAATAGTCTGCCCTCCAGGAGTTTCTATTCTATCAACCTTTACAATAAAGTCAAAATTTTACTAGAAGGAAGGAAATAAAATGAGACTAAAATAAGAACTTCAGATTTAAAGATGGAAGGTGCCTCATTCCAGACTAAGATATGGGAAAAATCTTCTGAGCCACAGACCCCAGGATGTAGATTCCCCTATCTGCTTAGTCCCATGTGAGTCTATTACTACCTGCTGCTTAGAAGAGAAGGAAAGTGCTCTTTCTTCTCTTCTATTCCCTTTTCTTCTTTTTCCTTTCTTTCTCTTCTTTTATCTTTTCCCCTTTTTTCTGTATATCTTTGTCTCTACTTCTGCCTCTCATTCCATGTCTCTGTCTCTGTCTATTTTTCTCCCTCTCCCTCCCTTCCTTCATTTCTCCCCTCAATATCTCTCTCTCCCTCTCTTTCTCTACTCTTTCTCTCTCTTCCTCTCTTTCTCTCTCTTTCTCTCTCTCTCTCTCTCTCTCTCTCTCTCTTCCCCCCTCCCCCCCTGCCTACATCACCCCACTTCTGGCCATTCCTCATAACTATAACATGGCCAATCAGGCTTCCAGTTTCTCAGGCAAAATTGATCACCAGGCATTTATTAAATTTATTGTGTGCCAAAAAATAAGATCAAACACATATTTTCCCCAGTTACCCAAACTAGAAAGAGGGAAGAGAAAATATCTCAGCATTGACTATAGAGTCAACCAATAGTATAGATATCTTAGGATGGGAGCTTAGAGATCATCGGATAATTTTACTTTACACGTGAGGATACTAAGGACCCCCTAGGGATCTGAAATAACTTGCCCAAGATCAAGGTCAAAGAGTGAGTCATGGGAGAGCCAGAGCTAGAATCAAAGTTTTCTGACTCTCAGTACACTTGCCCCTACGTCAGTGGGGTTTTATTGATGTCATTTCCCTGTGGAATATGCATAAGATCGGGTGGGTTGAAATACTACCTGCCTCTCTTCTAGAATTATAGGTCTGAGATTTAAGTACCTTCTTGCCTAAAGAGAGAGAAGCTTCATGAACTAGTCCCTGAATTAATTCACATGAATCTAAATTTAGAGTTAAAAGAAACGTTAGTAGTGATCAAGTCCAAACTCTTCATTTATAAGATAATAAAACAGAGACCCAAGAAATTAAATGGCTTGTCCAAGGTCTCATAGATAAGTAAATAGTAGAACTCACATTTGAACCTACATCATCTAACTTCAGATCCATCATTTTTTTTTTTACATTTTACCTCACTGTCTCTTGGCAAAGGATGTAGCTTTGAAAATGGTCCTTGGGTGGGGAAGGAGCAGAGGAGGTAGGTTGAGGAACAGGAAAAGGAAAGGCAGTGAGATAGTCCAGATATTCCTGGTAACAAACCTTAAAAGAAAGGCTAGTCAAGATCTTCTCCAACTTGCTCTTTGATTTTAGTGGTATTATCATGATTATTATTTGAAAGAGCCTAGAGACCAGTTTATAACACTGGTATTTGTTAAGAATCCAAAGGATATCCTGTCATATTTACATATCCCTTTAAGATTTACTTAGTATTGTCTTTACAAATACCCTGTGAGATGCACGTAGTAGAAATGTTATTATCCCCATTTCACAGAAAGTAAAGAACTGAGACTAGAACCCAGATCCCTGGCTGGATCTGGAGCCTGAGGACCTGGGTTCAGATCTCAGCTCTGCTACTTGCTACCTGTGTGACTTTGGTGAGTCCCTTAATCTTTCTATATCTCATGTACTTCTGTAAATGTACCTAATCTGTAAAATGAGAGGGTTGGCCTTCGTGGCCTCTAAGGCCTCATCCAGCTGTAAATCTATGACCCTGTGACAATATTAAGAAGCCAATGCTCTCTCTACTGCACCACAATAAAGAAAACTTGCCCTTCTTTTCTCTTTAAAACAATGTTTCTCAACTGTGGTTAGGGGAACCCTAGGGCTCCTCAAGACCTTTTCAAGTGGTCTGAGAGGCCAAAAGTATTTTCATAATAATACTGAGACATTTTCATTTCTAATATGGTAAATACCAATAGTTAAAACATCCAGGTTCTCAGGAACAATCAATCAGTAAACAATAATTTTATTTTATTTTTAGCCTTTACCTTCCACCTTAGAATCAATACTGTGCATTAGTTTGAAGGCAGAAGAGTGGAAAGGACTAGGCAAAAGGGTTAAGTGACTTGCCCAGGATCACACAGCTAGGAAGTACAGTCAGTCAGTAAGCATCTATAAACAAAAGCTCTTTGAGGTCCTGAGACAAAAAAAGTTTAAGAACCACTAGATTCTAAGACAGGATCCAACCTAGTCCTGGGCAAGAGCCCCAGACTGTCTGGAGTCCTCTTATCCTAGGAGCCTCCAGGACACCAGACTGGTTTTATATTTGGTTCCAGGGTCCAGTTTGTTCCGTAGGTCCAAAGGTGACCTGGGGCTGGTCTAAACTGCTCCAAGAACACTGTTGCCTGGAATCAAAGGATATCTTCCACCTAGAGTAGAGCCAGACACAGAACAGCCTCAGATGAATAAAAGAAACAAAGCCTTGAGAGGCAGCATGGAGTAAGTATAAGTGATTAAAGTTATGGACTTGGTATAAGGAAGACCTGGTTTCGAATCTTGCCGCCTCTGACACTTAACAGTTGGGTGACACGTTACCCACCTCTTTGAGTCAGTTTCTTCATTAAACTGACAGAGGTGGGCTAGATGCAGTGGCCTCTAGGGCCCCTTCAGCTCCAGATCTATACTGTCAATAGTAATAACAGCTAGCATTTATATATCAATTTTAGGTTTGCCAAGTGCTTTGTCATGTTATCTCCTTTAATCTTTATAATAATCTTATAGGGTAGATATGATTGTATGGTGTCCCAAAAGTCTTAGTACAGTTTTAAGCTATTGTCTAAAAATGTACCAATTGTTGAAACACCTACTATTTATTCCCATTTTACAGAAGAGGAAACTGAGATGGGCAGAGGTTTAATACGTGCCTAAAGTCACAGAGCTAAGGAAATGTCAGAAGCAGGGTTTGAACTGAGGTTCTCTAGATTCCAGGTCTAGAACTCTATTCACTGTGCTACTAAGCAGCCATACTCTTTGTCTGGTGCTTCTGCTGGCCTTCCTTCAGATGTGCAGCAGAGTTGGACCAAGCCTGAACAAAGATCTGTCTCCTCTCCAGCCCACCCCCTTCCCAACCTTCCCTCTCCCCATCCTGACCCACCTCTGCCTCGTGGCATTTCCTCTTTTGGACAAAGGGTCACCATGCGGCACCAAAACAAGAATCTAGAGAAAAAGGATCTAAATAGTGGGTGTCTGTGCTATGCTTTCTTCGGGTACAATACCCCACACATGATGCTGGGAATCCAAGGGGTTTTTTCCTTGGACATGCCTCTACCCCTGCCCTCAAGCCTATTGGTACCCTGCTCCCTATTTTGAGTATCTCTGCTCTAAACCCTTTAGCTTGGCTAGGGACACAGCATTGCTGCCCAGGGATGTACTGGTCACCTTCCTTCAGAAAGAAGTGGATCAAAAAAGTTTAGGAGAGGCAGGCAGGTGACTCAGTGGATAGAGAACCGGACCTGGAGATGGGAGGACCTGGTTTCAAATCTGACCTCAGACACTTCCTAGCTATGTGACCCTGGGCAAGTCACTTAACCTCATTGCCTGGCCCTTATTTTTCTGCCTTGAAACAGACCCTTGTTTTGAAGCTAAACAGAAGGGAAGGGTTTTTTAAAATAGATATAAGAAAAAAATCATTCTGGCTGTTCACCTGCTAGGTGAAGATTGGGAAGGGGATGGGCTGGGGAGGAGAGAGGTCTTTGCTCAGGCTTGGTCCAACTCTCCTCCAGGGCTCCCTTCAGAATTTGGCTTCTAGGCTCCGGCTGCCCCCCAGAAGATGGGAGAGGCTCAAAGAGAGCTGTCCAACTACAGAAAATGGAAGAGAAATCCTTCCTTCTAGGGGCAAGGCTGTAGGTCTTCTCAGCAGAATGATTACAGCCTCTAAGCTTCCCATCTTCTGGAGATCCGGACAGGCTTCAGCTTGAAGGAAAGTCCTCGTCCTTTCTCCTCTGGGAGCAGGAAGAATGGGTGGGCAACTTCCAGACACACATACAAAAGCCAGACTAAAACTCTCAGATATTTATTAAGGGAAGTACTGCGAACACCGACTCCATACGAAAAAGGTTGAGGACACTAGAGCCAACTCAGTTAATCAGGGAGCTGCTGCTGGTCACTTATTGCTCCTCTGAACCCCCAAATTAGGATGAGAAATGATAGAATCAGACCTAGAACTGGATAGGATCTCGGGGGCCAGCTGGTCTAGCTCCCTCATTTCAGAGGTAAGGAAACTGTGGTCCAGGGAAGTTGAGGGATTTATTCATGGCCATGCAGATACAATTTGAAGCTACATTCTCTAAGTCCAGAGTCAGTGTTCTTTCTGCCATAGCAAAATGTCTCCCTAGTAACCCATCATAGTGATTCAGGTACTTCTGAATGCATCAGTTTCAGACACCAAAGCCAGTAGCCTGGAGTTTAATAAATATTTATTAAATATCTGTGATGGGCCAAGTGCTGTGTGCTAGGTATGGAGGCATACACCCTAGAGGGGCTTACATTTTACTTAGGAGGGGAGAAGGTGTTCACAGATAAATATAAAATCCATCCAAAATAGATATAAAATATGATGGAAACCTAACCAACAACTAGGAGGGTCCCAGGAGGCTTCATGGAAGGAGCAGCTCTTGAGCTGATACTTGAAGAAAACTAGAGATTCTAAAAGAGGGAGGGGAAGAGAGGAGTAGTCTCCCGAGCTAGGCAGACCTGCACAAAGCCTCGGAGACAGGAAATGGAAGGTTGTTTAGAGAGATAGGCTGGAGCCAGACTATGAAGGGCAATAAGTGGAGGACAGAGGAGTCTACATTGGATCCAAGAGGCAATAGGGAGCCACTGGAGGTCATTGAGCATGGAGGGAAAGGAGGGTGGCATGGTCAGATCCCTGAATTAGCTCTTGCCTACAGGGTGACCTGAATTGGATGCAGCTTCTCCCCCTGCCCCTCCATTCCCCACTTCGTCCTCCCTCCCATCACCACCACCCCCAGCTCAAGCACGAATCCCTCTGTATTCACTTCCTCACAACCCTCTCATGGGGTTGCTGCTGAGGAAAGGACTTTGTCACCTACAAAGAGCTCTGTAAACACCATCTCTGAAGTTCCCCAGGGGAAAGAGACTGCCAAGCCATGGCCACCCTTCCAGAGGATTCTCTAGTGCCCTGCTACAGCACCTCTGTGCATCCTGGACCTGGGCAGACCTTGTTCAGGTGCCCGTGGGGAGCTTGCGTGTTCTCAGGGGGACTCATTACCCTGAAGCCTGACCAGCTTCCTGGCAGAACCCAAAGTGGGGGATGCATCCCACCCAGCCCTCCAGCCATCTCTCATCTCAGCCCTTGAAAGAGAGGAAGCTGGGAGCGGGTCACTAAACCCCAGACTGTGCTTCCTTTCCCATCTCACCCTCCTCCTCGCAGAAGCTTACTGGAAGGGGAGCTAGGCTCGAGTTAGTATGGCACAATGGAAAGAGCTGGCTCTACAGTCAGAGGACCTGGGTTCAAATCCTGTCTTTAATGCTTACCAGCTCTGTGACAGACCGTGGGCAAATCATTTAATCAACCTGTGTGTCTCAGTTTCCTCTTCTGTAAGTAGTGTGGATGGAGGGGGTGTACGACACAACCTCTAATGTCTCTTTCATCTTATGTACCTGGAGTCAGGAGACCTGGGCTGGAATCCCACATCTATTACTGACTTTTGCCCCTGCCTTCATGCCCCTTTTGCTAGTTCTGCCCCTATTGCCTGACCCCCCACACACACACTTTTCCCTTTTTAGCTTGGGAAAGAGGAAGGAAGGCAGGAGAAAGGCCGGGTAAAGTTCTGCCCGGCCCCTAATGTGAGACATGAGACTTGTTCACTCAGAACATAACAAATGGAAAGAAACTTGGCAAGGTACTGTTCAGTGTGACCCACTCACCCCATGGCTCTGATTCATAGATTTTCCATTATAAAGGGCAAACAGGAAGGGTCCTGAGCAGATCTTCCAAGGGCTCTGTAATAAAGCAAGGCCTGGGCCCTGATCAACATTTCTCCTACATCCCACCCCCACTTCTACCCTAGGAAGGGTCAGGAAGAACCTAGGCCTGGATGGAGCATGTCTAGACTCTGCTACGGCCATCCCTAACAGAATTTTAGCCATCGATGTTCCCCGTGGCTCTCAGGCTTGGTCTCTGAAGTCTGCTTAAAGATCTGCTCCCCACTAGGGTCTGAGCACCCCAAGAAAGCCCAGGGAAGACTGCGGTGTGTCCTTCTTGCCCTCTTTGGCACCTGCCCCTTCTTTGTGTCCTCTCATTTTCCACCTCTCATACAGATCAAGGTCCATGTCCAGATTTCCCTTTTTTTTTTAATCTAGAAAGTGAGCATATTTTATTGGGTGCTCTGTGTGCACTTCCCTCCCTCCCCCCACCCCGGGTCAGCTTTACCAAGGTCAGGTCCTATGGTTGGGCTGGGCTACACAAGGCTAAACTCAGTTGGAAGCCTTCTGCTCTTACTGACTCTCTCTCCAGTCAATTGGTCAGGCAATAAACATTTATTTATTATTTTTTAAACCCTTACCTTCTGTCTTGGAATTAATACTGTGTATTTGTACCAAGGAAGAAAAGTGGTAAGGGTAGGCAATAAGTTAAGTGACTTGCCCAGGGTCACCCAGCTAGGCAGATATAAAACCAGGACCTCCTATCTCTAGGAGGCTCTCAATCCACCAAGCCACCTAGCTGCCCCTGCAACAAACATTTATGAAATGTTTACTATGTTCTAGTCACTGTGCTAAGTGCTGGGGCTACAAAGAAAGCCCAAAATAACTCCTGCCCTGAGCCAGCTTACATTCTAAAGAAGAAGACTGACAAAGAAATAAGTATATACACAATAATGTACAGAATAGATGGAAATTTATTTCAAAGGGAGAGCCAGCTGGTACAGTGGATTGAGTTCCAGATCTGGAGTTAGGAAGACTCATCTTCTTGAGTTTAAATCTGGTCTCATATGTTTACTAACTGTGTGACCCTGGGCAAGTCACTTTATCCTATTTGCTTCAGTTTTCTCATCTGTCAAATAAACTGGAGAAGTAAATGACAAACTACTCCATTATCTTTCCCAAGAAAACCCCAAATGAGGTCATGAAAAATTGGACAGGACTGAAATGACTGAACAAAAACAATCTCCAAGGGAAAGGCACTAGACAGGGAAAAGACTGCAGAAGAAGGTGGTTCTTGAGCTAAGTCTTGAAGGAAGCCAAGGAAATTCAGAGGTGAACGTGAGGAAGGCAAGCATTCCACAGATGCAGGACAATCAGTCAAAGGTACAGAGAGACAGGAGATGGAGTACTGTGTTCTAAGAACTGCAGACAGACCGTTTCTCACTATAGATCATAGAACACATGGAAGAGAGGAAAAAGAAAAAGTTTAAAAAGAAAGAAAAGAAAGAAAGCTATAAAGGTAGGAAGGAGCCAAGCAATAAAGAGCTTTAAATATGAAGCAGTGTGTTTTCTATTCCATCCTGGAGCCACTGAAATTTATTGGAGGAGGAAGAAGAAATGACGTGGTCAGACCATTTAAGAGAATCACGGTGGTAACTGGGGAGGGCTTGGGGAGACAGTAGAAACAGGGAAACCAATTAGAAGACTGTTGCAGTCATTTTAGGTGAGAGATGCTGAGGTCCTGAACTTGGCTAGTGGCTGTGAGAGTGCAGAGAAGAAATGTTATGAAGATGGAAACAAGACGATCTGGCCTCCCGACGTTGGCAAGCCTGGCCCAAATGATGCTCTCCTCTGCTCTCCCCTTAAAGAAGCTTTCCTCATTCCCATTACCCTCCTACTGCCCCCAACCCCAGTCACAGGCCAGAACCAAAGTTTCTCCGTTCTTAACCCTGTATCCTTCTTCCAGGCCCTACCAGGGGGTAGAAAGCATCCCCTCCCAACCAACCTACAGTGGGCAAAGGGCTGGAATTAGTTCACATCAGAAGACAGAATTTAAATTCTGGCTTGCCTACTTGCTGCCTGGGTGACCTTGGGTAAATCTTAACCCCTTGGTGTCCTCATCTTTAAAAGGAAAGGGATGGACTAGGTCATGGCTCACATGAACATGATTTTAATGCTTGAAAGGAACTTAGAAGCTATCTAGTATTGACCTCTTCACTTTACAAATGAGGAAACTGAGGCTAGGAAAAGTTATCAAATGAGATAAACTAGAAGGTACTTTGCAAGCCTTAAAAGCTATATACATGCTAGCTATCTGTCTAGTCTAGTAGCAGAGCTTGAATATTAATTCTTCACAGCTCCAAATTTATCATCCTACAATTTCCCCCTTTGTCCTCCTGCCCCCACCCCACCCCCCAAACATCTGGACTTAAGAATAGCATTCAGGACCTCCTTCTAGAAGAAGTCATCCCTCTGACTTCTAATCTAGCCCAAGGTCCCACTAAATTAGCAGAACTACTGCTCCCTTCCTCATACTCCCAGGACAGCTGGGATTCTGTGGTCTCCCACCCTGCACTGGCAGATATCCTGGGGCAAGGCTGATCTCTTTGAGAGGGGCTCCTATGGTAATTCCAGAAAGGAAAAGCAGAAGCTGGGGTGGGGGGGGGCAGTAATGAGAGTCAAGTGACCCCAGGGCCATCTGTTAACTGTCTAACTTCCCCGGAAACAGGCTTGAGGCCAAGCTCTTTTCCCTAGTTGACTGATTCAGGACAGGACAAAATGTATCAAAAGCAGACCCAGGAATCCTGAATCCATCCTGGGCTTCTGTTCCTGGGATTTCACAGACTGTTGCTTTCTGGGGCTCTGGGATTTGAAGGGCTGAATCAAAAAAATCATCCATTGTAGAAACCAATAATAAGGTCTTTAGAAATCATGTCTTCTGAGCTCCTTAATTCACAAAGAAGGAATCTAAGGGCCAAGAAAGTGAAGTGGCAAGGTCATTGAATGGCAGAAGCAGGACCCAAATCCCAGAGCTTCACAACCCCAGCCCAGGGCTCTCTCAGCCTCACTGGGCTACTGAAATGATGACAATTCCATATTCTGTCAACACCCTAATTTAGCAGAACAGCAAGGAAACTAGAATGGAAATCCTCATTCCTGCTCAGTCCCTGGGCCTGAACCTTACAAGAGCCAGGAGAACCTAGAGGCAAGGGGTCCAGGACACCCAAGAGAACCATAGCTATGAGCCCTGGATCCCTACATTCCAGCTGGCCTGTTGGTCTTGGGGTCTTCTGGCATACTTGCCAATGTAAAAAATAGAGGCTTTCACTTATGGAAGTGCCAACTGGGTACAAGAAATGGAAAGCTCTCTAAATCACTCTCTCAGGAACTGAAATCTCTAATTTTAAAAATCTATACTTCCTATCTCTATTCTTCTGCCTCCATTTCCCACCTTTCTCCCCTGTCTTTCTCTCTACTTCCCTAGTTCCTCTCTTCTCCCTTTCTCCCTTATCTATATTCTTCCATTTCTCCTTCTTGTCTCCCTTTCCCCTCATTCCTTCCTCTCTCCCTTAGGATACTAGAGTTAAGAGGATCTAGGTTCAACTGCCTCAGACATCTATTAGCCCTGAGACCTTTTCTGAACCTCAGTTTCCTTATCTGCAAAATGGGAGGAGGAGACTCCATGACTTCCAGGTGTAAGTCTTTGGAACTGCCTCTCTTGCTTCTCTTTTCTTTATAGTCTCTGCTCTACTTTCTCTTTTTTCCCTTTCATTTCCTTTTCCCAATTTTTCCTCTTCTCTCTTGCCCTCAGGTCCCAGTCAACTGTCTTTCGATTTTTTTAGCTCTGTTTACCAATAGCCCTGACCTCTGTCCTCTCTACCTTCAGGGTCAGCTTTGCAGATCTTAACCTTCTTCTTGACCTGGCTGATAGCCTTTCATAATGTGAATGAAGGACACTTGCCAGCTAGTAAATGTATGAGACCAGATTTGAACTCAGGAAGATGAATCAGAGAAGAGATCTGTGATTGCTATGGGCAGCTCCATCCTCAGCCTGTTCCACCAGCTTCAAGTATTTGAAAAGTTTTCACTCCAAAGAGACATGAGATTTACAGGATCATAAATGTAAAGGTGGGAGGGGTCTTAGAAGTCATAAAGTTCAACCCCCTTTACATACCCCTCATTTTACAGAGGGGAGAAACTGAGACCCAGAAAGATCTTGCCTGAACTAACATAGCTAGCAAGTGTCTGAGGCAGATTTGAACCCAGGACTTCCTGACTCTGGGACCAACACTATTGCTCAGAAGTTCTACCTCTGTTCTCCTTGGCCCCAAAAGGAGCAGAATAAGAAACAAAGAATAGAAGCTGAAAGAGATAACATTAGGAAGGAAGGAAGGAAGGAAGGAAGGAAGGAAGGAAGGAAGGAAGGAAGGAAGGGAGGGAGGGAGGGAGGAGAAACAAGCTTTTTTGTGCTAAGTGCTTTACAAACATTATCTCATTCATCCTGAGGGCTCTGGAGGTAGCTGTTTTTATCCCCATTTTATAGTTGAAGAAACTGAGACAGATAGCAGTTAAATGATTTGTCCAGAGTCACACAGCTAGTAAATGTCCACAGCAGCATTTGAACTCCTGTCTTTCTGACTCCAAGTTTCATCCTCTTCATTGTGCCACCTATCTGCCTTTCAGAAAGGGCTGGATGTCCACTTGTGTGTATTGTAGTTTGGATTTTTGTTCACACAGATTAAACTGGATAGATAGCCCTTCCTCCCCTGAAATTCTATAATCCTGTGATTCTCCTGGTGATGAACATGACTCCCCCAATCTGATCCATTCCACAGATGTACAGGATCCTAGCCAGTCCCATTCTTCCTAGATGAAATCTTAAACTAGTTCTACATTCAATGACCTGCACACGTACACACACACACACACACACACACACTCACCGTTTGTGCACATAACCCAATACACACAGTCAATTTGGCGCCAGGCTAAGCTTTACTAGGAGGGAAAGAGGGATCAGGAAGCAAAGACGATATTCTCAGGGCTGAGCAATATCCATCCAGGTGCATTCTTTGGATGAGTGTTCGTGTTTATAGCACCAGACAGTCCTTCCCTGGTCCAGCCCTTCAGGGGCCTGTGCCCTCTGGAAGTGACCTTTGGCCTAGGACTTGCTCTGCCGCCCATACATGGCAGGTCATCTCCACCCCTCGTTTTCCCCAGGCTCGCCAGGATAGCACTACCTTGTCACCCTGTTACCTGGGTCACCTGGTGGCTGAATGAGAGGAGGCACCATATCTCTGGGAAACGGGAGAGAGTCTAGTCTCTCCCCGCTCCCAGGATGCTGACAAAGGGTTTGCCATAGTAATTAACTCCTCACACATACCCACCCCCAACCCCTTCATCCGCTGCTTTATTTTTAAGCTGCCTCCTATTCCCCTGGTTTATTTTTAAAATGAAAGTGCCACATGGTTGCCCTTTACAGGTGCCAGATCCAATTTGGACTGGTTAAAAAACGTGTAAGTTCAAAGGATCCCCTTTGCTAGAGCCCGCTCTTCCATCCCACATGCTCTTAATGGGCAGGTGCCCCCAACATCGTGGGGCTAGCCCATGGAAGATGCTAGGGAAGGAATTAGGGATCGATGAGGGACGAGCAATTTCCATCACTTTTTTGTCAATCTCATGGAGCCCATGTGCACACATCCCCAGGGTCAACATCTGTCTGCTCTAAGTTAAGGATCATAGGATCACAGATTTGGAACTGGAAGGGAGTTTAAATGGTTCATCACTGCCACCACCGCCATACCCATTTTACAGATGAGGAACTGTGGTCCACAGAGTTTCTGACTTGCCCAAGTTTGCACAGGTAGTGGATGGCAGAGCTGATATTTAAATTAGGTCCTCTGATTCCAAATCTAATACTCTTTCTACTGTACCACCCACTAGCTTCTCAAATGACCTTCCTTCACCTTCAGTCTTCCAAGGCAGCCCTGTCTCCCTCATTTTCCATCTTCTTTCAGTCTGGCCCATCTATATCCTACTTGGTAGCATCAGACCAGCAGTCAGGGAAATCAGTGAAGTTGGCATCTTGGCATTAGGCACAAAGATCTTGGGCAGTTGTAGAAAGGGGCTCTCCTGGTGTCCTTATGTCTAGTAACATTCCAGATGAAAAAGCCTGCCCCAGGCTTACATTAATCTGATTTTCAGAGGGGACCTCTGCTTTCTGTATCTACAGAGATCCAGGCAGAATTCTGACTATATTTTGGAATTAGGATCACAATTAGAACTGGAAGAGATCTCAGAGGTCATCTAGTCCAGTGATTCACAAAATGGGTGCTACTGCCCCCTGGTAGGTGCTGCATCGATCCAGGGGAGCGGTGATGGTGCATTTATCTTTCCTATTAATTGCTATTAAAATTTTTAAAAAATTAATTTCCAGGGGGCTAAGTAATATTTTTTCTGGAAAGGGGGTGGTAGGCCAAAAAAGTTTGGGAACCACTGATCTAGCCCAACCCCCTCATTTTACAGACAGACCTCAGGAAACTGAGGCCCAAGAAAGTTAAGTGATATTTCCATGGCCACATGGGGAACAGAGGTAAGAGTTGAACCCAGGTCCTCTGAGTCTTAAGTTGGCACTCTTTCCATTGTACCATTCTGT
The DNA here is from genome assembly GCF_016433145.1 of Gracilinanus agilis. Classification (NCBI taxonomy): domain Eukaryota; kingdom Metazoa; phylum Chordata; class Mammalia; order Didelphimorphia; family Didelphidae; genus Gracilinanus; species Gracilinanus agilis. The sequence goes on along the minus strand of NC_058131.1, from coordinate 232,950,069 downwards.
CTCCCTGTCAGTTGTTTCTGGAGAATAGAGGGAGGCAAGAATTATCCAATCCATACCAGGATGAGAATCCTCTGCAACATCTCTGATGAGCATTTATCTCAGATTGGTTTGAAGATCTTCAGCAAGGGAAAATTCACTACCTTCTGAAGCAGCCCCTTATACTTCTGTATAGCTCTCATTGTTAGAAAGTTTTCCTTTCATCAGGCTTAATACCTTTTTGCAGCTTCCACCCATCTATCATTCCTACATCTGCCCTTTAGGGCCAAGGAAAACAAGTATAATCCCTCTTCTGACTGACAGCTTTTCAAATACTTAAGGACAAATATCATCTCCCTGCTCCGCTTCTGTTCTCCAAGCTAAACATCCCCAGTTCCTTCAACTTTTCCTCATATGGCATGATCTCAAGGACCTTCACCTCACTGGCTACCCTCCTTTTGATGCAATCCAATGATAAATAGACTGTATGTCAGTCTATGACTGGTTTTTCTCTTTCTCTAAAGTGAAATGATCTCTTCCCTCCCTCTTTCCCCAGACCCGAAGTTCTCATCCTTTTTAAATCAGGAACCAGTTCCTAGTTATTATTCAGGATCATGTTCAGAATAGCAGTTCCCCTCATTGGTTCTAGAAGATGTCCAGATCACTGGAGTTTCCTATCACTACTCAATCATGTCTCGGTGCCAGGCTTATGATGATATGTTTCTTAAATTCTTCATCTATTTCTTCTTTCTGTCCAGGTGGTCTGTAGTATATTAGAACATTATTCTGTTTCTGCATCTATTAAACTTTATCTAAATGTTCTCCAGGCATGCTTTTCTCCTCTTGCTTCTGGGTTTTACCACACTGGTATGTCTTCTCAATATAAAATGCTACTCCAGACTCATACCTTCCCCTTTAACTAGAGTTAGCTTTACTCACACACTGCCCTACCTTAGTGGCAACCTCTCTCCCTACAAATATTCTAATCACTTAGTCTTAGGATCCTAACTTTTGAGTTAGAAGTATTGAAGATTAGCCACTTTGTTCCTGTTGCCCCCATTTTACAGATTGGAAATTGGGGCCCAGAAAGAGAAAGTCGTTTGCCCAAAATGCATATAATTCTTTAGAGTTTTATAAAATACTTTTTCATAATAATCCAGCATGATAGGTGGCATGAATATTCATACAACCTGCTCCCCCATCCCATTTTCCATTCTACAAATAGTTTAGAGGGCTGAAGTATCATGCCCATGGTCATATAACTAAGAACTAGAGCTGGGGCAAGAACCCAAGTCTCTTGACTCTAAGCCCAAAGCTCAAAGATTATATATTGAGTTTAGTGGCAGAGTGAAGTCTCTGCTATGGGAGTTGAATTTGATATGAAATAACAGGAAGACTCTCAGATTCATTTGGGTAGTAGATTTAGAGTGGAAGGGACTTGAAAGATAATCTATTTTAACTCCTCAAGTTTTGAATATGAGGAAACTAAGGCCTGGAGAGAATAAGTGATCAAACCCAAAATCAGAGTTGGGATTTGAAACTATACTATCTGGTTCTTGTCATTCCGCTACCCTGACTGCCCAGGAATTGATTCAGTTTAGGGTGACATTGATAGAAATACAGAATGGAAAACAAGGAAAGTAATAGTTCCAGTGGGTTCTATGCTGGTCAGGATACAACTTGAGTTTTGTCTAGTCCTGGGCACTTTACTTTTAAGAACATTAAGAAGGTGAAATGTATCCAGAAGAGGGCAACTAGGATCATCTGATGAGTCTGGAAACCATGTCAAAAGAGAATCAGCTGAAGGAACTAGAGAAGATTAGCCTGAAGAGAACATTCAGGGGTAATATGGTCAATATCTAAATATATGAAAAATTATCATGAGGAAGAAAGATTAGACTTTTTCTACAGCCAAAGTTAGGACCAATGGTTGGAAGTTACAGGCAGACAAATGTTGTGTCAATTTAAGGAAAACCATTCTAATAATTAAAGCTACCTAACCTCACTTAACTCCAATTGCCTACCCTTTACCACTCTTCTGTCTTGGAACTGATACCTAGTATAGATTTTAAGGAAGAAGGTAAGGGTTTTTTTTTAAAAAAAAAAGAATGTTTCAACCCAGATAGAAGTTGCAAGAAATCAATGCCACAATTTTAATGACCAGTTCTGGTCCTGGAGAAGTGATGAAAGATCATATCTCTTGTTCTTTGGTGGAAATGGAGGACCATCATCATGGGATACTGAATATGCTGCCAGGTATAGTCATGGTCACAATCGTTTGGCTGGGTTTGCGTAACTTTTTTCTTTGTTATGAAGGAAAGAACAGAGAGTGAAAAGAGAGGACCATATATAAAAGTTATTGCCATATAAAAACAAAAAATATCAATAAAATGACTTAAAAATAAATACAGGCTTATACTAGGAACCAGGCAAACAAAACAACAAACTGGAAAGAAAAACAGAGGAATTAAAAAACTTTAAATTAATTTAAAATTTAAACCAAATTAATTAATTTAAACATTTAAACTAGAAATTTAAAACAAGGCTTAAGCAGGTGTCTAACAAGAATCAAGGTATATGTTTCAGAATTTATGAGTTTTGTTCCCGAAGACAGATGAAATTTTGAGCAATACAATGAGTGTGGTTTTAATTTGTCAAACTAAAAGACCTTATGGGCAATATGAACTTTTTTAACCCTTAATTTCTCTCTTTGTACCCATTCTAAGGCAGAAGAATGGCAAGGACAAGGCAATTAGGGTTAAAGGACTTGCCCAGGGTCACACAGCTAGGAAGTATCAAAGACAAGATTTGAATCCAGGTCCTCCCAAAACCAGGCTATCCTGTGCTACCTCGATGCCCCAGCACATATGACTTTCAAGATTGAGGACCAAGCTCATCCTAGACTTCTAAGTCTCCATCAGATATGGGACTTTTTGGACTGAAATGACCCCCATGAATCTTCTTGGGATCTCACAGTGGGGGCCCAGGGAGGGAAGTGGGGATGCTTAAGTTTGTCCATTCCAACCAGTGAACCTGAAACATGGGAAAGAGGGCTGATTCTGAGGTTGCAATGAAAGTAATCAGGAACCCTTATGTTCCCACCATTTCCCCCCATTATAAAGGGAAAATAACTAATTCAGGCTTAAGCATGTTGCATGTGAAAAGAGGGTGGAACATCCAAGAGGAGACGTCTGGCAGCCAACTAGATGCAGACTACAGCTCAGGAAGCATTTCAGTTGGAGGTGTAGATTTGGATGTCACTGTACAGAGACAATAATGAAGAAGCTGGGGAAATAGATGAGATCTCCCAGGGAGAGCTTGTCAGTCAAGAAAAGAATCGAGCCAAGAAATGATCCATGGAGTAGGCCCACACTGAAAGGAAAGGAGAAGGAAAGTGAACAAATAAAGGAAAAAGCAAGGGGCTAAAGAAGTAGGTAAGCCAGAAAAGTGGATGAATAAGCCAAGGGAGGAGTGCTTTCAAGAAGGAAGAATGGGTTAATAGCCTTAAATGTTACAGAAAGATAGAGGAGAAAGAAAGAAAGAAATAGAGGGGGGAGAGAGGAAGGAAGGAAGGATGGATGGATGGAAGGAAGGAAAGAAGTATGGATGGAAGGAAGGGAGAGAGGGAAGGAAGGAGGGAGGGAGGGAGTTGTGCTGAAAACTTTCAGCAGCTTGTCCCCAGGTACATTGATCTGGGACCCAATTATGGATCCCTTTGGGCAAGAAGACATATAAAGGTAGTTTTTTGGAATTTGGCCAGGAAATTCCAGATATCAAAGGAATTTCATGGCCTACTGTTTTCAATCTCCTCACCAATGACTTTCATTTGTTGTTTTATATATTTTTTTCTGCCTGGACTTCCTTTCTTGAAAAATGCCTCTATCTAAAGGTATTGGGATATATTTTTAGTAAAAGGATTGTTTGTCTGGAGCCTCAGGCAATGAGTGATCTGTTGCATCAGATGCTGAAGTCCTACCCCTGGAGAAGGGAAAAAATAGGATTGGCAACTCAAGGGGTAGCAGGATCTAAATAGAGAGAATGGGGTCCAGCAGAAGGAGAGAGATGGAAAGGAGAGAGAAGGAAAGAAGATGGACTGAGATCCCAGAATACATGCGAAAGGGATAAGATGGGAACAGAGAAATTAATTTTGAAAAGGAACTAGGGCAAAGATAAGACAAACTTCTAGCTGGAGCAAAAGATATGGCTTTAGAGAGACATCCAGTAAATTTAAGAAGGTCCAGTGCCATGAAACCAAATTTCCCAAATGCAAATTTGAGCTACACTAAGTATAGTTATATCTTTTTTTAAAAATGGTTTGGGGTTATGGTGGATGGCAAACTTGATAAAACGAGTTTCAATCTGGTTGGTGGAATTTGAAGTCACTTTATAAGGAATGGAGAAGTAAATAAATACTTATCTCTCTAGGAGTTTGGAAGTGGAAGGAAGGAGAAATATGGGACTATAGCTTAAGGAGTAGTTGGGGCAAGTGAACTTTTTTTAAAGGATAAGGTATATCTGATCACATATCTAGACATCAATGAAAGGATCCGTAGATAGAATTACATGAATATGAAAGGAAACATAAATTCCTGGAAGAGATGGAAAGGGGGAATGGAGCAGAGGAAAGGAAAGGTGCCATGTGGGGCATGGTCTCCAAATCCAGGGAGTCAGAAGTAGACTGAGAGGGCAGCTAGGTGGCACAGTGGGTAGAGTGCCAGGCTTGGAGTCAGAAGGACCTCAGTTCAAATCTGACCTCACATACTTCCTAGCTATGTGATCCTGAGCAAGTCACTTAATCCCATTTGCCTAGGTTTCTGTCTTAGAGCCATTTCTAAGACAGTAAGGGGTTTTTTTTTTTAATTTTAAAGAAACAGAGAATTAGAGTGAGAGAAGAATGAAAGAAGTCTGGCCTACATCCTTCCTAAAAATGGAGACACTGAGAGGAACTCACCAATGGAAGAAGAGAGTTGCAGGGTCAGAGGGATGTTATAGAGTAGGAAGCAGCTGAGACACAGTCCAGGTCAAGTCCAGAGAGTCCGAAGCAGAGCTCAGGAATAGAAACTATTCAGGTCTATGGAGCATCCATTTGTTGTTGAGTTTTTTCCCTCAGCTCAAGGGACTCCTCCTCAGTGAAGCCTTCCTCCATCCCCCAAATTGTTCATGCTTTTTGATTCTGCAGATTACTTTAAATTTATTTTTCTGTAAAGATTCTGGTAGAATGGAAGCACCTTGAGGGTAGGTTGATTTCTTTGTATCCTCAATGGCTAATTTGATTTTGATAAATATTGGGATCCACTGAAATTCTTAGATAAGAACAAGACACATTTCATCCATAGCATCATCTGATTTAACAACCCTTTATTTAACTTTTATTGGCTTTAGCTAGTAATAAAAGAGACATGTGGTTTAGAAGAGTCTTGGAGACCAGAAAATGTGATTTGAGGTCCTGCCTCTGACAAATACTGGTGTCAGCCCGGCCTGGTCACTCAACCTCCTCCTACCTTTAAGTTCCTCTCTAAGGCTATCAGTTACAGAGCAGAGATTGGTCTGCCTTCATAGAAGGAATGTCTTTCCCTACAGCAGTGAAATCACAGGTCCAGATTCCTCCCCCAAAAGCTGATATGTCTTTGTGAAAACTAATTTTTATGTTGATTTAAGAAATTAGTAACGTGTAATTTGCATTTTAAAGATATTTAGTATGGGGATCAGAACGGGAATTCTTCAGTTATGACCCGTCCCAGATGTCTTTTCCATTGTTCTATTAAATAGAGGATGGGAAGAAAATACATAATTTAAGTATCCTATCGTTTCTCAATGGTGACAAGTTAAATTGTTCCTCTCCATGGATGGGAAAAGTATAATTTAAGGATTCACTGTTTCTCATCGACACATTCAATTGTTCTTTTTAATATGTTCCAACTAGATGTAGTATGAGGGCAGAAGACGTTTCATCGGGTTGCTAGTTCAGTCTGCCAGGCTCTTTCTCCTGGCCCAGATGGGCCCAGCTCTGTGACCCCACACCCACCCCAGCAAGTCATAGAGGCACATTCAACCTCAGTTTTATCATCTTTAAAATGGGATTAATAACAGCATTGTTATGAGACTCAACCATCATTATCATAGTACCTGCTATACTCCTGCCCGCCCCCCATTTCTTCTTCCCATCACCAGATGTACCTTGTCCTGACTATCCTACTACAGCTTCCAGATGGACTAAACTCTTTTGACACCCACTCCTTTGCACCCAGGGGTTCTTTTTTTAAAACCCCTTATCTTCTGTCTTGGAATTAATACTGTGTATTGGTTCTAAGGCAGAAGAGTGGTAAGGGCTAGGCCATGGGGGTTAAGTGACTTGCCCAGGGTCACCCAGCTAGGAAGTGTCTGAGGTCAGATTTGAACCCAGGACCTCCTGTCTCTGAGTCTGGCTCTCAATCCACAGAGCCACCCAGCTGCCCCCTTCCCTTGCCAGAGCTCTTTAGATTCTCAGTTCACCCCTACTGGACCATCTATGGGCCTCTGCTGAGACCCAGATGGATAGTTTTTTACCTTCCTCTCAGCTTCATGACTTAGATTTGGAGGCCAGGGCAAGGGGAGCTGGTAACCAACATGTAAAAGCAAATACTATTTTCTTCTTCCAGCTGATGTGGACTTTAGCTGTACCAGCCAAAGGGTCAGTCTTTTCCATCGCAGGGACCAGAATAAAAAGCCATCATGTTTCACCTGTGCAGTCATCCTTGACTCTTCCCTCTCTGCATTCAATCAGTTTACAGGTCTTGTCAGCTGGACCACCAAACAATCTGTCACACCCTTGGCCAGCCGCCACCTCTTGCCTGAATTCCTGCAACATCTTGCTATTTTCTCTCTCTGCCTTCAGTCTCCTCCTTCTCCAATTCATCCTTTACAAAAGGATATTTGTAAAAGCACATGTCTAGCAGCATCCTCCTCTGCTCAAAAATCTCCCATGGCTCCCCATTGCCTCTAGGATCAAATATAAGCTTCTGTGTTTGGAATTTAAAGCTTTTTACAGCTTGGTCTCAGTCTACCTATCCAGGATTCTTGTTATTTTTTTAAACCCTTACCTTCCATCTTAGAATCAAAACTAAGTATTGGTTCCAAGGCAGAAGAGTGGTAATGGCTAGGCCATTGGGGGTTAAGTGATTTGCCCAAGGTCCCACAGCTAGGAAGTATCTGAAGCCAGATTTGAACCCAGGATGTCCTATCTTAAGGCCTGGCTCTCAACCCACTGAGCCACCCAGCTGCCCCTGAAGGCTTCTTACACTTTATTCCCATTCATACCTTGTAAGGCCCAGTCAGACCGACCTCTTTTCTCTTCCCCATAAGAAACATTCTATCTCCAATCTCTGAACCTTTGGTTGTGCACTCCTGCCTCACCTCTGCCTCTTAGAATCCCTGTTTTCCTTCAATGCTCAGTTCGGGAACCACCTAATTACTGCAAGAAAACCTTCCTGATCCCCTTGGCTGCTAGACTACCCCCCCCCATTAACTGTAAGTCCTTTTAAATATTTTGTATTTTATTTATAGATACACAAATTGTTTCCCCTCAAGGAGAATATAAGGTCTTTGAGGGTAGAGACCATTTTTCTTTGTTGGATCAGTACCCAGCAGAATTCCTGGCAAGAGGAAGATGCTTAATCAGACAATTCACAAACATCTAGATTAAGTACCTACTGTGTGCCAGGAAATGTACTAGGTGCTGAACAAATGAATAAATGCTTGATTGACTGATTGAAATCAGTCCAAGAGTTGGCAGTGGTGTTACCAGAGTTGCTTGATTATATAAAAAGTCAGCAGAGTACAAGATTCAAGAGTGCTATAAAAAAAATAAATAAATAGAAAAATCATGAAGTCATTCTCCCAATATAACCAGCACTAGGGAAATCCAGGGTCCAATTCTGAGCTTTGAAGAGTGGTGCAAAGAACTCGGATGGATAATTCGGGGTCACAGAGGTAATTAAAAGCCTGGAAATTAAAGCCTAACGGGAAAATGGAAGGAATTAAAGTTCTTCGGCTTCTATAATAGCAGCTCATTTTTCCATGAACCAGATATACAGTTGGAAGGGGCCTTGGTGGATATCTAGTCCAAAATCTTTGTTGTTTGGTTGTTTTTTAGTCATGTCTGACTCTTCCTGACCCCATTTGGGGTTTTTTTTGGGGCAAAGATGCTGGAGTGTTTTGCTATTTCCTTCTCCAGCTCATTTTACAGATGAGGAAAGTGAAACAAATAGGGTTAAATGATTTGGCCAGGGTCCCATAGATAGTGTCTGAAGTCAGATTTGAACTCAGGAAGATGAGCTGTCTGACTCCAAGCCCCCTTATAATAGATGACCAAACCGAAGCATAGAGTTCAAGTGACTTGCTTAAAAAGATGTAGGTGGTAAAACCACAGAGGTGGATTTTGAACTCAGGACCTATGATTCTGAGAGCTTTCTTCACCACAATTCTGTGAAGCAAGTAGTAGCATTACCACCTCCATTTTACAAATGAGGAAACTGAGACTATGAGACATTAAGCTTAGTCCAGATCCCATAGCTAGTAAGTGCCTGGAAGAAGATTTCAATCCCATGTGATCTCCTAACTCCTTTTTCATTTCTTGGGGTAAAGCTTGACCCTGTATTTTGCAGGAATTCCATACTGCCATCCCCTACATTACATATGGTTATCTGACAACAGGCAAAAGCATCAGTCTTCTCATTTATGAATGATTGAGTTGTCCACCAGAGGTTGTTGACAAGCCATTTCCCACCTCAACTGAAGACAAAATAGCAAGGATTGAAGCCAAAGGGATCATAATTTACATCACAAGAAGAGTTTCCTGATAGTGAAATTCAGTTAGTCAGTCAATAAACATTTATTAAGTACAAGTTACAGAAACTCGCCAATCTCTAAGAGTTCTTTTCGTAAGATGATAGACTTAGAGCTGAAAGTGACCCCAGAAGTCACCTAGTCCAACCCATTTTACAGATAAAGATGATAATAAAACTCAGGCCAAAGAAGCTTAGCAATCTACCCAGGGTTATTCAGGTCTTACATACCCAATTCAGCTCTCTTGCCACTGTACTACATTACAAATTCTTCAAAATCCAAATTCTCTTCTGATTGCTATAATTTAGACACAGGATCACATTCCACACAGCTGGTGGGGAAGAGTTATTAGATGACTTCTCAAGGTTCCATTCGATATTATCTCTGTTCCTCTGATTTGGATTCCAGAACACCATGGCCTTGGGTTAACTGTGAGCCTGGAGTCTCCACCCACTGGGCTATGTAAAGGGCACTGTTTTTGGGGGAGGGATCTGGGGGCGAGGAATAGGAAGAGGTTGTTTTTCAGGGTTTTCTATATCCTTTGGCACATCAGTCAAAAAAAATTTTATCTAGTACTTACTGTGTGTAAGTGCTAGAGAGACAAAAAAAAAAAAAAAAAAAGAAGAGAAAAAAAACAACTAATCCCTATCTCCAAGGAGCTCACATTCTAATGAGAGAAGATGTGTAAATAACTCTTTCCCTGCAAGACCTACCCAGGGTAAATAGGTCATCTTAAAAGAAAATCCATTTGTAGCATGAAAAGACATGGAAGGGGCTCCTACAGAAGGTAGAATTAAACTGAATCTTGTGATCTAGTGTTCTACTGATATCTTAGAGGTATCAAGAGAAATTGAGCAAGACTTGCAGGACATTGGGTGGTCTTCCTATGTTGAACTTATGGGAGCGAATAGACAAGAATTGTACAAGATAGAGAGGAATGGATGAATTGTGATTTGCCTTGTTTTAGGGAATATCAATGCCATCATAGAACCACTTGCCAAAAAAAACCTGAATCTTGAAGGAAGCCACTAAAGGAATGCAGAATGGGTCCGGGGACAGAGCAAATGTATGGAGGTCAGGGATAGATACAGTTCTGAGGCACTGGATTAGAGGAACAGAAAGTAGGCAAGTAGAACTGGAGGAAAGATTTAAAAAAGGAGAATAAAGAGTCAAAACCCCAAAAAGGTAGAAAGGGGCCAGATTGTGAAGAGCTCTAAATACCAGAGAATTTTATATTTGATCCTACAGGTAATAGGGAGCCGTTTGTGTTTATTGAGGGAGGAGAGGGGCAGTGTGCCATGATCAGACCTTTGATGGAGAAAAGTCGATCTGGCAGTAGAGTGAAGGATGGATTGGAATGGGAGAGAGTTGAGACAGCAAGACCATTTGGAAGTCTGATACAATAGTCTTGTCAAGAGAAGATTAGTGCCTGAACAGCTGTGTAAATGGAGAGAAGGTAGATATGGGGAAAATTAAGGAAAGGTAGAAACAACAAAATTTGGCAACAGATTGGATGTGGGGGTTGAGTGAGAGTGAGGAGTTAAGAATGCCTTAGATTTTAAGTCATCGATGACTAGAATGATGGTGATGCCCTTGAAGAAGAGGAAAGGGTTTTGGGGAAAGGAGAGTAGAAATACCTACAGGACATCTAGCTGAGATGTCCAAAAAGCAACAGTCTAACCTGGTGATGTTCCCTCATCCATCTGCTGTGTGTACTCCTTGCCTTAGAACCTAGAAGTAGCACACTTTGGGGTGTGTGCATGTGTGTGTGTGTGTGTGTGTGTGTGTGTGTGTATGTGTGTTCGTGCTCAGACATTGTTAGAAACAAGAGGACCAAACCCTTAGTGCTGGCACAGAGGGAGAGAAGGTCCTCATAGATGCCTCTAGGCTTGAATCCCTATTGCCTGGAGTCCCTTTCATCCCAGGCACAGTGCCAGCCAACACCATCTGAGCTCCTGGGCCCTGGGGAGGGCACTGATCACAAGAAAAGCCTCCTTTCACATCTCCTGGCATCTGCTCCCAAAATCCCTGCCAACACAGGGTTGTCTGGGCCACTGCCCATGACCAAAAGAGAAAGACAGAAGAAAATAGCAAGCAAAGGAACTCAACCAGTACGAGGGAGCTTGATGTTGCTAATAGACTAGGGAGAGAAGGGATAAAGGAGTTATAGGCTAAGGTAAGGCAGGGGTGAAAAGATAGGAAGCAGGAGGGAATGGAGAGGATATGGGCAAAGAAAACAAAGGGTGAGAGGAGTGGATGTGGCAATGCATCTGCTAATGAGAGATAAACCAATGGAGAGAGGATGAAGGGATGAAGAGATAAAGAGAATGAGGAGAAAGGACAAAGAGATTAGAGATATGGCAAGGGAAGGACTAAGGCAATAGGGGAGGTGAGAGAATAAAGAAATGAAGGGAATGAAGAGCAGGAAACAAATGACTTGTAGAAAAGAAAAATCCCCTTTTTTCATATCTGAGGTTCCCTCTTCCTAGACTGTGCTTCTTTCTGGAGCTAAGACTCCTCTGGCATAGAGAGAAGGCTCTGGCCTCAAGGATGCCCTTTGAGTACATCTCTCCATGTTCCCTCCACAGATGGGGCACCAGCTCTCTTTCCCCATAACTTTTCTCAGCCCCCTCTTCCCTATTCCTAGGAAACAGAGATGGACTCCCCAGAGAACAACCTGTTCCCTGGTTGACCAACCTGTGAGTCCTCAAAAATGTAGCTCTCCCTACAGAAAAGCCTTGGCCTCAGTCTCCCCAAGAGGCTTATATCTGTAATCACTGCCTCTCCTCCAGCGATGGAATTGCCAACCTCCATGGGTCTCTTGATGATACTGAGTGGTAAGAATGTTGGACTCTGACTGCACCACCCCTCAAAAAAACACAACAAAACTCTTCCACACTAAAGAGAGCTTTATTTGTCGAGGTATGAAGATAAAAATTAAAATAATTTGAACCTAGGTTCAAATCTGACCTCAGACACTTCCTAGCCGTGTGACCCTAGGCAAGTCACTTAACTCTATTTTGCCTAGCCCTTGCCCTTCTGTCTTAGAGTTGTTACTAGGACAGAAAATAAAATGATTTTTTTTAATGTTTTGTTACAGATCAGGCAAGGTTTCTGGGTCTATTTGTTTTGCTGATTTATTTTTGTTCCTGAGTAAGGTTCAGTGGGGTAGGAGATGGGATGGAGAGAATTTGAACACAACTATGATTTTTAAAACAAAATGTACAAATGAAACTTTTTTTAAAAGATTAATTAGAAGCCATTTTAAAAGTAGGCCTAAAAAGAATAGAGATCAAAGGATTAACGATATAGGGCTCTAAGGGGCTTCAGTGTCCATCTAAGTCCACCCCTCCTTCATTTTACAGATGAAGAAACTAAGGCCTTAGAGAGACTAAATGATTTTCCCAGTCACTTGGACAAAAAAGTAGTGGTCAAATTTGGACTTGAATTGACTCCACTGATGCCAAATTCAAAACTCCAATACAACCTCTTCATTTTATAGAGAAAGAAACTGAAAAAGCAACTGGCTTGTCCATCCCTCTTTTGAGAAAATGAGGACTGATGGAAAAGTATAGAAGGGTTAGCTCTGGACAAAGCACTCAGGGATGTCACGCTGTGCTCAGGGGTTGGGTCTTCTATCTGGTGATCTCCAGATGGACCCAAGAAATTCACTCTAAACTGAACTGCTAAGGCTATTCCCAAATTCCAGCTAGCTCTGGAACCCAGCCACAGGAGCATCTCCCGAGCAAGGACACCCAAAGCCATCTTCCTCCATCAATCAAAAAGCATTTATTAGGCACTTACTTTGGATTAGATACTATGTGCCACATACTAGGAGCCATGCATCATGTGCCCCATACTATGCTAAGCAGCTGGTTTAACCTCACACTTTTGTGTCTGAAAATCAAGTTCTTCTTTGGCCTCTTTTTCTGTTTTCAACAGAGACAACTTAGTGTCCCTCTGAAGTGTTTGCTAGCATGCTGCTGACTCCCAGATCACATGCAGGGCTATTAAACAGAGCTGTGACCTCAGCCCCTGCTCCTGCCCTGCCTGGACAGAAGGGCTGCTGTCAGCCCTCCCCTGCCCTTGTTCCAGATTGTAAACTCACAAAGAGGCTGGCTAGGGGGAATGTGTGGGGTGGGGGAGTGGGGCTGATTGACTGGCTTGGAGAATGGAGCTGCTGTCTTCAGGATGAGTTCAGCCTTCTGTCCAGAGGAGGGAGATTTCCCTCTGACCAGCTGTGCCAGCCCCACACCCTCCTAGCCATTTGGGACTGAGAGTTCCCACTGGGTGACCAAGCAGAATCCCCTGGGGAGAGAATTCACCCTGTCCGACTGTTTTTATTACAGTCTGGGACCTAACTTGTATTTTCTGTGCCCAGCACAAGCAGTCCTGAAGATGGAAAAGCTGGAAGGGAAGGAACCTTTATGGGCTAGAGCTGCCTGTCCCACTTCAGCTGTGTTGGGTACAGGGAGAGAGTTTGCTCAAACAGGGCATTTACAGAATCTCACCATGACACCCACAAACCTACTTTAATGCTGGCTGTGCTACTACAAACTAGTTCTTCATAGTTGAAACCTTGTAGGTCATTGATCTCCCAAATCTACCCCTCACCTCTCAGGGTCTCAGGTCTCCCCTTTCCCCCTAGTTTCTCTTCATCCTCTCCCACTCTGTCAATGGCCCATCCCAATCCTCTAAGTTCCTTTTCAGTTCTCTGTGATCCTACTCTTAGGATTTCAGGTCCTCTCTTCATCCCCTCCATCCATCTCTCTTCACCCCCTTTCTCTAAGGCCCTGCTCCCCCAATCTGGGACCTTCTTCAACACCTCTGAGTCCCTCTCTATTTTTCCCAGCTTCTACCCCATCCCAGGTCCCCTTCTAGCACCTCAGAATCCCTAAGCATCTCTCCTTGGGTGTCTTTCCCCTATAGTCCCTTCCCCACATTCTCTTTGCTCCTTTTCCCCTAACTTCACTACTTCCCCTCCCTCCCAGCTTGCAGGTGGGCCCTGACCTTGCTCTTCAGTCAAACAAGCATTTATTAAGGGCCAACTATACACAAGGCACAGTGCTAAGAGCTGGGTTGCAAAGAAAGGCAAACAAACCTGTCTTTCCCCTCAAGGAGCATGCATGCTAATTAATACAGGAGACAACAGATAGATAACTTGCTAGGTACAAGATATCTAGAGCAGATGCAAGGTAATCTCAAAAGATTAAAAAAAGATCAAAAGCCTTCTCAAAGGAGAAGGCTTCTTGCTAAAGGGTGGGATTTGAGCTGAATCTTCAAGGAAAGTAGGGAAACTGAGGCAGAGGAGGGAAAGCATTCCAGGGCAAAGGTATAGGGTCTGGATATGGAGGTTCATGTCAGAGGAATAGCAAGAAGGTCAGTGTTGCTGCTGGCTCCTAGAGTACCCAGAGGGGAGGAAAAGTGTAAGAAGACTGGAAAGTTCTGAAAGGGCCAAGATATGAAGAGCTAACACCAAGAAGACTTTACAAATAATGATCCTGGAAAAAATCACCATTGAAAGCTAAATCAGATCTTAAGACCCTTGTATATAGCTTTTGCCCTAGCCAACCCTGGGAGTATTTTTTTTTTTAGTTCAGTCATTTTGTAGTTTTTTAGTTTGGTCATTTTGCAGTTGTGTCTGACTCATCATGACACCATTTGTTTTTTTTTTTTTTTGGCGCAGTTGTCCATTTTCTTCTCCAGCTCATTTTACAGATGAGGAAACTGAGGCAAACAGGGTGAAGTGACTTGCTCAGGCTCACACAGTAAGCATCTGAGGCCAGATTTGAACTCATGAAAATGAGTCTTCCTGATTCCAAACCCAGTACTCACTCGATCTACTTCATCCCTAGCTGAAAGGGTTTAGGACTTCCCCCAAGTGAAGTGCAAAGCAGCAGCAGCCCCATACCAGGGTGAGTGGAAGGAAGGCCCGGAGCTTCGGGGCACCCCCTAATAACCCCGGGGTACTGATGCAGAAGTCCAAGACCACTGAGGAGGACGACTGGCTTCCTGGCCTCTACAGGATGGACATCAGAGCAGTGGCAGGCTAGGTCTGGGCCCTGTGATTTGCTGGAGAAGCCAGCCAGAAGGTTAGACTCTTATCTGCAAGCAGGAAAGGCAGAAAGAAGGTCAGTCGAATGGAAAAAAAGCTAGCTGGAGTTCTGGAGTGGGCTCAGCCCGGGTGACCCGGGGCACACATTTTTGGGTCTTGGTCTCCTTTTTGGTAAAATAAAGCGGGCTAAGTATCTCCAAGGGCTTCCTTCAAGTTGGACTTTCAGACTCTCAGATCCCTTCCCGTCATCCCCTGGGCAAAGTGGGCCGGCCTTCTGGATCGCCCTGAGGACTCAAGTGCAAATTGTGAATCCCAGACCAGTGGGAGGTTTTTTGAGCTCAGCCGGAAAAGAAAGGGCTTGGAAGGAGCTGGGTGGAGAGAGGCCGGGCCTGGCTCCGGGCCAGGCTATGTCTGCAAACACTGACCTTGGCTGCTGGAGGGATTTTCCATGACACCAGCACCGTCCCCTCACCCTCCCTCTGCAGCCCCACATGGGCTCGGGGAGGCTGGGTGATGGGGGAAGGGCTAGCCTGCCCCCTGAGGCCCTGGCCGCCGGGGATTCGGGACACCTGTAGACGCTGGAGAGCTCGATAATTAAAGGGGGCAAGGGAGGAAGGGAGGGGGCAATGGGCGCCATAGCCGGGAGAGGAGGGGAGCTGGGGACGATAAAAGATGAGAATGGAAAGAGAGAAGAAGAGGCCTTAGAAAGGGGTACTGTGTTCCCTGAGAAAGCGGGGAGGAGGAGAGAGGGGGGGAAGGTCTCTGGTAATGAGCAGCTGATCCCAGCGGCTGGGGTGGGGAAGAAGTATCAGCCTTGGGTTCTCTTGGGCCTTTCTTCTGGCCAGAACAATCACTAGCCCAAGGTTTCCCAGGGCATGGGAGGGAAGGGGTCAAAAGCCAAAGGGGTGGGGTTTCAGGGAAAGAATGTAGGCAGCAGGATAACTTAGGGGAGTTGAGCTCAGTACATAGTGGAGGGGCCTAGTTCAGGAGCCCAAAGAATGAGGGCACAGCCCCTCCCAAACAAAAAAGCTGCTCGGTTTCCATTTTGCCTTGAGAGCCCCAGTGCCTGGCACATAATGGGCACCGTGCCTCTTTGTTGGTTGATGGAAAAACTGTAGCCACCAGCATAGGACTCAAGAAATTCTCTACCAAAGACTGCCTTGGGAAGTTCTACCTTTCTCCTTGACTTCTCAAAAGGACTCCATCTTCATATAAATGGGGGGCTTTTTGGTCCAGATCTAGGTTGGGGTTTGTTTGTTGTTTTTTTTTTTTTCATTTGTGAATGGAACTCCCAGGTTGAGAATTCTCTTCAGCAATCCAGATGGCAATTCCTCTATAGTTTATGATCTTAGAGAGTGGGAGTGAGGCAGAGGAGGAGCCTAACTTGCTAAGGATCCCATCCCCAGTCATATGACAAAGCAGACTCATGCTATAATATATGTAATGTAAAATAATATATAATAATAACTGCTAGTTTTAGGGTGCTTTGAAGCTTGCAGGTATCATCCAAACTTCACAAACAATCCTAACAAGTAAATACTGTAAGGTAGTATCATCCCTATTTTACAAAAATAACTCTAAAAGATTAAGTGACTTGCTTTTCCTTGCCTACACAGCTATTAAGTGTCAGAGATGGGATTAGAACCCAGGGCTTGAGGCCACGTCCAGTGGTCTGTGCCCTTTACCACACTGCCATTGGTGGGGGTCTGCCTGGACAAGATGGCACCAGTCAGCCATGGAGGGTACAGAGCTATTTTGTTGCCTTCTATGGAACTGACAGTGGGGTGGGGGGAGCCCAGCCTTCGGTCCTGGGTGAACCCCTCAATTGGGCATTTATAAACACCTCAAACTTCATTTCCTCCTTCACCTGTGCTTCCCTACCTATATAAATGGAAGTTTTTCTAACAATTTCACATCATCCTCTTAAAGGCAAATACTGTTGTCATTATCTATGGGCAAGAACACTGAGACTCAGAGAAATCAATGGACTCATTATTGAAGGAGGAATAAGGCCTCAAAACCAGTTCTTCTGATTTCAAATCTACTTCTCTTCTAATTACACTATTGTCTTCCACCGGCAGCTTCTTTTCTTCCTGAGAATTTCCTGTCTCCTGAAATAAATTTCAGATTTCATTCTAAAATTAGTTAGACAAGTGGCACAATGGATAAACCACTGGGCCTAAAGAGTCAGGAAGACCCAAGTTCAAATACAGCTTTAGCCACCTACTAGCTGTGTGACTTTGGACAAGTCACTTATTCTCTAATCTCAATTTCCTCTACTATAAAATGGGAACAATAATAGTACCTACCTTTTAAGGTTGTCATTAGCATAAAAGATGTTTGTAAAGCTCAGTGTAGACTTTAAGATGGACAGCTAAGTGGCACAGTGCATAGGGTGCTAGATCTAGAGTTCTGAGTTCCAATTTGGCCTCTGACACTTATTGCGTGACCCTGGGCAAGTCACTTAACCTTGTTGGCCTCCGTTTTCCTTGTCTATAAAATGATCTGGAGAAGGAAATTGTAAACCACTCCAGTATCTTTGCCAAGAAAACCCCAAATAGGGTCACCAAGATTTGGGAATGGCTGAAAATGGCTGAACAACAGCAAACCTTAAAGCACTTCATAATTGCTAGCTGTTATCCTTATTATACATTTCCGAGAGACGAGTCTTTTCTCACCTCTGATAAGTTAGTTCCCTCTTTTTCAACTGCTCCTGAAAACGAAGAAACCAGAGCAATTCATCCTCATCCGAGCTCTCCCTTCTCACACCTCTTTCAAATTTGTCCTAATCAGGTTCCATTTTCACTCCATCATGCCTCACACTCCACACCCCAGTCCACAAAAGCCAGTTAGCTCCTTGCTTTTCAGGTAGCTGCTAATCCCTCTTCACTTCTTAACTTGAACTGAGTTGAACACAAACATTGGCATATCTAAAGAGCACATTTACATTTTAGAAATGTATCTTACAAGTTAAGAGGTTACAGTACACAATTCTGAATGATACTAGCTAGTGCTTTTATAGCATTTTTAGGTTGGCAAAGCTTTTTACAAATATCTCATTTTATCTTCACAACAACCTGAGGAAGTGGGGGGGGGCTATTATTATCCCTATTTTACAGATGAGGGAACTGAAACTAAGAGGTTAAGTTTGTCTAGTCACAGTATTTGAGGGGAGATTTGAACTCTGGTTTTTCTGATGTCAGATGTCCTGCACTCATCATAGCACCACCTAGCTGCCCAGGACTGAGAGAGCCCTTTCTCAGAAAGGAAGAGAAGGTCAGAGAATCCTAAAGAATCGCCGGATTATAGAGCTAAAAGAAATCTTAGAGCTCTCGGTCCAGCCTCTTCATTTTTTGCATATGAGACCCTGGAGAGGGAAAGAGATTTGTCCGGTCACCCAATCCATTCGTGGCAGGCTGGAATTGGGGTCCTTGGGGTAGGATTGAAGGATGTCAGAAGCGATCTAAGGCAACCCTGACCTGTAAAGGAATCCAACCTCTGGATGGTGTCAACCTTAAAATGGTAGGTAGATGTCAGCCATGATTATCCAGGAGTTATTTGTTGTCAGATAGGAAGATCAGCAGTCCACTTGACCATTTACTTGACCTTTAATGCAGGACCCACTATCAATCAATCAATTAACACTTATTAAGCACCTTCTTTGCCAGGTTCTTTGCTAGAACACTAGGTTACTACAAAAAGAGGCAAAAATCGGCCACTGCCCTCACGGAGCTTATAAAACCTTCCTAAGGTTTCCCATTTCAATTCTGGGTAATTTTGTTAGGAAGGTTTTGCTTTCACTGAGTTGAAATCTGCCTCTCTCCAATTTCTACCCCATTGCTCCTAGTTCTGCCCTCTCTGGGCTAGATTTCTCTGAGCTTTAATCTGGTTCTAATGTTTTCTCCAAAGTGACTCATCCGCATCTCCAGCCCATCTTCTAAGGCTCCCTCATAATTTTTTTTTCACTCACTAGCAGATAGCAGTAGCTAGTAGCTTTTTCTGCACCATACATTTTCTACAGGATGGGGCCACAATCCGCTTAGGACTATAGATTTAGAGATGGAAGGGACCTTAGAGATGACTATTTTCTTCCTTTTGGGGATGCTTTGGCCAGAGTTCAGTATCTCACTCAAGATTTCATAGGCAAGAAGTGACAGATCCAGGGATCAGAACCCCAAATAGAGAGCCCTTTCCAATGTACCACTTTGCTTCTTTGCTTTAATATTGTCTCTGTTTGGCAAATGAAGAAAATTAAATTCAGAGAGCATAAATAAGTTGCCCATTTTGGGGTGCTAATAAGAATTCCTTGTATTTTCCTAGCGAAGTTCACGTTCAGTTCTCCCAAATCCTCGGAGGAAGACAAATATCTACACTATAAGAAACTGAATCCCCCACACAGGTCAAAATGACTTATTCAAGGGAGTAAGAAGTAGTCAGGCCCACATAACCAGGTCTTTAAATCTTAGAGTATCAAAGGGAGGTCCAGAGACCCCGTGGCAGACACAGTTGCAGTGTGGTACTGTGGGTTCAAATCCCATTTCAGATACATCCTAGCTGTGTGATGTTTAATGAGTCATTTGTAAAGAGGGACAGGAGGAGGGGTGGACTAGCTCTGAGGTCACTTCCAGCCCTAAATCTATTACTGGTATAATGTTCCATCATTTCGGTTGTATCTGGCTCTTTATGACTTCATTTGGGATTTCCTAGCAAAGATACTGGAGTGGTTTCCCATTTCCTCCTCCAGCTCATTTGAAAAAACTCTTACCGGCTGTCTTTGTATAAGTTTTAAGAGAGAAGAGTGGCAAGGGCTAGGCAATCAGGGTTAAGTGACTTGCCCGGGGAAATACAGTCAGGAAGTATCTGAGGCTACATTTGAACCCAAATCCTTGCAACTCCAGGCCTGGCATTCTATCCACTGTGCTGCCTAGATGTCCCCCAGCTCATTTTACAAATGAGGAGGCAAAGAGAGTTAAATGACTTGCCCAGGGTCACACAGCCAATAAATATCTGAGGTTAGATTTGAACTAAGGAAGATGGGTCTTCCTGACTCCAGACACAGCACTCTATCCACTTCACCACCCAGCCACTCTATGATTCAGAATGAAACAACTGGAAAGAGTTTTGAACTTAAATTACCAGCTCTCTTAATTGACCTATGACAAATCACAACCTTTTTTGAATATCAATATCCTCCTCTGTAAAATGAGGATAATAGGGCTGACTTTACAAGGTTGTAAGTAAATCATTAATAGATCTGGAGTGGAAGAAAAGGAAAATGTGCAGTCAAGAGAAGGAGATGTGCAGTCAAGCCCCAATTCCACCATTTAGTGTATAAACATGGATAATTCACATTATTTTTCTAAGCCTCAGTTTCTTCACCTTTATCATGCTTCATGTCCCAAAGGGCAATCCCTCTAACCCATTCCCAGAGCTTTGATCAAATGCCATGGCATTTGGTTGCTAAACATTCCAAGAAATGAGTTTTCAAATGTAAGTATTTGAGAGAAATAATCATGCTAACTACAAAAATACTTGTGCTATCTACAATACCACTGTATACATGTGAGCCATCCACAAGGAACAAGAATGAGTACCAAGGTCGGGGGACAAGCCAGACAGCAGAGAAGTGTTCCCTGGAGCTTGGCGTGAAGGATGAAGGTTCAGGATCATGAAGTCTGGAAAGAAGATCTCTCCACTCCAGAGATCAGTCTCTGTAGAAAATTTGCTAGGTCCCCCTGAGCTTTTCACCCAGTGGAATGTAGGAGAAGGCAGGAAGGGAAGGGAGTGGGAGAAGCGCCCTGATCCCTGAGGGACCCTTGACCCAAGCATCCGGTAGAATGTCCTGGGAGCCACTCCTCAAGCAAAGACCATGGACACCCTTCATTTGATTTGAGCTCATAAATCTCAGTTCTCTGTGTCAAGAGACCAAGGAGGCGTCTGTCCTGCTGGCAGTAGAGTGGGATTTGTCGCATTCCCAGTGACTTCCCAGAAGTTCCTGAGTCCCCATGGGAGCCACTCAGGCCCGGCTAGAGTCATTCTAGGCAGCAAATGGACGTCAGCAACTCCTCATGGCTCTCCCTCAGACTCTCCCCAAGTGACATGCAGGGGCCCAGGAGGAGGGAATGTAGAACGCTGACCCTGACCCAGATCCCAGCCCTGGCAGCTGGTGGAATGTCCCAAGGGGGGGCTTTGTATCCAGCTACCACCATTCCTTTCTTTCCTGCCTAGAGGAGGCTGAAGCCAATGGTCCCTAAGTGAATGAGGCCCAAGGCTGGAAATCAGAAGTAGTTAGGGAGCTGAAGGGAAAGATCCTGAGATGCATGCCTAGCCACTGCCCCAATCTGTGATCCTGAATAAAAAGAATGTCCCACTTTGAGGACTCACTTTCTTGGGCGGGGATGCTTACATTTGAAAAGGTCTTTCTTGGAATGTTTAGCAACCAAGTGTCATGGCATTTGATCAAAGCTCTGGGATTTGGGTCAAAGGGACTTCTCTTTGGGACGTGAAGCATGATGCAATGGAAAGAGCACTGGTCTAAGGGTCAGAAGAAGACTTAGGTCCTAGCTTACTGTCATTTTCCAGCTGTGTGACTTTGGGTAAATCACTTAACCTCTGAACTTGTTTCCTCAGCTATAAAATGAGGATAATAGTCCTTTCCTGGTTTACAAGGCTGTGTGATGATCAGAGGAGAGAACTGTTGGTGGGGATGCTTTCTGAATGATAAAGAAACGCGCAAATATCAGGAATGATTATTAGCCAATCAGGGCTGCATATCTCTCTGGCCCTGTGATTACCACCAGGAAAGTTGGTAGCACATCCTAATTATACTTGGAAGAAAACCGAGGTCTTTGCTGAGACATCTGCAATAGCATTAGCTAAGGCTGAAGCTTATAGCTCCTCCCCATCTACTCAGGGCACCCACTGGAACCCTGCCTCTGTTCGCCTCTGAGGGGTTAGGTGCCCTAGAGCAGGCTGATGGTTTTGTTCTTTTTCTGTTGTCATCCCAGAGGCAGCGACAGCAGAGCTGTTCTTTTCTCTGGAGAATGGCTCAGGGCCAAGGTCTGTGTTTAACACACAGAGAGAAGCCCTGCCAAGAGAAGGGAAGGATGGGTATAGTGAGCAAGGGCAAGCACTGGTCTGAAGGATGAAGTAATTATAAAATGGGCTCCGAAGGTGAGGGACAGGTGTAGGGGGCACCATGGGTGGCAGTAAGAGGAGCAGACAGAAGGTCTTTGGAGGCAGTATGGTGAAGGGGGGAAAGCCACTCGACCTGGAGTCAAAGGATAAGAGTTTTGAGGTCCAGCTCCCCATTTACCAATGTGTGACCTTCGGTAATTCACCTTATCGCTCTGAGCCTCAGTGTCCTCATCTATAAAGTGAGGTTATACCAACTACCTCACAGAACTCTGGTGAGGATTAAGTGGGTTTTGTATGTGATTTGTTGTGTTGTTGTTCAGTCATTTCAGTAGAGTCTGACTTTCTATGACCCCATTTAGGGTTTTCTTAAGCAAAGATATTGGAGTGGTTTGCCATTTTCTTCTCCAGCTCACTTTACAGATGGAAAACTGAGGCAAATGGGGTTACATGACTTGCCCAGAGTCACAAGCTAGTAAGTGCCTGAGTCCAGATTTGGGTTTTCCTGGTTCCAGGACCTCTGTCATGTGCCACCTAGCTACCTCAATGTATGTAAAATGTTCTATAATCATACACTGATAAATAATTGAAAGCATAATGGTTTCTGCCAAAGAAGAACTATACTGCTACCATCTCTCTATTTTCTCATTTACCTCCACTTCAACTATATACATGCCCCCTGTCCATAGCTTCTTCCCTTGTATCCTCTGGAATCCCTTTTTTATTATTAGCAAACTTCCCCTCATCCTCAACCTCCTGTTTCCACCTTATTATATTCATGAAAACCTGGCTCTCTCTAGAAAACATTGCATCCCTGGTTATACTGGTCCATACCAGGAGTACCATGCCAGCTATTCCACTCATATAACACACTGGAGAAGGAAGAAACATTCTTCCTGTTCTTCACGGACATTGCCAGACCCATCCTCTGGAGGCATCACTTAGCAATTTCTCCTCTGAGATTCACTTCAACCTTGTATGTGGCCCATTCAGATGATAATAAAAAATTAAAAACTACCATGGCCTTAGTCCATAAATATTTATTAAATGCCAACTATGTTCCAGGCATTATGATAAGAAGGAAGAAAGGAAGGAAGGAAGGAAGGAAGGAAGGAAGGAAGGAAGGAAGGAAGGAAGGAAGGAAGTTCTTGCCCTTAAGGAGTTTACAGTCTAATGCGGAAGACTATACACAAAAGGATGCTGAGAAAAGATCCCTGATACTATGATGGGGTTTAGCCCTAATGCATATAACTAGGTGGAAAATGAAGAGAGGACTGGTCCAGGAAACTTCTTTAAATGGAGACTTTGAGAGGTATTCTTTGCTTTACCCTTCAGCCCTTGGGGTTGGCCAAGTTCAAAATATGGTACAGTTGCTTATTGTACTCCAGGTCGCTCTCCCTCCATGCTCAAAGAGTTCAGCCTCTGGCTCAAGGTCATCCTCTCCACCATAGCTCCTGCTATCATACTCAAAGACTTGAATACATACTTCAACTCAACAGTCACCTACTGTGTGCCAGGCAGTATGCTAGGAGATGAAGACAAAAAGACAAAAATGAAACCATCCTTCCCTTCAAGGAGCTTGGATCCTATTAGGAAGAAACCACATATACACATATAAGTAAATACAAAACATTTGAGAAGCAATTTCCAAGAAGAAGACATAGGTCCAAGATGAAGGGTAGTTCCCTGAAAACCCCCCAGCAGTCTACTTCATCAACTTCCTCAACTCTGCTGACCTATATTTTCATTTTACCTCAGTTACCCACAGGAATTGCTTCAACTTATATCTCATTATCAACCATATGTGTTCTGTAAAATCTAAGAATCTCCACACATAATAAACTCTTGTCCTTCCATCTCTCCCTCTTCCTCATCCTTCTTGAACCTATTCTTTATGCTCACTGGGATCTCCAGTTCCACCAGCCCTTTCGCCTCTTCTAGTCCATTACCTCTTCTTGGGGCTTAATTTCTTCCCTTCACAACCTCTGCCCTTTAGTTGACCATTTCAACTACTCCATCCTTTACCCTTAAATCACTTGTCCCCTTGCATTATTGTACCTTCTATTGCCAAACCCAAGCCCTGTGTTATCCCCACCATTCATTTATCTCCAATCCTACTCAGTGTTGCTCAACACTACTAGAGGGAACCATGCAACTAAGCTAAATAAGCTACTACAGATTCATATTGTTTAATTTCCTCTGCGCCCATGTTGTTGCTGTTGTTCAGTCATTCAGTCACTCTTTGTGACCCCATTTTGGGGGTTTTCTTGGCAAAGATCCTGGAATGATTTGTCATTTCCTTCTCCAGCTCATTTTACAGGTCAGAAAACCGAGGCAAATAGGATTGAGTGGCTTACCCAGGATCACACAGCTAATAAGACCAGATTTAAACTCAGGAAAATGAATTTTCCTGACGTCAGGGCTGGCACTCTATCCACTGTGCCATTTTAACTGCCCCCTGAATCCTACTACTCGGCAAATCTTTTACTCTTCCCAGATTGATTCTGTCATACTCCTAGTATCAGAAATCCTAAGACTTCTTTCCTTGTGTTTCCTATCAAATTTGCTCTCTGCTTTCCTTTCATCAAAGAATCTTATCTCCCCAGAAAATAATTTCCAACCACAGGGAATTCCCTCATCTCCTCTATGTCACACCTCAAAACCCTATAATATCGTATCTCATTCTCTCCTCTTTTGCTCCAATTTCTTTGCCAAGTTTAATCTCTCTACTTGTGCCCTTGATCCCATCTACCCCCTTCAGGAATTTACCTTTTCCATTCTTGATCCTCCTTTTCTTCAATCTCTCTTTCTCTTTTGGCTTCTTCCTTCAGCTTACAAATATATCTGGTCATTTTTTTAAGATGGAGGTTGGGGACAGGGGAAAGAAAGAAAAAATAAATACTTGTTAATTGAAAAAAAATAAGCCTCTGCACTTCTCCCATCCACTCCAGCTACTATCCGATATCTCTCCTACCTTTCACTGCCAAATTCTGAAAATTGTCTGCCCTCACTGCCTACTGTTTTCTCACCACCTACTCATTTCTCTATTTGGACTGGTTTCTGATGTCCCTCCTCTACAGAAACCACTCTCCAAAAGATTACCAGTGATCTCTTAGTTGATAAATCCAACAGTCTTTTCTCATTCTTCATCCTTCTTGACCTTTCTGCAGCTTTTAATTCTGCTGACCACCTCTTCTCAGAAATATGCTGTTTCTTGATTTCTATAACACTGTTCTTTGGTCATTTTAGTTATGTCCACCTCTTTGGAACATCATTGGGGTTTCTTGGCAAAGATATTGGGGCAGTTTGCCATTTCCTTCTCTAGCTCGTTTTATAGACAAGGAAACTAAAGCAAACAGGGTTACATGATTCAAGATCACACAGTCAGTAAGTATTTGAGGCCAGATTTGAACTCAAGATGTCTTCCTGACTCCAGGCCCAGCACTCTATCCATTGCATTATCTAGCTGCTCTCTCCCATTTCTCCTTCTATCTATCTGACCTTTCATTGTTCACTTTTTGTTGAATCATCATTCATTTCCTTTCCCCTAAATATGAATGTCCTTCAAGGTTCTATCCTGGGTTCTATCCTTGGTTTCTCCATGCTCTCTGGGTGATCTCATTAGCTCCCATGAGTTTAATTACCATCTCTATATGGATGACTCTATATAGATGACAAATTTATCTAGTTATATATAAATATAGACCTCTCTACTAATATAGCTTCTGAATTCCAATCTTGTCATCTGTAACTGCCTGACGGACAGATTCACATGGATGTCCCTTAGTCAGCTCAATTTCAACATGTCCAAAATAGATCTAATTATCTTCCACTCCTAAAACCTTCCCCTCCTCCAAACTTCCTTCTTACTCTCAAGAAGAAGAGCACTATCATTCATTTAGTCCCCAAGGTTTGCAAATTCAGCGTCATCCTTGACTCTTCCCTCTCTCCCATCCTGTGCCCAATCAGTCTTCGAGTGTTATTGACTCTGCCTTCATGACATCTCTTGCATTTTTGCCTCACTTTCTCCACTTACACAGCCCTTCCCCAATACAGACCTTCATCACCTCTCACCTGGATTACTACAAGTCTCCTCACTGTTTTCCTTCTTTCTTCTCTCCCCCATCTCTAATCCATACTCCACATGCCAAGATAATATTAATAAGACGCCTTGTCGCTCCCTTGCTCAAAAATGTTTAGCAGCTCTCTCTTGCCTCCAAGTACAAAATCCTCAACTTTGCATTTCAAACCTTCCCCAATATGGCTCTAATCTACCTTTCCAGACCTATTTTACATCACTCCCTTTCACATACCATACATTTCAGCCAAGTTGGCATTCGAGCTGTTCCCTGAATTTAGTATTCCATCTCCCTCTTCTGTGGTCTGAAATCCATTCCTTCCTCACCTCCTCCTCTTAGAATCCTTAACTTCCTTGAAATTGAAAACTTTCGATACAGGTGTCTCCTCCTACACAAAAGGCTTTCCTGATCCTACTCACTTGTTAATAGTTTCTCTTTCAGATGTCTGTACAATAACTAATCTTATAGCCAGCCCCCCCAAGGACGATTATTTTTGTCTGTCTTAGAAGCACCTAGCACAGTGTCTGGCACATAGGAATTGCTTAATAACTGCATGATGATGGTGCTGGCAAAGGGAAATAGAACTAAGAATGTAGCTAGCAAGTCAAGAGGAATAAGATAGTACATAGGGAAATAAGGAGCAAGAGGAGAATGGGAGTCAGGCATAAAGGCAGCTCAAATTTGCACTGAATTAGAGGAGGAGAGATAATTCATGTAAAAGGAAGGACTAGTGAACCAGGATGCCATAGACAGAAAGGAAAACATGTCTTCTGGTCGTCCTTGGTACCAGCACTGGATGTTTGAGGGGACCCTTTGGTTATCTGACTGACATCCAAGGACAAGGGCAAAAAAAGCCTCCTTCCTCTGCTAATAGACTAGCTAGCTTTACTGGTGAGTGCTTCCTGTTTACTTCACCCATCTTGCCAATTTCTGAGCAGCCTGAGACACAAAAGGTTGAAAAGTAGACAAGCCCAGAACCTAAATGGACATTAGTTAATCAACCTTTCCTAGGAAAAGGGAACTCTGCCCTTCTACCTGACTGATGCTGGGGTTAGGGGCCGATGGGACCAGAGCCAGCTGCTGGACAGTAAGTAGTGTGACAGAGTGGAAAATGGACTGGATTTGGCATGGGAGACTCTGGGCTCAAATCCCAGCTTTCTCCCATTATGCCTGTTTGATCTTGGGCACACATCATGTATCTTCTCTGTGCTTCACTGGCCTCAATAAAATGAAGGGGTCTCTTGGAGGACCCACTCCACTCTCAGTCCTATGAACTGCGGTCTCTGAGTCATGGTCTTCTAGGTGAAAAGAGCCTTCAAGTTCATCTTGTCTAAGAGGAAAGAAGTAATATGCCTATGCCTAGTGGGAAATAGCCAAAGAGGCAAAGTTCATGAGACGCAGAACCAGTTTCCTAGAGTTGGATGAACCCCTGGAAAAGAGAGAAAAGGTCCTCCAGACAGGACTTTTCTGTCACTTTTCAAAATCAAGCTTTGTAAGACTGGTAGCCATAGGAATTTATTGCAACTGGAATTTGGGTAAGCTACTACCATTGGGATAATAGTGACTAGACCAGTGATGGGCAAACTACAGCCCACAGGCCAGACTTGGCCCTCTGAAATGTTCTTTCTGGCCACAGACATTATTCCTAATCTGACGAATACAATGAGTAGGATACGATACAATGAAACTTGGAAAGAGTTGACTTAGAAACAGACTGACAGATGAGTATTTCCTTTCCTTTGGCCCCCTCTTTAAAAAGTTTGCCCATCAGTGGACTAGACAATAGGTATAAACATCACAGATGTGGTTAGCTGAGCCTGAGACAATATCTTGTTTGCACTCAGCAATGTGTGTTTGTTTTTTAAATCGAAAATATTGAATTGTATCAACGTAACTATTTTGTTTTTCTAAATACCCCTTACCTTCCACTTTGGAATCAATACTTTGTGTTGGTTCCAAGGCAGAAGAGTGATAAAGGCTAGGCAATGGGGGTTAAGTGATTTGCCCAGGGTCACACAGCTAAGAAGTATCTGAGGCCAGACTTGAACTCAGAACCTTCCATCTCTAGGCCTGGCTCCCCATTCACTGAGCTACCTAGCTGTCCCTAACACATAACAGCATGATTATTAAAGGATAGCAATACTCTACAGGCTCTAAGAAAGCTGTGATCTCCTTGATTTGGGTATTGCCTTCAATGATACAGATCACAGCCTACCCATTTCTGCCCATCTTGTTTGACCCTTGTTTGTGTGTCCTATAAGTTAGACGCATGAAGCTCACCCAGTTGAGGGTTATTCTTTGATTCCTCTTGACTCTAGCTTTACAGGTGAGTGCTTCCTATTTATTTCTTCCATCTTGCCAATGCATACCAGTAGAGCCCATGGACTATTTACCTGTTATCCCTCACTCCCATCTTCTTTTCCTATCATCTGTTTCCTTGGTGTTATCCTCTAATTTCTAGACCTCTTTGAAAGTTTTTGTTGTTTATATAATTGCAGCCTGCTCACATCCACCCCACCATTCACCTTTCTTTTGTCCTCTATGATACATTTTGTTAATTCTTTAGAGAATTGTTGACTCTCAGCCATAGAACAGTGCCAGCAGAATACCAGTATTGAAAACATGGACTTTAATTTATGGGAGAAGCTTGGAATAGTCAAAGGAGTTCTGCCATTTCCTGAAGGCAAACCAAACCATTCTCTTCCTCCTTTCTCATTCTGGGTCCAATACACCATCTATTTGCATTGTCTATCCTAGATAACTATAATGATGGATAGACTCTATAGATTTTTCCTCTAACTTCATGGTAGAATCTAGACAATAGACAATGCAGTGGGTAGAACATCGACCTGGAATATGGAAGGTTTGAGTTCAAATCTAGCCTCAGACATTTACTAACTGTATGACCCTAAGCAAGTGACTTAATCTTTTTTCTGCCTCAGTTTCCTTATATATAAAAGAGGGGTAATAATAGCATCTATCTCTCAGAGTTATTCTGAGGACCAAATCAGCAAATATTTGTAAGATGCTTAGCATAGTACCTGGCACGTAGCAGGCACCAAATAAATGTCTGTTCCCTCACTGCACTTGCCTCTGGTGGGAAAATGTTTGGTGTGTCTGGATCTCTAACTATCAGAAATATTCTTGAATGTACTTCTTTTCTATCCTCTCAAACAGGATGAGCCAAGTGATGAGTGGTACATCTAACGGGCAAAAAGGAAGTTTCCTTGTGCCTGAGGTTTGGGGTGGGGAGGAACTTCCCACATCACAAAAAGTATTGAGGAACAGCCTGGTATAGTGGGAAAAGCTCTAAAAAAGCTCTAGGAAAAGGGGCTAAAAAAACTTGGATTCTAGTCCAGCTCTACCCTTGATTAACTTTGGGTAACTCAATTGACTGCTTAGCCTCAGCATCATCTATAAAATGGGAAAAATCATATTTGTACTACCTACCTTGGGAGGGTCGTGAGAATACAATAAATGAGGGACAGCTAGGTGGGCTCTGTGGATAGGGAACCAGGTCCTGGAGGTCCTGGATTCAAATCCAGTCACAGATACTTCCTAGCTGTGTGACCCTGGGCAAGTTGTGTAATCCCAATTGCCTAGCCCTTACCACTCTTCTGCCTTGGAACTGAAACTAAAAATATCAATTCTATGACAGACAGGAAGGGTTTTTACTTTTTGAGAGAGAGAAAGACAGAGAGAGACAGAAAGAGACAGAGAGAGACAGAGAGAGACAAGAGAGAGACACACAGACACACAGAGAGAGAGAAAGAATAAAATGTATGTGGAGGATTGTAAGCTAGCTTGCCATCCTAACTGCTGGTTGCTGTCCAGCTTGCTTTGACCTATAAACTTATAGGTGGCTTGGGATTACCCAGGAATCATCTATTTGAGGAGTCCAAATACATATAAACAGAAAACCAAAAGTGCAAAGTAGCACTAGATAGAGCTTATAAGTGCTGTAGGAGTTCAGCCAATACCAGAATTGAACTTGTTAATGCACATTTAACTAGAACGCAAGTTTGTAAATAGAAAGAAGACAGGCTCTTCACAGCATGATCAAAACGCAGAGCTGGAACTATAGTGGAATAACCAGAGCTTTATCCCATTAGGAAGATGAAATTAGAAGGCAGTCGATGACACTTATACTCCTTAAGCAGACAGAAGCAAGTGGACTTTGTACTTTAGCAAGAATTTCATAAACCTGCAATTTTACTGAGTAGGGAACTTCTGGTTAAGATGCTCCTTCTCCCAAAAGGCAGCTAGGTTGTTCAATGAATAGAGTGAGAAGTCAAGAAAACCCAAGTTCTCATCTAATCTCAGACACTTTCAAGCTGTATGACCCTGGGTAAGTCACTTAACTTTTATGTGCCTCAGTTTCCTCAACTATAAAATACAGATAATAATAGTGCCTACCTCCCAGGGTTGTGCTGTGTATTTCCATCACTGAGTGGCATTCTGGGGTCTTTCCCCCAGTAGGGCCTTATGTCTTGAGGTCTAGGCTCTCCTGTCTCCCTCCATTTGAATTCTCTCCAGATAACAGAACTGCTAGCTACCAGCTCTGGGAGAATGTAGAACCCTCCCAGTGCTAGTGCCCAGAACAAGGGGGAAGGCCAGGGCCAAGGGCAGGAACAAGCCAGTTAGCTTTTATCTTGCTCAGCCCAGCTGTCAAGGTAAATTGTAGTTTGGCTGATAGGGCCCAGAGTTGGGAGGCACAATATGTTCTCACTCCCCCCATACTTCCCTGCTGCTGGGGAGCCAGACATTGCTGAGATTCTGAACTTTCCTGGGCTTGGCTATACCTAGGAAATGGAGGCTACAGAAGCCACCTGTTTCATGGGGCTTCCAAGGTAGATGAAGCAGGCACCTCACCACCTGCCTTGGGCCTCCCACACACAGGTGGGACTGCTGTCATGCTCCCTTTGGCATTCAGGATTCAAAAGGCTGCCCAAGGATCCTGGATTCAGAGAAGCCCAGCTTCCCCCAAGTCCAGAGGCTCTTGTGTTTGGGGGCCTCTGTCAGAGATCCACTGGAGTATGTTTGGAGGACCACAAAGGCAGTAAGAGGAGTGTCTGGGGATGTTTAACCAGGAGGAATGAAGGTTCTGGCAGCATGGTACACTGAATTTGGAATCAGAGAAAGTGGAGTCAAATCCTGCCTTTTTCATCCGACTTCCTATGCAATTTTGGTCAACCACAGTTACTCTCTGGACCTCAGTTTCCACATCTGTAAAATGATAGACTTAGATAGTCTCTAAGGTCCCAGTTTTAAATCTCTGATCTTTGGCACATACTGTTTGACCTGCCTTCAAACCTGTCATATGGAAGAGGGATTAGACTTGTTCAGCTTGGTCCCAGAGTGCTAAACTAGAAGCAATCAATAGACTTCACAGAGTCAAATTCAAACCTTCTATAAGGGTGGCAGGGTGATAGAGGTCTTCTCAGGAAACAAGAATATACAAAGGTTTTGGGGGGCAGCTGGGTGGCTCAGCAGATTGAAAGCCAGGTCTGGAGATGGGAAGTCCTGGTTTCAAATCTGGCCTCAAACACTTTCTAGCTGTGTGACCCTGGGCAAGTCATTTAACCCCCATTGCCTAGCCCTTCTTGTTCTTCTTAGAACTGATACACAGGATTGATTTTAAGATAGAAGGTAAGGTTTAAAAAAAAAACATTATTTTATTCACCCATGCAATCATTTATAGAACATTAGTAGGAGAGCAACTTGTCCCAGAACCATTTCTATATGAACCCCATCATAAAAAGATGAGAAGAGGGCCAGATCTAGAAATGGGAGGTCCTGGTTTCAGATCTGGCCCCAGACCCTTCCTAGCTGGGTGACCTCAGACAAGTCACTTAACCCCCACTGCCTAGCCCTTACTGCTCTTCTACCTTGGAAGTAATATGCAGTATTGATTCTAAGATGGAAGATAAGGGTTTTAAAAAGGACTGTACAAAGGTGAAGTTGGTTGCTCCATAAGGTTACATCTCACCTTTCCAGCTCTGAGATTGGATAAGTGGCTTTAAGGGACTGGGTGGTATCCATTCATTCATTCAGATTATAGAAGCCCCTTGAGAGTAGGGACTGTTTCATCTTTGTCTTTGTATTCTTGTTCCTAGTACACATTAAGCCCTTGATAAACATTTATTGATTGACTGATTTAAATATTTATTAAGCACCTACTATGTATAAGGGGAAAATGTTAATACAATTAAGATGCCTTTGGAGGAAAGTCAATGGAGAATGACCACATCTCATCCTCTTAGCACATCTTGCTGGCAGGGTAGGGCAGGGGAGGGCAGGGCAGGGTTCATCAGCTGTCTGAACTGGGATGGGAAGAAGCAAAAAGGGGAGGTGGGAGCTGGAGGGCTAGTGGGGCAGATAAGTATACTAATAGTAGTGGTAGTGAACATTTATAAGGAATGCCCCAAAAGTCTTTGAAATACCTTATACAGGGCTTTAAAGTCTGCAAAGCACTTTATGTGTTATCTCATTTGAACCTCACAATCAGGTGAGGTAGGTGCTATGATTATCCCCCCTTTTTTAGATGAGGAAACTATGTTTGAGAGAGTTTAATTGCCCTTACCGGAGTCAAACTACCAGTAAGAAGAGTCTGAAGCAGGATTTGAACTCTTGACTCTAGTTCAGGGGTCGGCAACGTATGGCTCTCAAGCCATATCTGGCTCTTTTGAGGGCCAGATATGGCTCTTTCTGCAGGAGCCATAAAGTCAATTTCTTTTCAGGCGCCAGGAGCACGCACTGTGAGCTCTGTATGGCTTTCACGAAATTACATTTTAAAAAATGTGGCCACATGACAAAACCAGTGGAAATGTGCATCAACCATGGGTGGGGGGAGTGCGGGGGATGAAGGGGAAAGTAGGAGCATGAATCATGTAACCATGTTAAAAATGAATATTAATAAATGTTTAAATTTTAAAAAAAATAAAAAAAATTTTTTAAAGTGTGAGGCTGAAAAAAATGGAAAAAAAATGAAAAAAAAATGTGGCGTTTATGGCTCTCACAGCCAAAAAGGTTGCCGACCCCTGCTCTAGTTCCTTTGCTCTGGTCACTATGTCACCAAGTTGCCTCAGTACAGTGTATCTTAGAAAGCAGATGGAATAGGAGGAGTCTCAGCAAAGTCTAGGAAGACCCTTAGATTCAGCTGAATGTTTCTTTAAAGTAGCAGCATTTTGCAGCATTTTCATTTCTCAACAAGGCTTGAAAAGCCAAAAACCAGGCTTAAGAAGTGGAATGAAATCAAGAAGGGCTTGGGAAGAGGCATCCTGAAAAAGAATCCCAAATTTCCTGTGAGTCAGGCAGAAATCTTGAGTATGACTATTGGCAATTGGCTGGAGCCCCAGTCACATAAGAAAGCTGGTACATCTTGAGCAGATCTCTGCTTTTAATGCTAGGGGTAGAGTGGCACAAGGGGCCCAGCTCTTCCTGCAGAACCTAGGAAGTCACATAGGACTCTGGGATTCTGCTTCAGGACTGAAGTCTGTGGCCACCTCCTGCCAGGGAACAGAAGCTGGGACTGGCCCTCAAAGTATGGGGAGAAGAATATAAATCAGGAGGGGGTGGCTTCCCTGCTCTATAAGAAGACTGTTCCAGTAGCTCTGACGACTCAAATCTCCTCTCCCCACCCCTTGGAAAAGTCCCTGTCCAGTCTCTCCAAAGTTTCCTGATGAATCTTTTGTTAGATTTTTTTTTTAGGTACTCTCCTCAAATAGACTTTCCTTCTAAGGGTAGTTGTTAAGGAGCAGGAAGAAAAATCAATTTGAAGCCAAAGAACTGAATTCAAATTCTGGTGTTGTTACTACTTACTATCTATATGACCTGGGGAGGGTCATTTCTCTCTAGGGCCTCAGTTTCCTCATCTGTGGAAGGTAGTGATTGGAACATCCCTTCCAGATCTAAATCTATCATCCTATGAAATAACCCTGGGCATCAGTTTCCTCATCTGTAAAATGAGGGGGTTGGATTTGGTAACCTCTCAAGTCCTTTATAGATCAAGGAATCTAGCAAGGAATTTCTCTTATTTCAATAGACCACATCCACAAAAAGCTCTATAGTCTAGACAGAATAAAACTGGCCCTTCTTCTCTCTATTCCTCCCATCCATCCCCAGCCATTGTCTGCCCCAGTGTTGGTAGGGAGCAAGCAGCTCAATGTGGGCAGAGTGGAGGACTCAGGAAAGAAAGGAAGGAACCACAGTCTGTCCTCTCTTTTCCCACAGGCTACGGTCATGCAGCCCCCAGCACAGATGGTGGGAAGGTGTTCTGTATGTTCTACGCCCTGTTGGGCATCCCCCTCACGCTGGTTATGTTCCAGAGCCTGGGGGAGCGCATCAACACCTTTGTGAAGTACTTGCTGCACAGGGCCAAGAAGGGGCTGGGGATGCGGCGCAACGACGTCTCCATGGCCAACATGGTCATCATCGGCTTCTTCTCCTGCATCAGCACCCTGTGTATCGGGGCGGCTGCCTTCTCCTACTATGAGCACTGGACTTTCTTCCAGGCCTATTATTACTGCTTCATCACCCTGACCACCATTGGTTTTGGGGATTACGTGGCCCTGCAGAAGGACCAGGCGCTGCAGACTCAGCCCCAGTACGTGGCTTTCAGCTTCGTGTACATCCTCACGGGGCTGACTGTCATCGGCGCCTTCCTCAACCTCGTGGTTCTACGCTTCATGACGATGAACGCGGAGGACGAGAAGCGGGACGCCGAGCACCGGGCTCTCCTGACCCGCAACGGGCAGGCGGGAGGAAGCATTCTCACCACAGACACCGCCTCCTCTACCATCGCGGGGAGCGGGGGCTTCCGCAACGTCTATGCTGAGGTGCTTCACTTCCAATCCATGTGCTCCTGCCTGTGGTACAAGAGTAGGGAGAAGCTACAGTATTCCATCCCCATGATCATCCCCCGGGACCTGTCCACCTCTGACACCTGCGTGGAGCAGAGCCAGTCATCCCCCGGGGGTGGCCGCTACGTCGAAACTCCTTCTCACCGTTGCCTCTGCACGGCCCAGCGCTCGGCCATCAGTTCTGTGTCCACTGGCCTGCACAGCCTGTCCACATTCCGTGGCCTCATGAAACGCCGCAGCTCAGTGTGACCCGGAGCTGGGTGTGGGTCAAGCTGAGGAGCCAGCCCACTCACACGGGCCTGGGGAGGGGGGTGGGGAGGGAGCCATCGGAAAAGGTGGACCCCACAAAGGTTTGGGTCAGATCTTCTATTAAAAGAAATAAGCTCCATGTCTCTATGTGGGCAGAGAGGCAGTGGGATCAAGGGGCCCCACAGTCTGGGTGGCTCTGCAGCCATTGGCCCAGAGAAGGTCTGCTCACCCACCATTGGTCAGTGTAGGAGTGTGGGGCATCTGGATTTCTCCTAAGATCTCCAACTGTGCCTGCCCCACCAGCCTGCCCAGGGCCTAGGGGCTTCTTGCATCCAAGAGACCTTTCTATTCTCTCTCCATGCTCTGAAAAATTCCAAGAAATGTGAAACTTGGTGGGGGATGGGGAATCAGAAGGAGTCTAAAGGGGAAACCTCTGATAGCCTTGGAAATTTGAGGAGCTACCAGCCGAGAGGCTCAGCTGTTCTCAGAGCCCCATCCATCTACCCCCCCCTTACCACCCCCACACTCCCCCTGGAATGGGACTTCTCTGTGTTAAGTGTCTGTTTGCATCTCTATTTATACCTCTCAACATTGGTGTCCTACAGTTGTCCTATCTGTGAAGTTCTCCCTTCCCTCCCTGTCTGGGGCAGGTGACTTTTTGCCCCACTCCTCCCCAGCTTGTCCAGCAACCTGTTATCTCCTCTCCTGTAGCCTCTCTCCTGCTCCAAGTTACACCTCACAGTCTCCCCATCCCAACCTTCTGTTCATATTGTTTTTGCATGGCTTTGCTGCAGCCCCTAAAAGATGGCAAGAAGAAGAACGTAGAGCAGAGAGGAGGCAGAAAAGAGAAAGTGAGCGAAGAGAATGTCTTCCATTGCTTATTTCTGAAACCCAAGCTGAGGTTTTTGAGTGAAAAACTCAGTCGCACTTCCCATTGTAGAAAGAGTTAGTGTGTTTCCTTGGAGTGGGGATGGATAACGATCCCCATTTCAATACCCTACAACACCCATACCCTGCCTGACCCTTGCTGATGCAGCCTCCCATGTATCCCCAAACTCTCTGCCTGCCCTCCTGCCCCAAACTCAGACCTCCTACATCTCATGTCACCAAGGCCATTGTGGAGCAAAAGCCCAAAGATGTCATCCAGCTCCAGGGCCCTGGGACCTGACCACTGCGACCCCACAAAGAGCAGGCAGCTCCTGGACTGTCCGGCAAAGGCTCCCACGGCAGCACCTCTGTAGGCATGGGCCTCTTGGGACTGCCGGGTCTGAAGCTGCTTGTGGATGGGGGAGCTCTCAGTGAGGAAGCTTTAGTGTCTTCCAGCTGTTCTGGAGGCAGAACTTTGGAAAGATCCCAAACCTGGCATGGAGGAAACTGGGGGAAAGACAGAGATACAAGAGTGAATTCCACCTTGGCCCTCTTCCTTGGGACCGAGTCCTTTCTCCTTTCCTGACTACTTCCCACCCCAGTTCCTGAGACAAATCAATGAAGCTGAGCAGGTCGCGGCTGCTTTTGAGCAGGGACATGATACAACGCCAGGAGATTTCCTGGTTCGGGGAAC
Source organism: Gracilinanus agilis (assembly GCF_016433145.1). Classification (NCBI taxonomy): domain Eukaryota; kingdom Metazoa; phylum Chordata; class Mammalia; order Didelphimorphia; family Didelphidae; genus Gracilinanus; species Gracilinanus agilis. The sequence goes on along the minus strand of NC_058131.1, from coordinate 232,913,331 downwards.
CAGAGACCTGGGACTACAAGAAGGGTAACAATGGAAACCTGAAAAGGAGGCCGATTCATCATTCTGTTGATGGCGCCTCTGTCTGGCACACACATTTGGCTCTGTCTTTGCCTAGGTGGACACATCTGCTCCCCATAGGGACAGAATAGATTGCCCGTCTGTCCAGCGACAGGGTAGGAAAATGTGTTTGAGCTCCAAACAGGGAGAGGAGCTGCCAAACAGGAAGGGGGGTACACCACCCCAGCATGACTGGCCTCTCCACTGCCTCCGAGCACTGCAGGCTTTTTTCAGACATAGCTGTCCCAATCAGTACCTTACCCTTAGAATAGAACAAATCCCAGCAAATGACAGCTAAGCTGCGTGGTGACTCAGGGCACCAGCAGGTAGGAGGAGACAGAGATGGAGCAGTCTGCCGGTGCCAGCAATGACCCAAGGCATTCACATCCAAGCTGTACGTAACCACGTCCCTGCTGCTGCCCTTCCCCCCCTCCCCAGGGCAGTAGGGATAAATCTGGCACTGCCTGCCTGGCAGGAAGGCTTTGTTCTTCCCTTTCTTCTACATTCACCCCTCAAGCTGCGTGCTCCCTTTCTGTGACTTCTCCCTTTCAGCTGCATGATGGTGTCTCTCCCCATCGCTGCCCCCAGTGTTTCAGCTCTCAACTTCATTGATCAAGGCCTCCGGCCTCAGTGTGCACTGTCACCTCCATGGAAATGTTAGCTGGGATTTGCCCCAGGCTGCCCACCAGGTCGGGATGGTCCTGCTCAGAGGCTGAGGAATTCTTTTCTTTAAGGTTTTGGCCATATATCTTGGAGAAGGCTTCTGGTCTGCTTGTTTCCATAGCCTACAAACCAGAGCCCCAGGGAAAGGAAAAGAGGCAAAAGTGAGGCTACGAACGCCTGGCCTCAACACAGGCAATCTAGTACCAATAGGTGCCTCCAGATGTGTAGGGAGGCAGGAGGGAAATATTAGTCAGAGAATAGAAGGAGGTCCACAGGAGCCCCTCAGGTCCTTCTGTACGGGAAAAATAAAGCCTCTGTCCCACCCCACAGGGCAGAGGGTCAGTTTCTCTGTGGGGAGTGACTATATCAGGCTGGCTGTCCACATGCCTGCAGAAGAAGCCATAATAAATGGAGAGAAAAGGCGTGAGTGTCCAAGGTCTATACAGGTAGATTCTCCTACCTCCCAAGTACCCCTCCCTCTCCCTTTGCCTCATCTGTATATCTGGCTGTGTCCATCCTGTGCATAATCCACAGACCCGTCCTGTGACATGCCCCATCCCACAGGTCCTTAAAAGCTGACACACTACTCCTCTGCAGCAGAGCAGACATAGGGAGAGCCCTGCTTTTCTACCAGGGAGGACAGGATACATAAGACTGGTAAATTCAGGGAAATGACGGGGGAAGAAAAAAAGAAGGGAATAGAAACAACTGCAGAATGCCAAGGGTCCCTAGCCAAGTACAAAAGACACATGGATAAGTGATGGTGGCTCTCTCTTATCCCACTCCCACCCCTACCACCTCCCTGCCTCCCCCTCCTCAAGTTCCTCTCTTTTTGCAGGTAGCCTCTCTGCTTCCCTGATGCCTTATCCCTAGGCACACTGCCAATGAAATATGCAATACATGTGGGAGAACCCCTCCACCCTCCACCTTCACCCCACTCTCAGCCTCTGAAGCTCCAGAAGTGCTGGAGTCTCCCAGAGGCATCCCCTCAACTCTTCCTGCCTATCTGTCTTCACACTAAGAATGGCAACTAATAAATTCTGTACCTTCAGACCAGGGACAGCCTCCAGCTACTTCTGTCACCTTTGCCCCATGGTCTCAGACTAGACCTCCAGTAGGGTTAAGCAGAGGAGATGGAAACCCCAACCTTCATCCTGAGGTCCAGTTCTCTCTTGCTGGCTAGCTTGGGCTCATCAACAAAAGCAATGGATGGGACCAGGGAGGGCAAGGCTAACCCAACACAGGAGGACAACCGGCTTGTTTTGAGGACTCAAGATCTCTGGGTCTTTCTCCTGTATGTTTCATCTATTGGTATGATCCTGACTGAGCATCCTCCCTTGCGTGTTACCTGACAAGGTCCGTGCCATCTGGGACTTTCTACTCTCCTCCTTTGACTGGACTCCCATGGCAGAGGTGAGCTGCCTGGCAACTACTCCCATAAAAAAAAAAAAGTAAAAAAAAAAACAACACATAGCAGGGTGACCAGGGAAAGCAGGAAGGTTCTCTATAGAGGAGAAAGAGTGGGAACCTGGCATGTTTCCTCAGCTGTCCCTATTTGCTCTCAGGCCAAGATGAGGTATCCTAGATCAAGCTGCTACGCTGTCTCACTGGCAACTCCTAAACCCAAGGACTATTCCTAATTTTTTTTTAAACCTTTACTTTTGGACTTGGAATCAATATTGATTCCAAAGCAGAAGAGCAGTAAAGGCTTTCATTTAGGCAAGTTTAAGCAAGTTGGGCAATTGGGCTTAAGTGACTTGCCAAGAGTCACACAACTAGACAGTGTCTGAGGTAAGATTTGAACCCAGGACCTCCCTTTTCTTGGCCTGGCTCTCCATCAACTGAGCCACCTAGCTTCCCCTAATTCCAAACTTTTTTAAAATTTAATTTTCAATTAACAAGTACTTTCTCTCTCTCTCTCTCTCTCTCTCTCTCCTTCCTATTGGGTGAGGTGGGGGCCCTTTTCACAAATATGCACAATCAAACATAATACGTTCCTGCATTGACCACATCCAAAAATGTATGTCTCTCTGTTGGGAGAGGGATGGCCTGCTTCATCATTACTCCTCTGGGATCATGGATGGTGATAGCATTGGTCAAAGTTCTCAAGTCTTTCAAAGTGGTTTGACAGTTCTTATATTCTTCAACCTGCTCCTCCATCCATACCCAACCAGGAAATCATTCCAAGTTTAGGCTTAGAATGTCTTCCAGGTATCCCTCCCAAGTGGTCTTACTACCTCCAGGTGGGCTATGGAGAAAGGCTAGACAGGGCTCACAAAGCCCCCTGTAGAAGCTATGCTTTCAAGAAGTTCTTGGACTTTCACATTTCTATAAGCTCTTTTTAGTTTACAAATTATTCTCCGCCCCCCACCGCCAACAGATAAGGAAACCAAGGCCCAGAGAGGTTAATTAACTTGCCCAAAGTCAGACAGGTCATAAAGAATACTGCACAGCTTCAGGTCTTCAGACAGCAAGGACAATTGGCTCTCTCCACTATATTCCAATGTCCCTTATATGGATGCCTAGATTGACTACCATACAATCTGCCTCCCCACCAATAGACACAAGCCAGGTAGAGAAGATAGTGGCCAGGGGCAATTCATTAGGATCACAGACTCAGAAATGAAAGGGATCTTGGAGGTCATCTAGTCCAAACTCCCTCATCTTAACAGATGAGGAAACTGAGGCTTAAGGTGGTTAAATGACTTGCCTAAAGTTTAGAGGTAGTAAGCAGCAGAAGTAAGATTTGAATCCAAGCCCTCTGCCTCTGGAGACAATGATCTTTCCACCCTGCCACACTGCCTCCCAACTTGAATCATTGAATTTTAGAACTGATTAATTTTATTTTTTAATCCTTTTCTACATATGTCTAGGAGATGGACAGCCAGCCTCAGCCTAAATACTTCCAGCAATGAATGAGTCATTCACTACTTCCCAAAGTAGTCCATTCCATATTTTGACAGCTCTCACTGCTTAGATGTTTCTTAATTACACTGAGCTGATCTGCCTCCATGTAACTTCCACCCCCATCATCCTGGTTCTGCCTTCTGGAACTAATCTATCAACAAACAGTTATTAAGTGCCTCCTGTGAGATAGAAATAAAAAGAAGGAAACCACCATACTCTCAAGAAATTGATATTCTATCAGAGGAGACAATCTGTGTATAAAGAATAAACATAAAGAGGATAAACAAAGATAAGGCTAAATATTCTTCCAGGTGGCAACCTTTTAAGTCCCCAGCAGGTTGGGTCTCCTGGAAGTGTTTCCCAGCCTTTTACAATCCACCACATCATGACACATCCATCTCCCTATCCCTTACCCCAAATATAGACTACACACATCTGAATGCCAATCATCCTCTCCACACTGAATTCTCTAAGGACCTCCACCTTCCATGTCCCAAACTGGTCCCAAACTGGCAAGGGGTGGTGGTGGTGTGGAATCTGAGGACCCCGTGAACCACCAAGGACCTCTCCTGCCACCGAAGTGCTCTGATGCCCTGCTTAAGGGGCAGTGTCTCAGGGATCCAGCGGGAAAGGTAGAAATAATATTTTACTCATTTATCCCCTTCTGCCCTAGCAAAACCCAAAGCTGAACTGCTCCTTCCTTAATCCCTTCTTTTTTCTCCAGCAGTTTTTCCTTATAGGATAATAATAATAATTAATAATAAAAGCAGCTACGTGGCACAGTGAATAGAGAGATAGGCCTGGAGTTGGGAGGACCTGGGTTCAAATCTGAACTCAGATACTTCTTAACTGTGTGACTGAGTCAGTCATTAACCCCCATTGCTTGGCCTTACCACTCTTCTGCCTTAGAACCAATACATAGTATTGATTCTAAGATGGAAGATAAGGGTTTTAAAAAAAAGACAGAAGGTAGTCTTTTTTTTAATTAAAAAAATAAAATAATGTGGGACAGCTGGGTAGCTCAGTGGATTGAGAGCCAGGCCCTAGGTTCAAATCTGGCCTCAGACACTTCCTAGCAATGCAACCTGAGCAAGTCACTTAACCCTAGTGGCCTTGCCCTTGTCCTTCAAACCTAAAGTTGTTACTAGGGCAGAAAATAAGGATTTTAAAAATAACAATAATAACTAGCATTTATATAGGGCTTTAAGGTTTGCAAAATGCTTTACAAATACTATCTCATCCTCACAACAACCCTGGGAGATAGGCACCACTGTCATCTCCATTTGACAGAGGAGAAAAATGAGTCAGAGGTTAAGTGACTTGCCCAGGATCTCACAGCTAGTAAATATCTGAGGCGGTATTAGGACTTGCGTCTTCCTGAGTCCAATTCCCTTTCCCAGTCCACTGTAGGCTTTATATCAAAGCAAAGTGGCCGTTAGAAAAGACCCCAGTGGTACTGGCCCTCAATGGCACAATTCATGAATAATGACTCATTTTTGTGTCACATAACATCTCAATGCTGTAGGCAACCCCCAAGACTAAATTGAAGAGAAGATGCTACACTGTATTAGTAGAAGGGGTTTGCTCCCCTGGGAGTTCCCTCTACCCCTGAAATCACAGCTCCTGGTTCTGTCTCCCTATTCCTTTGTTGTGGTGAGCCCTTTTACAAACATTATTACATGGATGGAAGAGGCAGTGTGGAATGATGGCTAGAGAGCCAGCTTTGGCACCCACAAATCCTTGGTTTGACACTTAGTAACAAAGTGATTCTTGGAAAGTCACCGACCCACTCAGTGTCCTGTGCATGGTACACAGGCGTCGACTGGCCGTGGGAGAGGGAGTTTCCTCCTTGGTAATTCTCTGACCCAACAAAGTCAGAGGTCCTGCCCCATCCCTTTGCAGTGTAGGGATTATTTTCCTCACCTTACGGGTGATGAAATTAGATCCCAAAGAGAGAAAATTATTTACCCACAGACACAAAATTTGCCAGTGGAAAAAAAGGTGACCTGAACCAAGTTTTCCTGATTCTTTCTACCAACCCATCAGAAGTGCCTTCCTGAATCCAAAGGCTGTGTGTGTCCTGTATGTGTTCCCACCAGATGGTCTGACCTAGCTAAGCTTTCTGTTGCCATATGGAGACTGGGGAATCTAGCCTTTGGGTCCTCTCTTCTTGGCCAAATTCCTGATGATAATAAAGCTAACATTTTTAGAGCACCTACTAGGTGCCAGGCGCTGTGCAAAGCGCCGTACAATTATGATTTCGTTTGGTCCTCACAACAACGCTGGGAGGAAAGTGAGGCAAACAGAAAGTAAATGAATTGCCCAGGATCTCATGGCCAGTAAGTGTCCGAGGCCAGATTTAAACTCAGGTCTTCCTGACGCCAGGTGTCAAGCTCTATCCTCATGATATCATCCCCCATCGAGACTTTAAACACCTTTGCCCCTTGCTGTCACTGAGTCTAGGAATCCCAGAGCTGGAAGAGCCCAGTTTATACTTGAGAAGGAATCTTCACGACCACATATCAGACAAAGGGCTAGCAGCCATCTAGCCTCTCCTGGACCCTCTAAGAAAGGGGAAAATCCATTGCTCCAGGGAGGCAGCCCATTCCATTTACGGATAGCTCTTTAATGGTTAGGAATATTTTCCTGAACTCGGACCCAAATTTGCCTCTTTAGAGCATCCATTTGGTCCCAGGGCCTCCACTTGTGGCCACCAAATAGAAAGAGGTTCATCCCCAAGTTCCATTTCATTCCTGGCCTTAGTCCCGTTGATCTTCCCTGAGATAAAGTGTCCCTGGGATTTCTTGCCAGAGTCCAGACTACAGTTCTTCTCCAGGTACCTTCCCCTGGTGATTCTCCTCTGGAAAAGCAGCTAGATGGGTATTCCTCGAACCCAAATTCACTCCAGTGTAGGCAGTCCTTAGTTTACCAATATTCACATTTTGCCTCTTCAGAAATGGAAAGAGGGGAGGAAGAACAGAATGGCAGTTAACATGGGTGCCCAGTTGTCTCTAGTCTGTAGATGACAAAAGAGTCCCTGGTCTTTGGGTTTGGGGAGTCTTCTAGCAAGAGCTGGATAAAGAGGGTCAATTATGAGGCCCTAGAGCAGGGATTGTGGTCTGTGGGCCCTTTGAAGCATCCTTTCCCCACCCCCAAAGCCCCGGAGGGAACCCCCTTCTCCCCACCAAGCCCACATAGTATGAGGCTGTCATCAAGGCAATCATCCCCTCCTACTTTTATGTTTGTTTAAGGAAAGGTAACAACATCTTTAGTCATGGAAAGCTTTATTGGTCAAAAAGAAAATCACCTTCTGAACAACATTTCCAGAAAATCCTCCCTTCCTCGCTACACTCCAAATTTGAGAGTCTTGCCCTCATTTTTGTGGCCTGTGTATAAAGCAGTGAAGGGAGACATTGCTCCCGGGACTGGGGGATGTGTGTTCCTGATACCAGTAGCTGAAATCTATAAGGTAGCCTTCACATAGAAAACAGTGGGATTGTGGGCAGTAGGCTACTTGGATTCAGTGGACCTGAGTTCAGATCCCAGCTCTTCTACTTACTGCCCATGTGGTCTTAGGCACATCATTTCCTCCTTCTATCCCTCGGTTTCTTTACCTATAAAATGGGAGTTTGGACTAGACGACCCCTTTCAATCTCTAAATCTCTGATCCTATAGAAGAGGTGTTGATGGTAGAAATGAAAGTCAATGCTTGATTTCAGAACTAAACTAGGTAGTACAAAGGATAGCGCCCTGGACCTGGAGTCAGGTCCAAGTTCGAGTCTAGTAGCAGTCACTGACTAGCTGTGCAACCTCTGGGTAAGTGATTTCCCCTCTGTCTGCCTCTATTTCTTCAATTATAAAAATAAGGATAATAATGCCTACCTTGAGGGGTGTTGCAAGGCTCAAATGAGCTACTATTTTAGTATCTGGCACAGAGTTAGCATTAATAGATGCCTATTTCCTTCTTTTCTTCCTTCAATGGGCCTGGGGCAGTAATGGCATCCAAAGCAAATAGCTTTAGATAAAGAGTTGATTCCTGAAATCTGAATGAATCATCTGGATCTTCCTGGCCTTGAACAAAGTTGGCTTTCTGAGTTCAGAGATTTGTCACATACAAACAGTAATTATTTGCCCCCCTTTTCTTTGCCACTGTCATCCTTGGGTATCTTTTGCTAGGACCTATTAAGTATGGAAATGAATAAATACAAGTTCATAAATAATACAACATGGGTTAGCTACGTGGCTCAGTGAATAGAGAGCCAAGACCAGAGATGGGAGTATCTGGGTTCAAATCTGGACTCAGACACTTCCTAACTGTGTGACCCTGGGTCAGTCACTTAACTCCCATTGCTTTGTCTTACCATTTTTCCACCTTAGAACCAACAGACGGTATTGATTCTAAGATGGAAGATAAGGGTTTAAAGAAAAGACAGAAGGTAGGGTTGTTGTGGTTTTTTTAATTAAAAAATAAAAAAATTGGGTGGGGGGGCATCTGGGTAGCTCAGTGGATTGAAAACCAGGCCCAGAGATGGGAAGTCCTGGGTTCAAATCTGTCCTCAGACACTTCCCAGCTGTGTGACCCTGGATAAGTCATTTAACCCCCATTGCCTAGCCCTTACCTCTCTTCTGCCTTGAAACCAATATACAGTATTGACTCTAAGATGGAAGGTAAGGGTTTTTTTTAAATAATAATAGTGCAACATATTAGTGTAACCAAGAGTATTTTTAAAGAGAGTCTACTTAGTTATCCTGGATTCAAGGACTAATTTCAGAGCTCAGAAAGATGATCAACCTCTACTACCATAGCTCAACATTTAGTAGCAAATGCTCTCTAAATAGATGGTTATATGCTCAATATTTTACCATGCCACTAGAAAGTCAAAGCAGAAAGCAATACATAACTAACACATCCATTGGGACTTAGTGAAGGATATTGAGGGAGAGAGCCCAGCTGTCTGGGTCCCAAGATAAGGCAGGAGGATGTCGCAATGCTATTCTTCCTCTTAGTCCTGTGATGAGTCCTCATTTCTCTACAACAGCATTAAATTCCTATATTTGGGAAGAGCAGGCAATAGTGAATTTTTAGCAATAGTGCCATTTAAGGCTGGATTGTTCTTTTTTTTAGAAAGCAGGATTATCAACAAAATCTCATGTTAATCTAGTCTTAAATGTTTTGAGGGTGCTGCTTGGCCGGGGTGAGGTAGATGAGCTCACCAAGAGTCTAACTTCTCGCCTTTTGGACAGCTCAGTCTTGGCACACATTCAACAACCTTGCAAAGTGACTATGATTTCATAACTGTCCAGCTAAGGATCTCATCATTGTCTCGGGATGTCCTCGAAGAAGCGATTGTCATCTTAGAGTAGAAGGCAAATGCTGCCCATAAGGCTTCTCACAAAAGTTACAAAAGAGAAAAAGTAAAATTGAACTTTTAATGGGCAAGGCAAGAGATTAAAAGTGGTTATGAAATACTTCAAAGAAAACTACTCATGTCTAAATGCAAACAGAAATGAGTACAACAAGGGGCAGCTCGGTGATTCAGTGGATGGAGAGCCAGGTCTAGAGACAGGAAGTCCTGGGTTCAAATATGACCTCAGACACTTCCTAGCTGAATGACCCTGGGCAAGTCGCTTAACCCCCATTGCCTAGCCCAGTGATGAGCAAACTTTTTAAAGAAGGGACCAAAGGAAAGGAAATGCTCATCTGTCAATCTGTTTCTAAGGCAGCTCTTTTGAAGTTTCATTGTACTGTATCCTACTCATTGTATTCGTCAGATTAGGAATAATGTAGTTCAGCGGATAGAACATTTCAGGGGGCTGCATCTGGCCTGTGGGCTGTAGTTTGCCCATCACTGGCCTAGCCCTTCCCGTTCTTCTGCCTTGGAACAAATGCACAGTATTGATTCTAAGAAAGAAGGGAAGGCTTTAAAAAAGAGAAAAAGAAATGAGCATGACACATTGCACTTAATTCAAGTGTTTCATCAAATAAAGAAGGAAACCTCCCAAAATGAGTATTGTACTAGCAATTTCAAAATTCAAAAGCATTCAAAGTATTTAATCCTATTCAGGGACTTGGGTCATCTCTTAAATTTAATTCTACAGGCAGATATTCAAGATGTCACCAGTGACACCTTGAATCAGGAGATGGGCTACAGCACTTACACCAAAAACAAAAAGACCAACCGTAACACTCATCCTAAACTAGATATCCTAAGCTATACTTGATCCCTCCACCACCCAGGCCTACCCTAGCCACCCTGATTTCCTCTGGACCAGGAATAACTGAATACTCAACCTGCTTGCCTCATGGTACAAACCAAAAAAAAAACCTATCTTTTCTTCAGAATTCACCTTCACTGAAAATGAGATTTACCTACATGAGCAGCCAGGACCAAGGTCTTTGGTCTAGTCAATCCCAAGTCCATCCTGTTTATCATAAAGTTTTTTTAGAGAAGAGTTCATGGTCCTGGGTCCCTTCACACATTATTGTGAAATCCCTAGACCCTTTCTCAGAATAATATATTTAGATGAGCAAAATAAAATAAATAGAATTATAAGGGAAAACAATTATGTTGAAATGAAAGTAGATTTTCCTATCCAAAGTTCATGGATCTCTTGGGCATCCATAGAACTCAAGCTAAAAAGCCCTGCTTTAGACTAGATCAGTGTTCTCATGAGTTAGCTAAATAGGTATCTAACTTCACCTCCTTTCACCAAGAGATGAACAACAAAATGCTCAAGCATGGTCCTCTTTCCCCCAGTACAGAAGACAATCCATCCTTTTTATCTTGGGTTGTTCTCATCCATGTCTTTCGATGGAGAATTCTTCCAACATTCTTGATGCCTTTCTTCTTGGTGTTTTAGTATTCTGTGGGTACCAGGGCAATATCTGTGCTGTCCATCTGTTATTCTACACTCTCACTTAATGATGTGCTCACCTCCTTTTCCTGTGATATAAGTTGATATTTGCTGTGATGTATAATTACACATAAGTCATTTTGGTCAAGCATTATACCTACTTAGAGGCACAAAGAAATGTATGTAGTTAAAATAATAGGATTATAGTTCTAGAACTAGAAGGGAACTTTGAGGTCATCTAATACAACTCCTTCATTTTAGAGGAGAAAACTGAAGTCAAAGATGAAGCCATGTATCCAAGGTCAAACAAATAGGAAGGGTCAAAGTGGGGATTTGGACTGATATTCCTTTGATGCCAAGTTCACTGATGTTTCAACACACTACCATGTTGTTGTTGTTCGGTTGTTTCAATTGTGTCCAACTCTTCGTGACCTCATTTTGGGTTTTCTTGGAAAAGATACTAGAGTGGTTTGCTATTTTCTTCTCTAGCTCCTTTTACAGATGAGGAAAGTGAAGCAACTGAGGCTAAGTGACTTGCCCAGGGCCACTCAGCTAAAAAAATGTCTGAAACCATATTTGAACTCAGAACCAGCTCTCTATCACTTGTTGCCCACCCCCACCCCCCACAGGATCATGCTACCTTCCAAATTTTTATAGAGATGGGAAAGTAAGCCTATGGATAGGTGATCATTGGTATTCCTTCAGTTCCCCTTTTATTCTTTTTTTTTTTAAAGAAAAATTCCCAGGGGCAGCTGAGTAGCTCAGTGGATTGAGAGGCAGGCCTAGAGACGGGAGGTCCTAGGTTCAAATCTGACCTCAGACACTTTCTAGCTGTGTGACCCTGGGCAAGTCACTTAATCCCCATTGCCTAGCCCTTACCACTCTTCTGCCTTGGAACCAATACACAATATTGATTCTAAGATGGAAGGTAAGGGTTTAAAAAATTTTTTAAATAAAGAAAAGTTCCCAATCACTTCACAGAATTCAATCCAGGCAAATGCCAGTTTAATTCAATTCAGTTCAACATTTATTATGTATCAAGCACTGTCCTAGGTGCTAAGAACACAAAGATAAAAATTCCTGTCCTCCAGGAGCTTGCATTCTACTGGGAGCAACAACATATACACAGATAATTAAATACAAAGCAAATATATAGTCATCCTTCACACAGAATATCCTGTCCTAAGTTCCAGGCAGAGGGCCCAAGATTGGCCACAGAACCTTAGCTAGAAAACAACTTAGCAAAGTTTTTACTCCCTAGTTTGTACTGAGTAGTCTCTTTTATTTGTTTCTCATTTCTTGACCCCCCCCCCATGTACTCTGACCTCCTAGTCTTTTCTTTTGTGAATGAATAAACCCTAGAGAACATAGCATGTGATTGTAGGGGCAAGAAAGGAAAAGGAGTGTGGGTACAAAAACAAAGTTCTGAGGCCATAAATTTAAAGCTGGAAGGGATCTCCGTGGTCATCCAGTACAATAACATTTTGTATATGAGGAACCTGAAACCCAAAGAATAAAGTAACTCGCCCAAGGACACATAATGATTTTAATAGTTCCTATGTTTCCCCTTTCAACACTGAATCAAGTGAATTCTGCTACCTCTCCAAAAAGGAAGAGTGGTGGAAGAAGGAAAATCAATCATCAAGAATCAGAAAAAAATAAGAAGGAATACAAGAAAGAGTTCAAGAAGAACAGTAATAAATAGTCAACATTTCTAGAGCACATACTATATGCCATATAATTTATGATTATTATCTCACTTATTGATCATAATTTCTCAATTAATGATCCTTACAACAACCCTGAGAGGGAGGTACTATTATAATCTGCCTTTTGCAGATGAGGAAACTGATATTAAGAGTGACTTGCCCAGGGTCACATAGCCATTGTCTGAAGCCAGAATTGAACTCAGGTCTTCCTCACTCCTAGCTCTGGTACTCTATCCACCACTCCATCTAGCAGCCTAGGTCAGAAGCCTTGGTATCTTGGTATCTCAAATGTGAAAATGCCAAGGTCAGTAAGGCTTTCATTTATGGAATAAATGTAGAGTTGAAAAAAGATTATAGATGTCATCTAATCTACTGATCCCATTTTACAGATGAGGACATTGAGATCCAGAGAGGTAAAGAGGCTCACCTTAAGTCACACAAAATGTAAACAGCAAAGCCAGAATTATAAACTCTTATAATTATAAAGTCTTCTGTCTACAGAGCCTGGGTTTGTTCCACTGCGCCTGGATATCTTGATCTTTTCTGAGCATTGGTCCCCTCTACAACTTTTCTCCAGCTTTTTACTGCCAGGAAACAGAAGGAAACAAGCCAGAGTTAAAAATAACAAGCAGGAGGATGGTACAAGGTTATAGGAATTCTTTTTTAAAAGCCTATTAGTAATAGCCAACTCAGGTCTTCATTGAAATGCAAATGGAGTAAAGCTGGCTTTTTCTTCCCTTGGCTCTTGCTCCTTTTCTGACTCATCTCTTGGTTCTTCTTTTGAGAGTCAGCCCCCTCCCTACCACCCTTCCTCAATCTTGTTTTCATTCTTTTATTCTGATTCTTTTTGTTAGCTCTTCTCTCTCCTTTTTCTCTCCTCTTCATCTCTCACTCTCCTCTCTTCCTCTTCTTCTTCCTCCCTTTTAATTCCTCATTTTTTCTTCTTTTTCTCTTCTCCCCCTCCCAGTTGTAATTATTCACACAGCTTGCAGATGTTCTCTAGTCCTCCCCAATTTCAAGCCCCTAAATTTCCATCCTTGACCATCTTCACAATTGTAAAACCCTCCAAATCTCACCTAGTCCTCCTCTTCCTCCTTTCTCTTCACCCAACTTTATCTCCAAAAGCTGGACGCAAATTCATTAATTATGTTGTAGAGAGAATTCAAATTCAGGCATCGCTTAGACTAGTTGGCCTCTGAGGTCCCTTCCAACTCAGATTATGTGATTTATCCATATTAAATTTCATCTTATTAGATTCATGCCAACATTCTAGCTTATTGAGATCTTTTTAGATACTGACTCTTGTCATCCAGTGTGTTAGCTATTCCTCCCAGCTTTATGTCATATGCTAATATGATAAGCCTGGAATTTATGTTTTTATCCAAGTCATTGATTAAAATATTAAACCACACAGAGTCAAAGGCAGATCCCTGGAGCCCTCAACTAGGCCTTTCCTTCTAAGCTGACATTGATCCATTAATGATTTATTCTTTGGGTCCAGTCATTCAACCAGTTTCAAAACCACCCAACTGCTATGATATGACCCACGCCTCTTCATCTCGTCCATAAGGAAAATATGAGAGGCTGTGTCTCCATGCCCATTCCCACTCTGCCCATTCTTACAGAATAACTGGACAATAGGTTCTAATTGTTGATATGCCAGCTGGTATAATAGATTCAAAGAAGCTCCCCGTATGTCCCTTATTCCCTTGCTTCATAATCTTCATAGGATATTACCTGACAGAGAGCAAAGACAAGACCAGGGAACTAATATTGTCCTCCTTGGAAAAGATGTACATGAAGAAATAACAAGGAAAGTATAGAGTACATATATGAAAGGATTCCTGGGCTCTGGTACAGTGGAGGATATTCATAGAGGGCTTATGGCAAAGATTAAATTATTGAAGGATACACAACGATAGAAGTTAGCATTCTCGAGATATCTTTATTTCATCACAGCCACGTTCATATAATTTCCAACATAGTCACACCCAATCAGTCCTATAACCTGAGGAAGGGTCAGCCAGAAGCAACGCTAGAAATAATTTTGGTCTCAGGGCCCCTTTATGTTCCTAATAATTACTAAGGACCCCCAAAGAACTTTCCTTCTGTGGATAATATCCAGCAGTGAGTTGAAGTCAGATCAATTGTCAAATTTTCAGTGTGAGCATTTATACTTTGGAAATTAATAAATTCAGGACTTGATTTTTTTTGTTAATTTCCAAATTTAAGAAAGTAATGGAGAAAATGTTAACAATGTAAATTAAACTTTAAAGTGCCATTTTTTTGAGAGTAAGTTGTTAAACTTTTACCAGCATAGCTTTGGTTATACCTATCAATATTTACCATATTGAAAATTAGAACTGATAAACTTTAAAAATATTTATTCATTCATCCATATAAAAAACACAATAATAAATCCATTATATGTTAACATAAGACATTTTTATGAAAATACATTTTCTAAAACAGAAAATAATTAGTGAAAACAGTGGCATTGTTTTACATATTTTTGCAAATCTTTGATGTCTACATTAATAGCAGATTGCTAGATTCTCATATCTGCTTTTGTATTCAATCTATTGTGATATGTTATTTTGATTAAAAGATATGAAGAAAATTCAGCCTCACACATATGTAGTGGGAAAAGGAAGGAGTATTTTAATAGACAAACAACAATTTAGTGTTATTAGGAGAAGTTTTGACCCTGAGAACCCCAAGAACCCTGGATCTCAGGGACCTCTAGAGGCACAGTTTGAGAACCACTGGGTTCTCTCTAAGAAAATGATCATATGCTGAAGGGACTTGGTTCAATATCAGTCCATTCAAGGTGGGACTTGGGGCACCTAGTGCTTCTTCTGGCCTGGGGTCAAGTACCCAGCATTTTCCCTCCCAGTCACTCCCTAACAGATGATACCTATATGATACAATCATGGAGGCAACCCATTCCTAGAATAAGGTTCCCTCTTTCCTCGATTCTGATTCTGTCTCCACTAGTGAAGCTTCTAACCATGAAGTCTGACACTAATGCAACATAACCCACAGCACCTTTGCTCTTGGAGAGAATACTGAAACATGTTCCCTCAATCATCAGGTAAGAAAGCTTTTAAGCATTAGGATGTGGTGTAGCATAGAGGATAGAGTGCTCATCTTGAGTCAGGAAGACCTAGGCTCAAATCTCTCCTCAGGGATTTACTAGCTATGAGACCCTGGGCAAGTCACTTATCTCTCTTGTGAAGTTTCCTCATCTATAAATTGGAGATAATCCATAGCATCAACCTCACATAAAAAGTCCTGTGAGGCTCCAGGGAGATTATGTATGTAAAGTATTCTGTAGACATTAAGTCCCTCTTTGACAGTCCCCCTTAACGTTGGGCAAGTCACTTAACCTTGGTTGCCTCAGTTTCCTCACCTGTCAAATGAGCTGGAGAAGGAAATGGCAAACCATTCCAGTATCTTTGCCAACAAAACTCCAAGATGGGGTCAAGAAGAGTTGGATACAACCAAAACGACTCAACTATAATAAATTTAGTGCCCACCCAAGTGAGGCAGGGGAAGGACACCCAATGACAGGATTCCTGATTGGTGGAGGGAATGTTTGAGTTCATCACTGCCTCCCGATGGAAACGGTTCCAGAGCTACTTTAGAGAGACGTATGAATGGAGGATACTCCAAGGAGGAAAGAGAAAGACCTTGGAATGGCAGCCTTGTCATGTCTCTGGACTGCTGGGAAATTCTGGAGCCTGGCTGGATGGCCCTCCTCTGGGTGACATTGTTCTTTCTCCCCTGGTTTGACTGGAGGTCTTCACTCCCTCCCAGCTAATGAACTCACTCACTCTTGTGTATTCTTTGGGACACGATCTGTATAACTTCTCTGGCTTCTCTTGGCTGTTTGACTAGATAAAGGAGTCTACTTGCTATTTATTCTGTGATGATATTTTATGTAACCAGCCTTTGGTGAGAAAGAGCTAAAGCGGTGAGGCAAACAAAGGGCTACTCTCCCGCCTTCACAGCGACCAGGGCTAAACCCAGGCTCGCACCCCGACACGGGACAGACGTTTGAGGTGCAACAGATAGATAGGTATAATTCTAGCTCGATAGCCCTCTCAGAGGCTGAGAAAAAAAAGCAGCCAGTCTGGAAGCATACTTGTGGACTGCCTTCCCCCTCTCCTTCTTTCCCCCTCTGCGGAGGCTGGCCACAAAGCCTGAGACCCACGAGCCACATCTGTACATCTAGACACCTCAGGTGGGTCTACCTGTCTTAGTCACGATATAAATGGGAGTTGCTGGTTGGGTGCATGGCATATACTAAGTGCTGGCATCTGATGCATTTCTTTCATTCATTCATTTATTCATTCGTTTCATTCTTCCCTGGCTCAATCCCATTCCTGCCCCTATAGAAAAAAAAAAAGGTCACTTTAGGACCCCAGTTATCTCCTGGGGAAGGGGGAGGAGAAAGGAATCTTGGAAGCTGAGCTTATTCCTCTGGGGTTGCTTGGAACAGACGCATTTCCCACTCTCAGCATGGGCACATTGACAAAAACACATAGAGTAGCAAGAGCTTTAAATGACAAGACGGGCCAGGGACCAGCCCTGAATTATTGATCTTTTTGCCATTGCAGCAAGCCCAGCGTCTCTCCCACTGTTGCTCCCAGCTCCATCCTTCACTGTCTCAGCTTCCCAGAATACATCCTCAGTAAATTGATTTTCAAATCATGACTTTCTCACCCCAAATACTGAGTTAAATTTAGTGAGGACGACTGACAGAAAGAGGTTTCTGCTTATCTCAAATGGCCCATAACGGCGTTTTTACAGGGATGCACGCTACTCCTCAGCAGCCATTCCCACCCATATCTCCCTCACCCTCCTATCTCCTGGAGTCAAAAACTTTGAGGGCGTTGGAACAATGGCTGTGATCAGTTGTGATTTTTTTTTTCATCAGATTGGGTCAATCACTCAATTAACAAGTATTTATTAAGCATCTACTATGTGTCAGACACCATGCTGAGTATTATCTCATCTGGTCACAACAACCCTGAGAGGTAGGTGCCATTCTTGTTCCCATTTTACAGTTGAGGAAACTGAGGGAGAAAGCAGTTAAGTGACTTTCTCAAGGTCACACAGCTAGCATGAATCTGAAGCCAAATTTGAACTCGGGTTTCTCCTGATTCCAGGCCCTGCATTCAGTTCACTGCACTTCCTAGCTTCCTCTACAAGTACCAAAGAGAAAATAATCTCTGCTTACAATGCATTTACATTCTTTTAAAAATGAACTATTTTAAGGTCTTCATCAATGACACATGTAAAACCCAGTGGAATTGCTCACTGGCTACGGGAGGGAGTGGGGGAAGGGGAGGGAAGGGGAGGTTTACATCTTGTAACATGTAAAAATATTCTAAATTAATTAATTAAATGAAATTTTCCAAATTAAAGAAAAAAGATGAGAACAAGTTAAAACTAGAAGGAAAAATAAAATAAAAATGAACTATTTTAGGCTTTGAACAATGATACATGTAAAACCCAGTGGAATTGCTCGTTAGCTATGGGAGTGGGGAGGGAGAAGGAGAGGGAAAGGCTATGAATCATGTAACCATGGGAAAATATTCTAAATTAAATAAATGAATGAATGAAATTTACATTTTAAAAATTTTTAAATGAACTATTTTGGGGGCAGCTGGATAGCTCAATGGATTGGGAGTCAGGCCTAGAAGTAGGAGGTCCTGAGCTCAAATCTGACCAGAGACACTTCTTAACTGTATGACTCTGAGCAAGTTCCTGGCCCTTACTTGCTCTTCTGCCTTATAACTGATATACAGTATTGATTCTAAGATGGAAAGTAAGGATTTTTTTAAAAATGAACTGCTTTATTTGTTTGCTATCTCTTTGGCAACTTAATTTCTTTCTTTCTTTTTTTTTTAAACCCTTAACTTCTGTGTATTGGCTCCTTGGTGGAAGAGTGGTAAGGTTGGGCAACGGGGGTCAAGTGACTTGCCCAGAGTCACACAGCTGGGAAGTGTCTGAGGCCAGATTTGAACCTGGGACCTCCCGTCTCTAGGCCTGACTCTCAATGCACTGAGCTACCCAGCTGCCCCCCTTAATTTCTTTTTTGATTATTTTTACATAGATTTCTATTCTGTCCTTCCTTTTGAATCAAAAACAAACAAAACAAGAAAAATAAATTCATCATAAACATTCCTAGTTCAGCAAAACAAATCCTTCCATGGTCATGCCTGAAAACATAAGTCTCTCTTTGCATTTTTAGTTCATTATCTCTCTGGAAGCAGGTGAATATTACGTTCCATCTTCAGTCTTCTGGACTTGTATCATTGATTTGATAGTCCTAAATTAGCCTTTCAAAGTTATTTTTCTCTCTAAAGCTATTGTCATTGCATACATTTTTCTCTAGTTCTGCTCCCTTCATTACAGAATTTAATAAAGTTCAGTTCATAAAGGTCTTCCTAGTTTCCTCAGAAGCCATTTTGTCACTTCTTAGGACACAATAATATTCCACTACATGCACATTTTCTGACCATTCCCCGACAGGAAGACAACCCCTTTGTTTCCAATTTGCTGGTACTATGAAAAAAGGTTTCTATAAATGTTTTGTGCATTTAAGACCTTATCTTTTTTAAATCTCTTTTAAGGGTACGAGCCTCATAATGGCACCGCTGGGTCAAGGAATATAGACAGTCTAGTCATTTTTTGTGCATATCCCCAAAGAGCTTCTCCGAATGGCTAGGAGCAGTTAATCATTCTGTGAAGAATACACATTTGTCATTTCCTTCTTTGGTCATCTTTATTAATCTCATGAGACTGAAGTGAGACCTCAAAATTGCTTTAATTTACATTTCTCTAATTATTAGTGATAAAAAACATTTTTTCAAATGATTGTTGGTAGTTTGGGTTCTTCCTTTGAAATGTATCAACAACTTTCAGTTTTACAAATTTGAATCAGTTTCTATATAACTTAGATACAGGACCTTTATCAAAGAAACTTTATATAAAGATTCTTTCCCATTCATTTGTTTCCCTTGTGATTTTAAGTAGATTAGATTTGTTTGAGCAAAAATGTTTTAATTTTATATAATCGAAATTGTCCATTTTATTTTGTGAGATTCTCCTTGATACTTGTTCAGTCATGAGCTCTTTGCCACAATGAGCTGATATTCTGATAGGAAAGACAGCAAGTTCGTCTAAAGATATATACAGTATAAATATAAAGTTAATAAAGTTTATTTATTTAATAAAGTTAATAAATACAAATATATTTTGATGTTGTTGTTCATTTGCAAACAGGGTGAAATGACTTGTCCAGGGTCATGTAGCTAGTAAGTATCTGAGGCCAGATTGAACTCAAGAAGCTAAGTCTTCCTTACTCCAGGACTGACACTTTATCCATTGAGCCACCTAAACACAAAGTAGTTTCGGAAGGAGTGTGAGTACTTGCAGTTGGGGGGAATCAGGCAAAGCTTCATGAAAGAGATAGTGCTGTTGTGATTGTATAAATTTGGAAAGCAGCAAGGTGGACACTTCCTGGCTGGGTGACCCGTGACTTTCTCTGATTTCTGTTTTGCTACCAATTTGAATAAATGAGTTTCTTGGTTGTGTTACACATATTCATTGTGGAACTGGTATTTGGTCCAAAAGGTGTCAAAAATTTGGGGTCCAGTTTCTCCCATTTATTAATAAAATAGCAATCAGAAGTTAGCTAGAGAAACAGGCTCAGTGGTTGAGAAACAGGAAGTCCTAGATCCAAATCTGGCCTCAGATATTTCCTAGCTGTGTGACCCTGGGCAAGTCACTTAACCCCCATTGCCTAGCCCTTACCTCTTTTCTGCCTTGGAACCAACACACAGTATTGATTCTAAGATGGAAGGTAAGAACTTTTTAAAGAAAGAAAATTTCAAATGGAGTCCCAAAGAATCAGACTAATTGATTAATCGACTAAACCACAACAACGACAAAACTGCATCCCTCTGGGCAAAAGTCACTTACCTGTTACTATTTCCTCATCTTATAAAAATGAGGAGGTGAGACTCAATTTTGACCTCTCCTCTCTATCTTCCAACTCTAAATGTATAATCCTCTGACTCTCTTATCTATTCTCCCGTTTAATATTTTGTCAGAGTTCCTGAGAAAATCAAAAGCCCAAGTTTTGCTCCAAAACCCCAAGCCAAGATCAAAACGTATTTTGGACTATTTCGTACCTGTAGCCAGTGTAGTTCTACTAGAACAGTCATACCAGAAGCTCTCCTTTAGATCCCTCCATTGCATGTCCTGTATACATTTAAGAAGAGGTATGAGTAATATAGTACTTGGGACCGATATAGTAGTAGTTTTAAATGAAAACATCAAGAATGAAGAAAAGTCCAAGAAGCAGAGAAATTGGGTAGGGAATGTTTTGCCAAGTGCAGACACAAGGGAACCGAGGAAGGGATCCAAGCCTTCATTGTCCTTTCAGAGATCTCAGAAAAGGACAATAGTCAGCAGCTTCAATCTGGAGTGACCACACCCATCAATTTTTTGGTGGTTGTTGTTGGGGTTTTTTTTAAATGAAAGGTCAAGGCACTTGAGCCAAGCCTGCAACGCCCAGATTCTAGCCTCGGAATTCTCATTGCAAAATGTCTGCAGGAGCTTTTCTCTCCCCAATTGCCTCTGTTCAGCTGCTGTTCTGCTTGCCCTTCTCCAAAGCTTAAACTGATGCTTGAGCTCAGCTATCTTCTGGGTAAGAGGAACTCACACGGTCCCAAACATCTATAGTTCCCACCAAACCCTACCACCAGGTCTGGGAGCTTTTTCCTGCCCGTGGGGAAAATGGGTCTGAACAGCCACTTAACCATGGTTGAGTCATTCCAATGCAGGGCAGTTACTATGCCTGGACAAACAATCAGAGGCTCCCTAGCCAGACGGGGAGAGAAGCTCTCCAAAGGACCTTCGCTCTCCTTTCTCCAAATACATTCAGCCAATGGTTGGGAGGGGCAAGGAAATGGCTTCTAAGAAATAAGAAATTCATTCCTTAGAGGAAAGAGGTCAGGGCACAATTAGGAAAGTTAGTGCATCATAGAGGGGCCACTGTGGAGCTCCCAATCTCTATGTTTTCATAAACACAACCACCCACTCCTGTGTCCCCTCCCCAGGCTTAAGCCTCTTCCTCCTCAAGCCAATTATAATTTAACACATGCTCTCTTACATAGATGCACCCAGAGGAATGTTATCCCTGTACCAAAGCCCATTGGCATGGGACTCTTCCCTTATTGGTAGAGATGAAGGACCTTCCCTCTGTGAGAAACAGGTCGAGTTGGTAAGGGTTGAGAGCTTCGGTTCTTAGCCAGTCTTCCTTTTAAAGCCTGTCCAAGGAGAAGTCCCCCTTTGGGATTCTCCTAGGGAAAGACCCCTTTGAATCTTTTGTGGGCTTTCCAAGTGAGAGTTCACTCTTGAATCCTCCCTTTTGGGACCCTCCAAGGGACAGTCAGTGCCCTTTGGGAGCTCTGAGTCTTCTTCATGATGTTAAGCTGCCTTCCAGCTTTGAGAGAGAAGACAGAAAAGGCCACCTCTACTTCAATCAGCTGAAGAAAAAGTCTGAGAAGTCATGAAAAGAGCTGGCAGTCTCCATCATGTCCTATTTCCAGGCATATGGGAGAACCAGCATCTCTGGTGTGAGGGCTTTCTGAGCCCTTTTCAGGGCTGCTCATCCACCATTAGTATCCGCCTCTCACCTAATTTTTGCCTGTGGCTCCAAGAGTAACCTATGTGGCAGCCACACCCTAGGAAACCATCTTGGCAGACCAGGTTGAGGGTAATCTATAGGCTTTAAAACCCATCAGTGAATTAGGGGGATGTCTACCCCCAAAATGTGAAAACTTCTCTAATTTTGGGTAGATGAGAACAATTTGTACCAACAGCCATGAAGGTGGCTGAAGCAAGCACTGCTGAACTCTTAGAGCTTGGTCAGACATCAAAGATGCCAAGGTCATCCACTTCATCCTAAACCATCACCCATCATCCTGACTTTTGTCTTGCCACTAGAAATGGATGATTCTGGAAGAGAGATTAAAGCTGACATCTTTGTGAAACTCTGCCTCACTTAAATCCAAGTCACTTGAAAGTCAAGACATCACCCCATGATGTCTTTGATACTCTTCAAAACAAAGGACAAATATGGATTTCCAGCTTGCTGCTCCATAAACTTTGAGGAGTTTCCCCTTCGGCAAGATCCCGGATCCTTTGTCTTGGCTGAGTTGAGTTATCCCACCCCCACTGAGAAAGCTCCTTCATTTGGTATTGTCTGGTGTATATTCTCCTATGTATACCTTCTCTGATTTCTGTTGTGCTACACTTTGGATAAATATGCTTCATTGCTATTTACTATGTGTGCTATTATAAAACTGGTATGAGATGGGAGAGGAGCCAAGCCTTGGATGTAGAGCTTGGGGGGCAGCTGGGTGGCTCAGTGGATTGAGAACCATGTCTAGAGTCAGGAGGTCCTAGGTTCAAATCTGGCCTCAGACACTTCCTAGCTGTGTGACTCTGGACAAGTCACTTGACCCCCATTGCCTAGCCCTTACTGTTCTTCTGCCTTGGAGCCAATACAAAGTATTGACTCCAAGATGGAAGGTAAGGGTTAAAAAAAAAAAAAGGATGTAGGGCTTGGAGCCTTTCCCCTCAAAATGACAAAATAAAAAAAAGTAAGATGGAACTCAATCATTTTGCCTAGATGAGCAACATTTGAGGAAGTAGATAGATACACTTCTAGCCAGGCACCCCCTTTCTCTAAGGTGGGCAGCGCAGCCTCCGTCTTGAACATCCTCTTTCCCATCCTGGTAGGAAAGCAAGTACCACTGGGAGTAGGGGGGAGGGAGAAGAGGCAAGAGATACCTATCCTGCCATGTACAATGACAGCCTTTGTCACAGGTGTTCCTCGCTACACCATTGGGCCCTCCACACCTCTGTTGCTACACATATGAATGTGATCATGGACAGGGGGCAGAGAATGTCCAATAAACCTTTAGTCTTCCCATTCTGCAAATGAGACTGATCAACTAACTGGCTACCCTAAGGTATCGAAGGGAGATGTCTATACTTCTATTTTTGCTAGATCTTTGAATAATGGTTCCTTTGTAAAAGTTAACCAATGTTAATTGGTTGAATGGAACTAGAACATTAATTGCTGGCAGCCAGCCATGAGAGGAACACATCAAAAGGAGAGCAATTACTAATACTACTAATAGGCAGTACTTATATAGTACCTACTATAAGCCATACGTTGTGGTAAACACTTTGTACAAATATTATCTCATTTGATCCTCACAACAACGCCAAGGGGGTATTATTATTATTCCTGTTTTGCAGACAGAATCATGGAGCAAAAAAAAAAAAAAAAAAAAAAAAACATTGTAAAGGATTAGGCAGACTGTGTTGAGACTAGTAGGACCTGAGTGTAAATCCCAGGAAGTTTCTACAAGAATAAGTAGGCTTCCCCTCTGGTCAATGATAAAGCCAGTAGGACCCAAATAAGAGGATCTTAAACTCCAGAGATCATGCACAAAGGGAAAGTAAATTCTATGGCTCTTAAATTAATGAGAATATAACTACTAAAAGGTCCCAAATTTGACCTGAAAAAGAGATTCCCAATTATCACAAATTAGAGTCTTTGGTTTTGTCTGAGCTTCAGCAAAGAACCGGTTAGGGCTAGTTTGCCAAATAGCTCTTCCTACTAGCATAGACATAACTCTTAGCATTGCTGAAGGTTAAGGAAGAGGACTTTGCCAGTGAGTGCTTCTATTCATCTGTTTTTGTGTCTCGGCATCAGGAAGCATTTGTCTGTCTAGCTTGCATCCAGTTTCAGTTTGTTAGTCTCTAAACCTGCTCTTATACCAACATCTTTATTCATAAACTGGCCACCTATCCCCAAACTACATCCTGGTACTGGGATTAGTGGCAGCCACCCAAGACTGACGAGCATGGTACTAGGATAGCAGTCTTGATGGCAACAGCTATTCATTGGAACACCATGGACTCCCCGAAGGAACTCCCTGTTAAGATTTCCTAGGTTTCATTTAGAGCTATAAGCCAAGGACCACGTCCCCACTTGGCTAGCTTGACTGAGCCTCAGTGGAAAGCTGAGAAGTTCAATCACACCACAGGACCCTCTGGACAGAAACCCCAGAGCACAATTAGAAACAACCT
This sequence comes from Gracilinanus agilis, assembly GCF_016433145.1. Taxonomy (NCBI): domain Eukaryota; kingdom Metazoa; phylum Chordata; class Mammalia; order Didelphimorphia; family Didelphidae; genus Gracilinanus; species Gracilinanus agilis. The sequence continues at coordinate 232,888,954 of NC_058131.1, read as the reverse complement.
CAAAGGCTACATCTGTGCAAAGTCCGTCTATAAAATATCCCTCTTCCTTTCCCTGACATCTCTGGTTAGTCCATGGGCTTTTCCTTAGACATAAACTGGGTACCCAGACAAGTACTTAGCCTTTTGATAGCCACACCTACTTTGAGAGAATCTAGAATGTGAGCCAAGTCATAGAAAGGGGAATAGGAGAACCCTATGTCCTCCCAGGAGGGATTCCTTATGCCAGAGAACTGTTGCAAAGCATCCCACCTGTCTTGTCTGTCTTATTTAAAATCAACTGGCAAGTGTGCCAGCAAGTATCATCTGTGTTTTTGTGTGTCCTGGTAAATTAAACTAACTTCCTTTTCCATGGCCTGAATTCAATGATGTTCAGAGTATGAAAGAAAATAAAGCACATTTTTTAAGTTCTCTATTGTAATTGAAAGATTAAAAACAAACACCAAAAGTACAAAAGTCTCACTCTCATTCCTGGAGGATGATAGATATATACCATTCTGGTGAAATATATATATATATACACATATATATATATATATTCTCCATATGTGTGTACCTAGTGCTCGCTTCAGCAGCACATATACTAAAAATGTGTGTATCTATACACATACTTTTTAATGTATATTCACACATATGTTTTTCTTTATGCAAATGTATAGAGAGAGACACTTTTTTCTTTATATATATATATATGTATATATATATATATATATGGAAGAAAAAAATGTAAACAGGTTGAGGTGAGAATCGATAGAATGCTAAAGAAAGGCAGAGCCATGTGAGTTGTGGTTAACATGAAAGGAAAGATTTGGAGTGGTTTAGAAAGGGTTGATTAAATTTTTAGAAATGTCTTTTTGATAAGTACTGAATGTCTTTTTCAGTGCCTCCCATCCTCCAGTAAGTTTAAGATTACAAAAGAAAATTCTGGGACTTTGAATAGTACAGAAACTCATCTCTTTCTCTTTTTCTTATAAGACACTTTGTAAGAGCCTAAAAAATGCTAGTTAACTGACTAATAAAGAAGATATTATTTTCTTTGGTCTGGTATAACTAGTTATGCTAAAGATCTGTATAAAAAAAAAAAACTAGTCTTTGATCTTCCCAGAGTTATAATTGAAAAGCCTAGGCATAAGGGAGATGTACCCATTATCAGACCTCTTAAGATATCTGGGTGGGGTTAGGTTGAGGAAATAAAAGGAATTGATTTGGCTCTTTGGATGATTCTTTTCTTTGTTTGAGTTTCTCTAATCAGTAGTGATTTAGAGCATTTTTTCATATAACTATATATGGCTTTGATTTCTTCATATGAAAATTGTCTGTTCATATCTTTTACCCATTTATCAATTGGGGGACGGCTCTTATAAATTTGACAAAGTTCTCTATTTATTTTAGATATGAGACCTTTATCTAAGAGGTTGTTCATAAAAATTTTCCCAACTTCCTGCTTTCTTTCTAATCTTAGAAGCATTTGTTCTATTTATTCAAGATCTTTTTAATTTAATATACTGAAAATTATCCATTTTACATTTCACACTGCTCTCCATCTCTTGTTGACTCATAAATTCCTCTACTATCCATAAATCTGATAGCATGTTCTCTGTTCTTTTAATTTTTTTGTGATATCTCCTTTAGTGAATGGTGTAAGACAGTGATGGGCAAACTTTTTAAAGAGGGGACCAAAGGAAAGGAAATGCTCTTCTGTCAGTCTGTTTCTAAGGCAATTCTTTCCAAGTTTCATTGTATTGTATCCTACTCATTATATTCATCAGATTAGGAATAATGTCATATGGCTGGATGGAACATTTCAGGGGGCTGCATCTGGCCCGCGGGCCATAGTTTGCCAATCACTGTTGTAAGCCATTGGTCTATACATGGTTTCTGCCAAACTAGCTTCCAGTTGTACCAGCAATTTTTACCAAATAGTGATTTCTTATCCCCAAAACCTGGATCTACGCTTTTTTCAAATATAAGAATACTATGATCTTTTACTACTGTTTGTTGTATGTCTGTTATATTCCACTGATCTACCTTTCCATTTCTTAGGCAGTACCATCTAGTTCGATAATTGCCACTTTATAGTACAATTTAAAATCTGGTACTGCTAAACCTCCTTCTTTTATGGGTTTTTTTTTTTCACTAATTCTTTTGATATTCTTGATCTTGTGTTCTTCCAAATGAATTTTATTATTTTTTCTAACTCAATAAAATAATTTTTTGGTAATTTAATTCAGATGTCACTAAATAAATAGATTAGTTTAGGTAGGATTGGCATTTTAATTTTGTTGGCTCTGCCCATCCACGGACAATGAATATTTCTCTAATTATTTAGATCCAGCTTTATTTCTGTAGAAAGTGCTTTATAATTATGTTTATGTCATTTCTGGGTTTGTTTTGGCAGATATACTCCCAGGCATTTTGTTTTGTCTGTGGTTATCTTCAATGTACTCTCTCTCTCTCTTATAGCAGAATTTTGTCAGTAATATATAAAAAATACTAATGATTTATATGGTATGTTTTATATCCTGATACTTTGCTAAAATTATTAATAGTTTCAGCTAATGTTTTAGTTGAATCTCTAGAATTTTCCACACTTAAGACCATGGTGTCTGCAAACAGAGATAGTTTTATTACCTCTTTGTTTTGATTCCTTCCATTTCTTTTTCTTCTCTTATTGCTATTGCTAGCATTTTTAATACTATTAAATAATTAAATAATATTGGTGATAATGGTTATCCTTGTTTCACTCCTGATCTTATTGGAAAGGCATCTAACTTGTCCCCATTACAAATGATACTTGCTGATGGTTTTATGTAAGTGCTTTGTATAATATTAAGGAAAAAAATCCATTTTCCCCCTTTCCAATGTTTTTAATAGGAATAAGTGTTGTATTTTTCTGCATCTATTCATATAATCATATAGTTTTTGTTACTTTTGTTATTGATATTATCAATCATGCTGATATTTTTCCTTTTATTAAACCATACCTGAAAAAATCCTATTGGATCGCAATATATTATCTTTGTGACATATTGTTGGAGTCTCCTAGCTAGTATTTTATTTAGGATTTTTGCATCCATATTCATTAATGAGATTACTCTATAATTTTCTTTCTCTTTTTTTGTTCTTCCTGACTTAGGTATCAGCCCCATAGTTATTTTGTAAAAGTAGTTTGGTAAGACTCCTTCTTTATCTGTTCTTTCAAATAATTTATTTGATATTGAAATTAGTTGATCCTTAGATGTTTGGTAGAATTCACTTGTAAATCCATATAGTCTTGATGGTTTTTTTTCTTAAGAATAGGTGTTGTATGAGGCAGCTGGGTAGTTCAGTGGATTGAGAGCCAGACCTAGAGACAGGAAGTCCTAGATTCAAATCTGGCCTCAGACATTTCCCATCTGTGTGACCCTGGGCAAGTCATTGACTCCCATTGCCTAGCCCTTACCACTCTTCTGCCTTGGAATCAATACACAGTATTGACTCCAAGATGGAAGGTAAGGGTTTAAAAAAAAAAAAAAAGAATAGATGGTGTATGTTTCTATTTCTCTTTCATTGTTAAATTTGCTTTCATATAATTGAACAAATAACTCCAAATGATTCTTGGGATAATTTTTAATAAAAGGAAAAGGTACCACCAGAGAAATTTTGAACCTAAGCTAAATGAAAAGTGGGCCCTTGGGAAAATTGATATTTTAAATGTTACCACTAATGGTTCTAAAATCAGACTTTATTTGGTCAAAATTTCTTCTAAAACTAAATCACAATGTAGTCTCACAGTGAGATCCATTCTCCTATTAAAGTAATTGTAGTAAATCAGAATTTAATGCAAATTATATTTTCTATGCAGCATTATGGCATTATGCTGAAAATTACATTGATCAGAAAACCTGAGTTAAACTTATTAGCTGTGAGGAATTTATTAGCTGTATGACTTTAAGCAAATTGCTTCACCTCTATTTACTTCAGTTTCCTAATCTGGGAAGGGAATAAATAATAATGGCACCTCATTCCCAGGATTATTGTAAGGATCACATAATTGTAAAGTGTTTAACACAGTATCTGGCATGTAACTATATAAATGTTAACCATTGCCATTATCATTATTATTTCTTTCACTAAACGTAATTACTCCATGATTGATTACTCTATACTGGGATTTTAATGTGATCAATATAAAATAGCTAACGTGATAAGATGAATGATTTTCTATGTAAGATTAGTTGGAAATGCATTCACCGGAACTGATATCATCTGACTGGTAATGAGTTTTGTTTCCTGTTTTAAATGCATGATATCCTGTATGCAATTATTGTGCTAAAATGTTTTCTTATATTGTGAAATCTGATAAGCCTTTGTATGGGATATGCTGTTAGAATAGTAATTTCTCTTTTAATCTAGATATTGTTAGATTATTTATTGAGCTGTTAAAGGAATGTGGTCAAAGTATTTTAAAACTCTCAAACATTTAATTGGATATATTTTGCTTTAAAATGGATAATAATAAATTACCATTGGAAGAAACAAGTAACAAAGTCCTTTTTAAGTTATCATTCTCTGTGGGCTCCTTGGGGCTTTCTGCTTAAGCTAAGTCATAAGATCTTAAGGTCAGCCCTGCTGACCACATGTTGGCATTTGAAAAAGCAAGGACCATTCTCAGTCAGATCGGGAAACTTACTTGGTTCTCATATAATAGAGGGAGTTTTAACTGATGGATAATTTGGTTTCCAATTATGAAATTGTCTAGGTTAATAAAAATAGTATATTTTGAAGTTACATCTTTGAACCCAACTTAGTAAGAATAGACTTCAGATTCAGAGATTTGATTTTGCCTTGGAGGTTCACAGAGAATATGGATATCTGTTAGTCTGGAGATTTATAATAATCAACATTTTTCTGTGGTTTTCACTATGTATGCTCAGAATGTGATTATTCTTCATTTATATGTGAAAGACAATCGAAATGTCCTTACTTATACCCATTGTTGTCTATTATTACCTACCCCTGTGTTGTGATTGGTAAAATTTTGCTATTAGAGGTAAAATCTCTTTGGACTGTAATTTGATGTTCTTCTAAGTTTTATTTCAGGTATGATTTTCTGAAGTATTATTAAATTATCAAATACCATTATCAAATTCACTATTCAAGAGAAATGCCCTACACTGCAATCTGTGAACTGCTACAAGTGGATGTCTGTCCCTAGGAAAAGTTGAGGGGACACCCTTTGTTTGGGTAAAGATAGGATTCTTTTGACTCAGTTTCCCCAAAATACGATTTCCTTTCTAAACAGGAAATTTTCCCAACTTGTTCATTCTGAACCTAACTATAATATCTTGTGAATAAACATGGAACTTTGCTACAAGATCAGCTGTTACATATGACTTATGCCTAAAAATTAAACAGAACTAAGAGAGTTTTTCCCCAGTATAGCTTATATCAAGTCCATCTTTGCCCTTTTCCCTTTCATAGTAAATTTTGACGCTCAAGGCAGGTGACCCAGAGCATCTATTTGTAGAAGTACTAAATTTATTGGAATATTGATTAAAATTGAAACATCTGCATATTATTAAGTTCTTCTGTTAGACATTTACTTGCTAAGGTCACTGTTGACCCTCTCTCAATAAAGCATTCTTCAATTAGTGCCAAAATCTCCTGTTATTTGACACTATTTCATGTTTCTCTGATAGCTCTTTGTCCCTAGAGATTCCCGAGGACTCCCTTTCCTTGTCTACAAAGCCTTTGGGATCTTGGAACTTTTGTTCCCAGTTAACCTACTCCTCTGCAGGGTTTCTATCCCCAAGGAACACCTATTAGGTATTTAAATAACATGCCTTCCAAACTGTTGTCTTTGATGGTTGTTCTTTAGCTTATACTTCACTAATTGGCACTCTATAAATCTCATTACTTTTTGTAACATAGGGATAATTTCCTCCTAAGAGGGGGATTAAGGATCATTATCTTTAAAATACTTGGCCAATTAAGGTAAATTTTTATTGTTAAATATTGGAGACATTAAGACGTCTGAGTCATTTTGGGTTCATGTTAAAAACACTAATAATAATAATTCTGTAGCCTAACCAACTAAATAAAAGAGTTTTTGAGCTTGTCTCCCCATTAAGAATTGTGTGTTCATGTATGAGAATAGATTTTAGAAATATCTCATTCTTTCGAGATTATGTGGTGGGGCAGCTGGGTAGCTCAGTGGATTGAGAGCCAGGCCTAGAGATGGGAGGTCCTAGGTTCAAATCCGGCCTCAGACAGTTTCCAGCTGTGTGACCCTGGGCAAGTCACTTGACCCCCATTGCCTACCCTTACCACTCTTCTGCCTTGGAGCCAATACACAGTATTGACTCCAAGATGGAAGGTAAGGGTTTAAAAAAAAAAAAAAAAAAAAAAAAAGATCATGTGGTGATCACATCCTCCCATGGGGGAATTAGATTTAGATAAAGATACAATGTAAACATTTTCAAAATTGAATGGAGTAGACGATTTATCTTTAAAGCTTAATTTCAAGAGTTTTAGAGCCCTGCCTTCTGGGATATTTTTAAATGTTTAGTTTTTTTTTATTTCTCAAAAGCATGACAATTTGCTAACATCACAGGGCAGTTATAAGTAGTAAAACTAAAGGTTTTCCTTTTATTCATCTTAACTTACAAGTCTACTTTGATAAATATTAATTTTTACTTGGAAGGGCTCATCTTACAAGTCAGGCTCTCATGGATTTCCTTTTAATATTTTCTCTTTAGTCTGTTGATATCAGTGACTGTCAGGGACAAGATTTAAGTAACAGCAAGCGAGATATAAAATCCTAAATTCTCTGTAGTTTGAGGTGAATTGTGGGTTTCCAATACTTAAGCTGGATATTGGAAAACCAAATTTAAGAGCTCTTTTTGTATTTGTATTGTACTAAATTGCCTTGAGGTCTTTTTTTTTTTTTTTTTTTTTTTTTGCAAAATATTTTAGAAGAGTAATGGACTTCTGTACCAGCAGCAATGCAATGACCCAGGACAGCTCTGAGGGATTTATGGTAAAGATGCTACCCACATTCAGAGGAAGGACTGCAGGAGAGGAAACATATAAGAAAAACAATTGCTTGAACGCATGGGTCGGGGTGGACATGATTGGGGATGTGGACTTGAAACTACCACACCAATGCAACTACCAACAATTTGGAAATAGGTCTTGATCAATGACACATGATAAAACCAGTGGAAATGTGCGTTGGGGAGAGGTGCGGGGGGGGGGGGGGGGCGCGAAGGGGAAAGTAGGAGCAGGAATCATGTAACCATGTTAAAAACAAATATTAATAAATGTTAAAAAATATTTTAGAAGAAACATCTAAGAATCTCTGCAAGTAACCTGAACCAGAGAAACAGATCTTCTAGGAGAAGCCTTTCCCTTCAGAGATGCTTTGAACATAAACCTATTCCAGAATGCTCAAAAGAAGATGCTTTTAGAAACCAGAGGACTCCGTGAAACATCTGAGACCTATTTGAAATAGGTTATTGGGAAGGAGGCTTAATGTTTGTCCTTCCTTCCTTCCTTAAGCCTCACTGCCTCTGTAAAGCCTACTTATCAGTTCATCAACGTGTCAGTCATGGATGATCTCAAAGATCAAGGGATAAATTCTTCTAAGATTAGATATCATGATTTTGAGGCCAACCTCTCTAAAATTAGTCCTATTAAAGTAGAATATCTGGAATAAAATTTCTTTAGCTCCTATTCCCATATGCTGGGGTCATAGCATTAGAATAAATAGGGCCCAAATTATACAATAGTCCATCAAGGGGCCTGTGACCTGTTTTAGTGCTCTCCTAGCCAAAGACCTCATAATCACCTTTTGGCTTTGATAAATTGATTCCTGAGAAATAATGGTTCACAATGATTCAGATTTCTTATTCATAACCTTTTTGTTTCTATAATCATTATTTCACCTTAACTAAACATTATGTAGTGATGAGACATATGTAATTTTTATTATATTCTGATTTTTAACTTAAATCAGGCTATGTGATTCATGGGAACCATGGTCTTCCAAGAATCAAAGGGGGTGAATTTAAAATTTTAAATTGATTTTTAATTCTATCTTGTTCAAACATAATCAAACTAGATTTTTCTATTTGCCCTTGCTGTTCCATATTCTTGCAAGTTTACTCAGGCAACTTTAAGGCAATTGGATCATGATTCTCTTCTTGCAACTTGTATCCTTGTAGCTTTACCTCTCATTCACATTTCATGAATCACACATCTTGTTTATGGTTATGGGGGTTACAGAAGGAAAGGTCCAAATGCTGTAATATAAAGCAGATGTGAGGGATTTTTACTTTCTAGCCAGTCAGAAGAAGATACATCTAACTACTCAAGATTTTGCTCTGTCATCTTAGTAATCACTATAAAAGACCCTTGTCTGTTCTTAGTCAGGGTTTTGGGCCATCGAGAGACCCTTGAACCCATTTATTGGCAATCGCCAGCCTTACTGATAAAGGATCCTGCTTGGAACATTCTGCTCTCAGAATTTCTCTTGGAACAATCACATACCTTACCTGTGTGACCTTGGTCAAGTTTCTCTGAACTCTAATTTCCCCAACTGTAAAATGAAGGGGGTTGGACTCAATGATCTTTAAGATCTCTAAACTGTGATGCTATGATTCTGGTTTCTAGATCAGACAATGGCAGTGGCCTCGGCTTTACTCAGAAAATGTAGAAATACCTGTAATGACACATCATGGCCAACCAAGGGTACTGGGCAGATTTCCTGCTAGCCAGCTCCTATTCTCAGGGGTAGCTAGGAGGCTCAGTGGATAGAGTGCCAGGTTTGGAGTCAGGAAAACTCATCTACCTAAGTTCAAATCTAGCCTCAGTGTGTGACCTTACTAGCTGTGTGACCTTGAGCAAGCACTTAACACCTGTCGGCCTTAGTTTCCTCATCTGTCAAATGAGCTAGAGAAGGAATTGGCAAACCAATCCAGTATCTCTTCCAAGAAAACCCAAATAGGGTCACAAAGAGTCGGATGGGACTAAAAAAATGACTGAACATCAGCTCCTGTTCTCACCCAGGGAGGAAGAAACATGCAAACAGAACCATTTATCCTTCTGACTTAGAAGTATGTCGCCTATCTCCTGTTCTTTGTTCCAACCTTATCCTTCTTTATAAGTTCAGGTTGAGCTTCTCTGGATCTACAGATTGAAGTTGCATATATAGACTCCCTAGAACTGGCTTCCCAGGCTGACTTCTATTCCTGGCTAGTTGAGGTACTCCATTCTCCACCTTTCTAAGGATGTTTAAACTCTAGAAAAGAAGACAAATTGTGAGGCGTCGGAAGGGAGTGTGTACAAATGATGTGTCTCTTAGGTAGCTCCATGGTGTGAGACTGATTTAAATCATAAATAGTGTAAAAGGGGTTAAAGTTATGGTTGGACTGAATATTTAAGAGTTTGGGTCGCCAGGAATTTAATCAATTCCAAATGATTTTTTATGGTAATTTATTTACAACATATAGAAAGAGTGAAAGAAAATCAGAGAGAGGATAGGATAAGATATCTAACCTAACACACTCAGTATTCTGCTCTGGCCCCTGGCTCAGCCCAGACAGGGCTAAATTAGTCCTCAGCCAGAGGGACCTCAGCCTTGAGCTGATGTGAATAAAGTGGGGGCTTCAGCCACAAAGTCTCTCCCGAGAGGGGAGGCCTCCCCTGAGGATAGTCCCTTCAGAAAATCCAGGAAAGAGTCAGTCTTTTTCACTCACCCACCTGGTAGTTCTAAGATAGAAAGCGGTCCAAGGTCCTCAGCCAGAGCTCTTCCAGGATCCTGTCCAAGGCGAAAGAGATCATTCCAGGAGGTTCTGGCCACTTTTAAAAACCATGCCTTTCGTCACTTCCTGTGCATTCCTTTCATTTTTAACGTGTACCAATTACAGCTAAAGTTTTGCTTAGGACTGCAGTCGATTCTGATTCGTCACTGTTATATTGAAACTCTGTGAGCAGAGAGTCTTACCCTTGATTGACGGGTGAGGACCATTGGATCTTAGAATGTTCCCAGGGGCTGTGAGGACAGGGGAGAAAGCAGTTAGCCCAGGTGGGTATAAATACCCTGGCAGCCCTGGCTTTTGGTTCCTTTCACTTCCCTTGGACCTGAGATCTGTGGATCCTGGTCTTTTGGGGATTGGTGACTTGCTTGGCTCAACCTTGCAAGAACCTCCTGTCTTGTACCTGACTAACATTACCAACCTGTACCCAGACCATCAATCTTCTTATTCTACTGCCCCTAGACATTTAGGATTCAAATCATCTGTAGTTATCTAGGCATCCTAGGGCCCGGGAGGGATCCGGGAAATGGGCAGGAGAAGAAGAAGAGGGTGGAAAGGAGTGGATCCTGAAGGATGTATAGGCATAACATCTAGCAGAAAGAAGAAGCTGAAAGACATCCAACAGCAGCTTGCTTGCTCTGGTTTGGCTATGGCCAGACTGAGCCAGAGGAGCTAACTAACCAGAATCAATTACCTGCCTAAAGCTCTGAGGGTTTATTATTATCAATTAGTTAGGGTTTCCCAATTCCTCTACCCATTTCCCAGTACTTCATCTTTGCTAAAATATAGGTAAACTATCCAAGTACCTTCCTGGAGTGGTTATTTCATAGCTTCTCTGGGAAGGGAGACATGCAGTCAGATAAACCATTACCAAGGCTAATAGAACCCAATATCTATCATCAATCAACCCCAGGTGGGACCTGAAGGGATACCCATCCACTGACCTGAAGGATCCTGCCTGGGCACTGTTATAAAGGAGGGAGGTGTTACAACATCTAGCTAGGTGGCAAGCCTCAGTTGATCTTGCACTAGCCATATATCTGGACCATCACTGCTGTCACTCAATTACCAGTGGTAGTATCCAGTTTACATTACCCTCTCTCCATCTATCAGCCCATTTATTTATATAATATCACCCACTCTTGCACACATGAGTTACAGACCTCCTCCACTCAAGTGTTAATGGGGTGTTTACTCTTTTGGTGATTAAATCTAAAAATGGGCAGAGTAGAGTTAATCCCATCTTCACAATAGCAACCTTTTATATATTATTTGGGGGTGGGGTGCGGTTATACCTAGTTGGGGCTCATAGCTACTCCCATCCATGCGCTAGGCCCCATTTTTCTCCTCTGAGTCTCCTGTAGATTAGCCAATATTAATCACAGAACATATATCATAATAGTTTGAAAAGAACAAAAATAGAAATGCAAGGAATGTAATAGAGAAATTATAATAAACAGTGTTGTTTCTTAAAACCATTGCCCCCTTCCCACATTTCTCAGTGAATGATGGTCTCAGCACCTGAATAGTCATCCTGCTATCCTCGAGTGTCTCTTAGGAGAACTAATCAACTCCCTGCTGAATTTGCCACCCTCACCACAAGCTATCAGTTATAGGTGTTGCCAGTGAGCATTGGCAGCAGCAATCTCTCTGAGGCACTTTCTTTCCCAACTGGAGTGCATCATCTTAAAAGTACTAGAATTCCTCCATGCCCAGCATGCAAAGTCTATCAGGAGATAGAAGACTCCATGTAGCTGTCTGGGGCACATGGTCTAATAGGCATAATCCATTTTAACTCCACCACTTACCCCTCAGCTTCCAGCAACTTCTGCATCTTCAGCCTTATCTAAATGCTGATGCTGCTTCTCCCCATCTTTCCCTCTCCCGCGTAATATATTTTCCAGCCTCTTTTAGTGCTCACTTTAAATCCTCCTGCATATTTCAGAGGAATTTTCAAAAGGTACCCACACATAGCACTCTCTCTCTCTCTCTCTATTTCTCTCTCTCTCTCTCTCTCTCTCTCTCTCTCTCTCTCTCTCTCTCTCTCTCTCTCCAAATGAGCAATGGAAACAAAAGGTTATGGGACTTGGACAATTTTCCAATAAGAGATCTCCTTACTCAGAGAATTAGACCATCTTAGAATTGGTAGGAACCCTACAAACCATCTAGTTCAGGGATTTCTTAGCCATTTTTATGTCATCTACCCTTTTAGCAGGCCGGTGAAACTTCTGGATCTCTTCTCTGAATTGCCTAGATTTGTAATTCAAGAAAATGTGACGTCTTATAGTTAGAAGTTAGTGAAAATAAAGGTATAATCTTTTTTTCTCATCCAAGTTCATGGATCCCCTGAAATCTATCCATGTACTCTTTGGGGATCCATGGACTTTAGGATAAACAACCTAAATCTAGTTTGTTGTTTTACATAGGAGGAAAGGACCTGAGAGAGAAGGAACTTTCATTAAACAAGGAACAATATTGAATGGGTGGTTAAGAGCCCTAAGAAGTCCAACTATCAAATACTGTCTTTGACACTTGCTACCTTTATGACCATGAGCAATTGATTTAACCTCCCTAGACTTTAGTTTCCTCATCTATGAAATGAAATTGAACTGGAGGACTTCAGAAGCTCCCTCTGGCTCTAAGTCTATAGTACCATTTTTACGCTCATTTAGCTTTCATATTTATCTCATGAGTTACAAATACTACATAATATGATTTCTGATTAAGATCTGCAAAAACTAAGATTAGAGGCAAATATGAGAGGCAAATATCTCCAAAATGTGAGAGTCCACAAAACCCAAATCTCCTTCACTTCCAAATAGAACCCCAGGATGTCCTAGCATATGAATGATGGTCAGACATGGGGAAAGACCCTGGTGTGTGTTTTCAGCAAAGGCCCAAACCCCAAAGGATCCCGGGGTCTTATGAGATGCAGGTCAGGATTACCACAGGCCAGAGATCCTGCTCTAGGCTTTAAACATCCCCAGGAGGTCAATGCAAGGGCTTCCTTGAGCTACCCATATTTATGAATCACAGTAAATAAATCAGAGTTTCCTCTGAAAGGGTTAGAATTCTAGGGGGAAGATTCCTGGAGACAACCCAATAGGCAAATGTCCAGACCAGGAAACCTGGTCTATTCCATTCTGGTCCCCAATGGTCCAAAAGGCATTTCATGCAAATCAGAAGGGTATGAGTCCTGGAAGCACCAATTGATTATACAGCAGAGCTAGAAATAGCCTATTTTTTTTATGTCAGCAAAAAAAGGAGCCCAGTGACCTAGTCCCTCCCTCCTTTCTCCAATCTCCAGTTCCAGAGAGACAAAATATGTGGAAAGGCCAGGAAAGCAATTTTTCATTCTCTAAATCAGAACCAGAACCATTCTGATCAGGCCTTCTTGCTTTCTGAGTAGAGTGGGTCAGTCAGCCCCAAGCATCCTCAGGAGAACCTGGCTTAGTGGCCCCGCCATTCCCCACTCCCTGACCAGTGTCAATGCTTCTGACTCAAAACGTCTCCTCCCCCCATTCCAACTGTTGGTAGCATCATCCGCTCACTCTATTCAGGCCCATGAATGGGATGGAAGTTTTCTCCTGCAGATAGAATCCTACAATCACTGAATGTTAAAGCTGGGGGGGAAAAGCCTTAGATATTATCTAGTTTAACTTCTTCATTTTTACAAATAAGAAAACTGAGACCCAGACAGAAGGTTATATCATTTACCCAAAGTCACACAGTGACAAAACCAGAAGTAGAAGCCGAGTTCATGGACAGAGCTCGAGGAGAGCTCAAAGGATATCTGATCCATCCCCTCATTTTACAGATAAGAAAACTGAGACCCAGAGAAGCAAAATGATTATTAGCCCAAGGTCACAGAAGTAGGAAGCAATCAGAGACAGGATTAAACTGAAGTCCTCTGAGCCAGGGCTTTTCGCTCTAGGTCCTGAGGTATATATACCACACTGTCCCTCAGCCTGGTGAGCTCTCTGAATATCAACTAAAAATGGAAGCTATTGCGTTATTTTGGGGTAGTTTTGCATTTTAGGCTATTTTTTTCAAAGTCTGGACCTACTGAGATTGTGAATTGAGTCTAGAAGAGCCCTTTGTCTTCCTCAAGATAAGTTTCTGGCTGTATCTAATAGCCTTTGCTAGCTTCAGCTGCCCAATGGAGCACCTCACTAAGTTGGGAAAAAGGCATGAGAAAGGTTTCTTTCTGCATTCAAGTCAGAAGCACTTCCTTCACCTCCAAAATACTTCACTTCCCTTTCCTAGAGATATGGCATGATACAATGAAATGAGCACTGGCTCTAAGGTCAGAAGACATCGGTTCAGATCCCACCTCCAACACTATATGACCTTGGATAAGTCACTTAACCTCCCTGGACCTTAGTTTCCCTATATATTAATTGAGAGGTTAGACTAGTTGGCTTCTGAGATCTCTTCCAGTTTTAGGTCTATAAATCTATGATTCTTGAGTAGAATGACTAAGTGGAAACTCTTTTACTTTGCCACTGTTCCCTCTTTCCTCATATTCATTCCTGTCAGCTCAACCTCTCCCATTTCCCTCTCCATTGTGCCCTATGGAATTCCTGTTCCATTGATAGCAAAATTACCTTGGTAGTACACTCATGTCTTTTGGTCTTTTCATTCTTGCAAACAAGGAAGTCTGTCTCTTCCCAGAACATACTACTTCTCTGGCCACTCTCTCTAGCACCAAAAGTTCCATTACTCATGACCCCTAATACACTAGGCAAAAAGGAAGAGTAAGCAATCTTCACTCCATGCCAACACTTCCAGATTCTCCTTTTACCTTTACCTGTACCTGTACTCATTCAGCAGTATGACCTTTGTTCAGGTCCATTCCATCCACACTTATCATGAGATATGTGTGACTGTATATACATATATGAATGGATGGATACATACATAAATTTATACACATACACCCACACAGATAGATATGTATATATATTGATCCTAGTAGTTGTGTTCTCTTTCCTTTCTCATTCTCTTTCCTTTCTCAAAGAGTTCACTACATGATATTCACAGCCTTCCTCTCCACTCCATTTCCTGTCTTATTCTTGGGAACTTTAAATAAATACGTCAATATTTGCTCAAATACCCTTGATTCCCAGTTCAATGACCTCAACTCCCATACCTAGACCACTTTAATCACATGTTTGAATGGCCATATCTTCATCTTGTAATCACCCACAAATTTTCCCCTTCCATTATCTATGGCCGACATTCTACTCTCTTGATATAGCCACCTTCTATAAGCTTCCATTTTGGCCCCAAAGAACCTATTCTCCATCCTTAACCAGAACTCCAGTCACTCCCTTCCTCCCTGCTTTCCCAGGTCATCATCCTTGCTCTGGCCTCCCTTTCTTCCCTTCAAAGTCTTTACTCCAATGCTATGCAGCTCATCTGTCCTCTAACTTTGGGTCACTTGCTTCCTTACTCTAATACCACTCATTAGTTTCCAAACTTTAGCTCTGGATTACTCCCACCATTTGTCTCCTTGAGAAGGAGAAGGAAGAGGAAGCAGGTTGGAAGATGTCCCACAACCATACTGACTGGGTCCACTATGAATTTATGTTCTATAATGTCAGCTGGGTAGTCACTGATAGAATCCAATCCTTTACTCTTCTCTCACTGCCTCTTTACCTCATTTCATAGTTAGAGAGAATTTCAAAATTTAAAAGCAAGAATGTGAGGTAAGAAACCCACCACTTTTGAGGTAGTCCATTTCCCTCTGGAGCAGTTCTGACTAAAAGGTTTTTCCCTAAACCCCTTCTCTACACCTATTGCTCTTGATTTTGGGCTAAATAGAGCAAGTAGAATCCCTGCTCCACACTAGACATTCAAATGTTTGAAAACAGTGATCACATAAGCCCTGAGCCTTCTTTTCTAAGGCTAAATAGGCTCATTTCCTTCTGATCCACATATGTCATGTGTTCAAGGCCTTTCATCATCCAGGTACCTTCCCCTGGACATCTGCCAGTTTCTCAATGTCCTTCTTTTCATCGTGTACGGAAATGAACCCAATGTTCAAGGT
Source organism: Gracilinanus agilis (assembly GCF_016433145.1). NCBI lineage: Eukaryota > Metazoa > Chordata > Mammalia > Didelphimorphia > Didelphidae > Gracilinanus > Gracilinanus agilis. Next base: position 232,873,105 of record NC_058131.1, on the reverse strand, counting down.
GATGTCTGATGAGGGCATAGTACACTATTACCTCCTTATTCTTGGAAGTTTCTCCCCTCCTAATGGAGCCCAAGATCACATTAGCTTTTTTCTGACTGCTATGTCATGCCACTGACTCATGTTGAGCTTATAGTCCACTAAAACTCAGATCTTTTTCAGAAAAACTAGCGCTTAGCTACACCTCCCCCATCTTAGACTTGTGAAGTTAATTTTGTTTTGTACCAAAGTGTAAGACTTTTGCATTTACTCTTGTTGAATTTCATCTTATTAGATTCAGCCCAATGCTCTAGCTTGTCAAGGTTCGTTTAAATCCCGATCCCATCATCCACTTTCCTGGTTTCATGGGTTCATGATCCCTCCCAACTTGCTAGTATCTACAGATTTGATGAACACACCATATATGCCTTTATCTAAGTAATGGATGCATATGTTAAAGGTGAAGACAGGGTCAAGCAATGGCAAGAGAAAAATAGACGAGCAGTTTGGGAAATGGATCACAAGCCTGACCCAAAGGTATAATATGAAGTGATGGGGGCTTCAATTATCTAAGCATCTGCTAGAGCTCTCTCTGCCAGGAACCAAGCACCGTTATAACAGCTTTGTGACTCGCCTTAGTGAAAATGGTATCCTTCAGAAGGGAACTACAAGGGAAAATTCTGTTCTGGATTTGATTCTGAATTGAACATTAATTTATGAAATTATGAAATAGAGGCAGGCATGCCCAGTTCTTTGGGTACTCACTAGAAAAGACCATGACTGGCAGTAGAAATAAATGGGGCAGCAATCATACATTAATAAAGCACAGACACAAGTATTGAAAACGGTACAGAGGCAGATGGTGGCATGAGGACAGGGAATGAGATGATGAAGGAAGGCAAGATGAAGAAAAGGATAGTGAGGAAGAAGGATACAAAGAATCACTCATATAATCCTGCATTAGAGTTGAGAGCACTCAGCAGCATGCGCCTAATGGAAATGGAAGAAAACTGGGCAGGGCAAGAATTGGAGGTCTGATTTTTATAGTTTGGGGGTGGGGGAGAGAAACAGAATCCTATCTGTGCCACAGATTTGGGGTTAGTTCATTAACATACCCAAATCACCCCAAAGTTATCAATAAAATTTTGAAGTCAAAGTTATCAGTGCCTTTTAGATGTTCTACTGGCCTGGATTTGGTCTTCAATTTAAATATCATAGGACCAGAAGCCTTTGCAAACAGCACCTGGGTGGTTTCCCCTGACATGACTAGGATGTGAATTTTAGTTCATATCTGATCTGCTTTGTAAATTATACTCTTTTGATCTTTAGGACAGTTCATTTGTGATTTTTTTGCAAACTTATTTCCTGCTAAAACTTACTAACTAGAGGAGAAGGGGATGGTCAAGGGGGACCAGAATAAAATACAACAGGAAACAGTTGCTGGAGTGGAAATCATAAGATCACTGAAGGGAAGTGAACACTTCTTCCTAGAATATGTGATAGAGACAGGAAATCAAGGTGTAATCTGACAGGCACCCAGGATTTTAGGGTGTGATAGCCCTACTGTACTTCAAACTCATCCAACTTCACCTTGAATATATAGTGTTCATCTCTGTGCACAGGTCATGGGAAAATGGGCTAATGTCCCGAGGATGACAAGCAGGAGGCTGAGGAGTCTTGAACTGAGTCTATGATATATGTAGATTGATTGAAGAATTGAGCCTACTTGGCAAGCTGTTAAAAAAATTTTTTTCAAGTATCTAAAGAGCTGTCATATGGAGAAGAGATTGTTGTTGTTTCAGTCATATCTGACTCTTCCTGACCCCATTTGGAGTTTTCTTGGCAGAAATACTTGAGGGGTCTGTTATTTCCTTCTCCAATTCATTTTACATATGAGGAAACTGAGGCAAACAGGGTTAAGTAACTTGTTCAGGGTCACACAGCTGATATCTGAGATCAGATTTTAACTCAGGACTATGACTCCAGACCCCATACTCTATCTACTGCAATACCTAGCTGGCCTACAGAGAAGGGATTAAGTTTGTTCTACTTACCCCTCTAAGATAGAATCAATAGTAGAAGAGCACCCAGGAACTCATTATAGTACATTCTATTTTCTTCTTTCAGAGAAACTAAAGACAACAAAGAGTTTTAACTATTTTAGGAGAAATAAGAAAATCAAAGAAAAATAGGCCTTTGTTTGGCTTGGATGCCCACTGAGGAGTGGCTCAGTGGATAGAGAGCCAGGCCTGGAGATGGGAGATCCCAGGTTCAAATTTGGCTTCATACTTCCTAATTGTGTGACCCTGGACAAATCACTTAACCCCAATTGCCTACCCATTCCCTCTCTTCTGCCTGGAAACCAATATTTAGTATTGTTTCTAAGACAGAAAGTAGAAAGGTAAGGGTTAGTTGGTTTGTTGGTTGGTTGGTTGGTTGGTTGGTTGGTTGGTTGGTTGGTTGGTTTGTGGGTAGAAGAGGCAACATTTCCTAATGATTCAAGCTACCAAAAAGTAGAATTGGTTGTCTCAGGAGGTAGTGAATTTTCCCTCCACTGGAGATCTTCATGGAGGGTAGATATCCACTTGTCAGGTATGTTCAAAAAGGGATTCCTTTAAGGGATTCCTTGGGAAGGCAAGGGAAGGCAAGGGAAATCTATAATTTTTTTGGAACTTATTGATAGTGACTCAGCAATCACAGCTGCTGGGTTGTTTTTTTGTTTGTTTGTTTGTTTTTCAGGATCAGAGGACAAAGCTTGTCTGGGCAAAGTGACTTGAGTTCTTATTCTGACTATACTAATCTTGGGTATCAATTCCTGTTTATTATTTTTGATCTGTTCTTCCCAGTGCAAAGTCATTCTCCTTGGCAGAGAAAACAGAAGCAAGATAAAAGGTGAGCAGTTCCACTCTATCTTTTTTTCCAGTTACCATTGTTTCATCAACACCAAAGCCCTATCCTTTCTTTGATCTTCATTTTTCACCCAGTATAGCTAAAACTTTTTGTCAACTTTAGCTTCTCTGAATAGAATGTACCATGATGAGATCCTGGGTGTCTCAACAAAGAGTATTCTTACCTAAGTGTGAAGGACTTTAGGACAGGAGATGGAGTACCTGGTCTCTGGCAGAGGGTGAAAGGAATTCTTGCCAGCTACCTTCTCCTTTATCCTTTTGAGACTTCCTCTTCAATTTCCACTCTCTAATCCTTTTTGATCCTTATTAATCCTGATTAATCCTTTTATATCCTCTTTAACTGTCCTTTGATACTGCTTCTCTTCAATTCAGAAGTAGAATTTGGACCAGGATCTGGGCCAGGATTCTCCTTCAATTTTTCATTAAATTTTTCCAGATTCCAGCTCTTATTCCTTCTCATAATTCAAACCCTTCCAATTCAACTAATTTCCTTCTCATTCCTATTCAGTTCTTATTCTCTCATCTTTTCATCCCACAGAAGCCAGAAAGAGAATTCCCTCATCATTTCTTTCAAGCCTTCTCTTCTCAAGCCACCTTCTCCCCCCACCCCACCCCAAATAAGTATCTCACTAATTACTTCAATGAACAAATTTAGGTCAGCCTTCCAAAATTCTTCCTTCTCAACTCTTTATTCTTAATCATTTCAGCATTATCCACCACTCACTCCTCCTTTGCTTCAGTTTTAGAGGAGGAGGTGGCCTTTTTTTTTCCAAAAATCAACCTCTCAACTTGTTCCCTCCAATTTTCCCCTTGTGTGGTAGGAATAATAATCTAATTCTGAATTATAATAAGTATTCAATCCCCCATGCAAGTTAGGCTGCTTTTTCTTTTCTTTTTTTTTAAATCCTTGCTTTCTGTCTTAGAATCAATACTAAATCAATACTTAGAATCAATACTAATTCTATCTTAGAATCAATACTAGGCAATTAGGTTTAAGTTTCTTGCCCAAAGGTCACACAGCTAGGAAATGTCAGAAGCCAAATTTGAACCCAGGACCTGTCATCCCTGGGCCTGGCTCTCAATCCACTGAGCCACTTCACTGCCCCCTATCTCAATACCTTTTTAAGAAAAACTAACCTAAGGGTCTATGAATTGAGAGCCAGATCCAAAGATGGGAAGTCCTGGGTTCAAATCTGACCTCAGACACGCCCTAGCTGTGTGACCCTGGGCAAGTCATTTAAACTCCCTTGCCTGGCCCTTGCTGCTCTTCTGCCTTAGAATCGATAAACACTATTGATACTATGACAGAAGGTAAAGTTTTCAGAAATTAAAAAAAAAAAAAAAAAGCTTTTGAGACATCCTGGAGACTAGCTCAGATTGTTGACTTCCTCATTGCCAGAGTAAAAAGCAACCAGAAGATCCAGAGGTGCTCTGATGCTTGCCTGCTGGACCATAATGGGTCAACCAAGCAAATGAACTTTTCCCAGATGAATCAGACCGGGGAATCCTCAAAACCTATCCTTGCTGAAAATTTTTCTCTTGCTATGGCTAAGTAAATCTCTTTTTGGTTAACTACTGAATGTCTTATGAATAGTCTTATTATGTTCTAATATCAAACTTAAACCACCAGAGAACTAATGTATTAGGCCCAATCTAGAGCACTTCGGATCATTCCCTCTCCCTAATTTTCAGTCTTTCCTTTTCCACTGGCTTCCTCTCCACAGGCCCAGATTTCCCTTATCCTCGAAAAACCTTCGCTGGAGCCCATCATCCCCTTATGGAACATTGGATATTTCCTCCTTTTCTCAGCCAAACTCCAAGGAAACAGCTATCTACATTCAGTTCCTCCATGCCAATCCAGGAAGATTTGAATTAAAACCCCACTGGGACAGTTAGTAGCTTTGTGACCCTGGGCAAACCACTTAACATCTCTGTGATTCAGTTTCCACTTTGACCTCTGTAAAATGAGAGCACTGGACAAATAACTCTCTAAGGGTCCTTCCAACTCTAAATCTATGATCCTGTGATCTCTTTAAATTTGGTTTCAGAGCCTTGTGGGACAGAGAAGCTGGACGACACTGTCCATTTTGCAGGTCACATAGGAAGAAGTCATCAGAAAGGGCTGAATCTGATATCAGGTTACCTGCCCCTTCCTCTGGGGCTCGGGTGGGCTACTATTACAGGACAGTGCTAATTAGAACTAGCAGGTCATTCACTATAGCCCCCCAATCTGCTTCCTTAGAGGAGGAAGAAACCAAAGAAGAAACAGAGGCCTGACCCTTCTGGCTACTTAATAACCCCATTCGGTCCGTTGTTTACTTCCAATCTGTCTGTGTAAGATTATAAACAAAAATTCTGTGGCTGCCAGCATCCTTGTAATGTGGTTAACGTCAGAATGAATAAAAACTTGAGAAGAGATTTTCAAACCTTTGAAAGAAGCAGGACACATTATCTCTGTTTCAGCAGGACATGACGACAGAGGGTGAGGGGCAGACACTCATCCCACTTGGATTTTACACCAACAAGAGAGATACGCTATAACCATATGTCTGGACAAAAATAAGTTTCCCATAAATAATGGAGCAAATAAGAATATACCATAATTTATATCACCCTAAAACTAATATAGATAAGCCCACAGGCAGTTCAAGCCTCAAGAAGGGATTATTTTGAGCCAATCTTTCTTTGACCAGCCTCAGGAGTGATAGAAGAGAACCAAAGGGCCACCCTTTTCATTCTTAATCCCTCTTGGTGCTCCAGAAGATATCTGCTACATATATCTTCTGAATTTAATTTTCCAGGTTCATGCTCTTTCCCCCAGTTAGAATGGAATCTCCTTGAGGGCAAAGACCTGAGTCTGAATTCTGGGACTCCTATTCACTCCTTCAGTGCCCTTTCTGGGTCTCCCTTTCTTCATTTCTCCCACAGAGAGAAGCCATATACAAGTATTACACACCTATGCATATATGTGTGTGTATGTAAATATATATACAGATATATGTACACACATATACATATATAATATACAGTATATACTCACAATAAAAATATATACATACTATAGATATTCACTGTATAAATATATACACAATATATAATTATATAAACTTACTGTTTAAATATATTCATACTATATATTTATATATAATATATCATATATATTATATATAGCATATTTTACTATGTAAATATATATTTTATATACTCACTGTATAAATGTATACACTGTGTATTCTATATACTCACTATATATATATATATATATACTCATGATATAATACATATCTATGTGTAATATAAATACTTGTGTGCAGAACATGTACCCATATACACAAAAATAGTATATATTCACAGTAAAAATATTTACTCTATATTATATATCCTCATAATAAAAATATATACCATATATACTATAATAAAAATACATATTATATAAACTTACTATATAAAAATATGCATGCTATATTTACTGCATAAATAGATAATATACTATATATAGCATATTTATCATATATATAGTATATATCAGTGATGCTAAACCTTTTAGAGATGGAGTGCCAGGCCCCGCCTCCACCCCACCCCCTAGATCAAGTGCTGTGCCAGCCCCCCACCAGAGACTGAGGGTTCCCCAGACAGGGGAGGGAAGAAGTGCTCCCCTTGGGCTGCTAGGCAGAGGGGTGGGTGATGAGAGGTGCATGTGGAGAGGGGGAGGGGAGTAGCCCTGCTGCACTCTGCTCCAGCTCTACCACCTGTGAGCCACCCACTTTCCCCCCTGTGGGCTCCCATTGGCTGCTGAGTAGAAGGACCGAGGATGTGGAAAAAATGTCCTCAGG